>NC_090265.1:392462260-392830593 GCF_040414725.1 Anabrus simplex
ATCAATCAATCAATCAATCAATCAATCAATCAATCGCTACTGATCTGCATTTAGGGCAGTCGCCCAGGTGGCAGATTCCCTATCTGTTGTTTTCCTAGCCTTCTCTTAAATGACTGCAAAGAAATTGGAAATTTATTGAACATCTCCCTTGGTAAGTTATTCCAATCCCTAACTCCCCTTCCTATAAATGAATATTTGCCCCAGTTTCACGCAGAACAAATTGAGCTGCTTTTCTTTGGATTTTTTCCCATTCTTGAATCAGGTAATCCTGGTGAGGGTCCCATACACTGGAACCATACTCTAGTTGGGGTCTTACCAGAGACTTATATGCCCTCTCCTTTACATCCTTACTACAACCCCTAAACACCCTCATAACCATGTGCAGAGATCTGTACCCTTTATTTACAATCATATTTATGTGATTACCTCAATGAAGACCTTTCCTTATATTAATACCTCGGTATTTACAATGATCCACAAAGGGAACTTTCACCCCATCAACGCAGTAATTAAAACTGAGAGGACTTTTCCTATTTGTGAAACTCACAACCTGACTTTTATCCCTATTTATCATCATACCATTGCCTACTGTCCATCTCACAACATTATCGAGGTCATTTTGCAGTTGCTCACAATCTTGTAACTTATTTATTACTCTGTACAGAATAACATCATCTGCGAAAAGCCTTATCTCCGATTCCACTTCTTTACACATATCATTGATATATCTAAGAAAACATAAAGGTCCAATAATACTGCCTAGAGGAATTCCCCTCTTAATATTTACAGGGACAGATAAAGCTTCACCTACTCTAATTCTCTGAGTTCTATTTTCTAGAAAGATAGCCACCCATTCAGTCACTCTTTGGTCAAGTCCAATTGCACTCATTTTTGCCAGTAGTCTCCCATGATCTACCCTATCAAATGCCTTAGGTAGGTCAATCACAATGCAGTCCATTTGGCCTCCTTTATCCAGGATATCTGCTATATCTTGCTGAAATCCTACAAGCTGAGCTTCAGTGGAATAAACTTTCTGAAACCCAAACTGCCTTCTGTCAAACCAGTTATTTTTGCAAACATGTCTAATATAGTCAGAAAGAATGCTTTCCCAAAGTTTAGATGCAATGCATGTCAAACTGACTGGCCTGTAATTTTCAGCTTTATGTCTATCACACTTTCCTTTATATACAGGGGCTACTATAGCAACTCTCCATTCATTTGGTATAGCTCCTTCAACCAAACAATAATCAAATAAGTATTTCAGATATGGTACTATATCCCAACCCACTGCCTTTAGTATATCCCCAGAAATCTTATCAATTCCAGCTGCTTTCTAGTTTGCAACTTTTGTATCTTACTGTAAATGTCATTGTTATCATAGATAAATTTTAATACTTCATTAGTATTACTCACCTCCCCTATCTCGACATTATCCTTGTAACCAATAATCTTTACATACTGCTGACTGAATACTTCTGCCTTTTGAAGATCCTCGCATACACACTCCCCTTGTTCATTATTTATTCCTGGAATGTCCTTATTAGAACCTGTTTCTGCCTTAAAGTACCTATACATACTCTTCCATTTTTCACTAAAATTAGTGTGGCCACCAATTATGCTTGCCATCATGTTATCCTTAGCTGACTTCTTTGCTAGATTCAATTTCCTTCAAGTTCCTTCAATTTCTCCTTACTTCCACAGCCATTTCTAACTATTTCTTTCCAACCTGCACCTCCTTCTTAGTCTCTTTACTTCCCTTTTATAATATAGTGGATCTTTACCATTCCTTACCACCTCTGAAGGTACAAACCTATTTTCACATTCCTCAACAGTTGCTTTCAACCCATCCCAGAGTCTGTTTACATTTTTATTTACCGTTTTCCACCGATCATAGTTACTTATTAAAAACTCCCTCGTGCCTGTTTTATCAGCCATATGGTACTGCCTAACAGTCCTAATTTTAATCTCTTCCTTTCTTTCACATTTATTTTTAATTACCACAAAAACAGCTTCATGATCACTAATACCATCTATTACTTCGGTTTCTCTATAGAGCTCATCTGGTTTTATCAGCACTACATCCAGAATATTCTTCCCTCTAGTTGGTTCCATCACTTTCTGAATCAGGTGCCCTTCCCATATTAACTTATTTGCCATTTGTTGTTCATGCTTCCTGTCGTTCGCATTACCTTCCCAATTGACATTTGGGAAATTGAGATCACCCGCTACGATCACATTCCTTTCCTTATCATTTCCCACATAGCTGATTATCTTATCAAATAATTCTGAATCCTTGTCAGCGCTACCCTTTTGCGGTCTGTACACTCCAAAGACATCAAGTTACCTATTGTCTTTAGAAATGAGCCTTACACCTAGAATTTCATGTTTCTCATCTTTAACTTTTTCATGGCTTACAAATTCTTCTTTCACCAGAATGAATACTCCACCCTCCCACCATTCATTTCCTATCTCTACGATACACACTCCAGTTCCGTGAGAAAATTTCTGCATCCATTATATCATTTCTCAGCCATGATTCAACTCCTATTACAATATCTGGTAAATATATATCTATTAAATTACTTAATTCTATTCCTTTCTTTACAATACTTCTACAGCTCAACACTAACATTTTTATGTCATCCCTACTTAACTTGCAGATCTCTGTACCCTCATCACCGCTCCCTAGACAACCCCGTTTCCCTGAATGTACCTCCCTATTACCCTTCTAAACAAATTTCCTAACGTATATGTACCACTGCGGTTTAAGTAAAGGCCATTTGAGCGCAGATCCCTATCTCCTACCCACCCATTAGGATCTAGAAATTTCACTCCCAGTTTCCCACATACCCACTCCATAGTCTCATTTAAATCCCCAATCACCTACCAGTCAGTATCCCTCCTACACAGTATTCCACAGATAACAATCTCTGCTTCCTTAAACTTCACCCTTGCTGCACTTACCAGATCCCACACACTATGTTGGTACTTATACCCGCTCGTCTTACGTTGTTAGTACCAACGTGAAACACTACCACCTTCTCCTTTCCCTCTTCCTCCTCTTCTACTTTCCTCAACATCTTCCTTAACCTAATTCCTGGATAACACTCTACTCTGGTACCCTTTCCTTCACACACTTTCCCCACGTGTCTAACGATAGAATCCCCCATGACCAGAGCCTCAAAACCCTACCCACCTCATTTGATCCCCTCCCCTCCTGGTCAGTCCTATCTTTCCTGACAGCTGCAGAAGCTACTTCCTCCTCCCTTTTCTCCATCCCATGACCCTGCTCCACCTGTCTTTTCCTATCCACTACTCCACATTTCCCTTTCCTACCTCTTCCCTTTCTCCTACTTCCAAACTTCTCGGCAACAATTCCCTGTTCCTCATCTTCCTTCAGTTGTTCTACTTGCAGTGACTCGTACCGATTTCTCACCGACACCTGTCCTGAATTTTGATCCTGAATGGAGCCCTTAGCCTGCGGTCTCCTTCCCCTTAAAACATTAGACCACCTGTCTTCCACAATTCCCCCCTTTCCTTCCAATCCCTCTATTACACCTACTGTATCCTGTACATTGTTTGGAGGCCTACTTTCCTTCCTGTCCTCTGAGAGAATCCTAATTATCTCCCTCAAGCTCTCCAACTCCTCCCTCATACTCCTTAATGCCTGGCCATACCCACAGTTCCTACACTCGCACTGCTTAGTCACTTTTTACTAAATAATGAAAAGAAAAGGAAAAATAAGATAAATTCTGTGCAAAATAAAAATGAAAGGAAAGAAATATTGTCTAGGTTAGTTCACCAAGATCACACGACAGTAAGTTATTTAATATAGGCTACTACTACACTACAATACTACTTAATTGTACTATTTTTATTCCTATAACATGCTAACACAATGAAAATTGCTGTTAATTACTGGAAACAGAGAATAATACACAAGAATTACACAATTCTTAACTGCAGTTAAGTCTACCCTAATTACAACAACAGAATTTTTAGTAAGAGAGTTACTACAGATACCACAGAAACGGTACTATACTATACAAATATTTCACAGTAATAGAATAAACACACTACTTTCTAATAAGTTACTATACTACACTACAATAATGTTAAAACTAAAGCACAAATAGAAATGAAAATTCCAATTAGGCCTAAATTTAGATATTCGCAAGAACTACCGGTAGGTACTCAAAGATTACCAACAAAGTTAAACACGTACGGTATACAGATTAATATTAGTACTAATTTATCCTACGATGCTGTAACAGAAATGAAACCTGCCGTTTACACAAAAATACACACGAATATAACAGGCAAGATACTATCTAAAATACCATATCTACACTACTATTCTCAACTGAAATGCGGTTATGTTATCTTTACAGATGGTGGATTACTATTATTTTCCCTACTCCGTGGTAGTGAGAATAAAAGTGTCCTTAAATGCTGAAAAATATGAGGTTGTTTACAATACTTTCTCAAAAGTATTTCTGTCTAAACTACGCCAGGGACTTGAATTGCAATTATCGGAATGTAGGAACTTGATTATTAGCTAACCGCTCATAAATACTGAAATGTCGAGGGTGTGAAATATAAATTACGGATACTTTAACTGCCTACTCAGAACTACAAATGATCGGAATACAAGAATCAGCTGATTTTTATTTATATTTTCTTGATACACTAAACCCTTTGTTCACAGACTGTAGCCAACAATGCCAATATTTGAATAAGAAGAGCGACAATAATCAATAACACTTACAACTGTTAACAATTTCGTCAGTGAAATACTGTGTATTCTGTCGAAATCCTTTCCTTAAACAAAATTTACAACAGTATCGCGTTATTAAAAGAAGTTATTACCTTCGTGATAGGTGGGACAGTTGAACTGCTATTTGAAATACCCTGTCAAATGCCTGCACTAATAGATATAACCGCTGCCGAAGTTACGACTCTTTTTATATCCCGTCTTTGTAAGTACCGTATTTTATCAACAAACCAATTGATATTTTAATAATACTATTAAAAATAAAGATATATTTCTTCTTTCATGCAGACCTAAATTACCGGTTGTAATCTAGCGAACGCCTACGGAACTACTCAGTGTGAAAACTGTAAATAAATGCCAGTAATCACAGATTACTACAAATAAACACTAAACACAATTATTTGTGGAGCTAAATGTATCACACAAACACACACACACACACACACACACACACACACACGCACGCACGCACGCACACACACACACACACACACACAAAATTTGGTAAATTTCTACAATTATTAACTACTTTATCACTGAGATAACACAGAGCTCTTGGAACAGTCAACCACTCGCTAGCGCATCCAACAATCCAACAATGGAGCAAATAGCAACATTAACATCATCTGATGGCATAAGACTGAACCAAGTCCTGCTGCCTGCTTTAATGTGTTCACATTACAGAAAGCGATGTTAGCAAATAACAATAATTCAATATTCAATATATTTGCGTTCTGTGCTATTCAATGTCTGGATAGTAGACATCATATCCATTTGCTCGCACTACCTAAATGGCAGATTTAATTAGTGAATTAGGACCTGGTGATTATCTATCGGGAGATTATGTTAATTATTTGCTTCACGATACTGTCTCTAGAGAAACATATTTTAGGCCACAAAATTATTTTTCTTTTCATTGGAGCTTGGAGCTTTGGACTTAGTTCAACCGACTATACATCCACAAAATACATCAACAGAAATGCATTGGGAGAACATGACGTCCATGAAATGAATTACTCACTCTTACAGAACAGCTGTTATCCAGTCAAATTTTAAATATTGTACCTTATGGCTCAAAGTTAATATTTAAATTCACCGAAGGGCTTCTAAAACTAAGAAACGGAGAACTAGACCAAATGGCACTATCAAGATTCAACAAAACCTAATTTAAAATAATATTCTATGGGATTCACTTGGTTCTTCTTTTCACCCAACTGAGACAACGTATTCCAATCTGAAAATAATTTTTGATCATCAACGGTTGTATGAATTTTGTGTGTTAAATCAACAAATTTCAAATGAGCTCACCATGCAATGCAGTAAAAATCCACGAGGAAGACAAAAAGAGTAAACAAAGACAAAGCGGCAAAGATAAAATATGCAGTTACAGACACACAACAGAAGCTAAAATGATACGTTTGGAAAAAGATTAATTGAGTCAAGTTTAGTCACAGGAAAGAGCGAGTAATGGCTCTAAATTCTCAGACGTAACATAAGAATGTCAGAAGACGTGGAGTAAATAAGACAGGCTAAATTAATCATATGGGATGAGACAACTATTGCTCCCCATTACACCCTTTCAGCAGTAGATCAACTACACTAGTGTCCAAAAGTTAAGCATAAGTTACGAGTAAGCAGGGCAACAGGAAATAGACCGCAAATCGCACAACATATGCACCTACCAACTTTGCATGTTCGCTCTGTATAGAAAAGGAGTGTTACCTGCTTTGACTAGCGGCGTAACCGCAAGGTTTGCCCTGTTATAGTGTGCAGAGTGTAGCCTCGTGATGAACGTGACAACATAATGGCACAATGATACCATTTGGACCCTGTTTTGCAGGGTAAAATACTCGGCCGCCTGGAAGCAAAGTCGCTGTATCCTTGAATGTGCCACAAAGTGTTATTTCCCAGCTTCAGAGACGATTTTGAGACACAGGAGATGTTAGTCGTAGGCCAGTATCAGGACGACCAAGGGTAACCACCCCACAGCAGGACCGATATCTCGCCTAAACCGCCCGACGAAATTGGAGTGCACCTGCAAGACAATTGTCGGCGGAGCTTGCAGCCCTCTCAGGGGTTGCCGTTTCCCAGCAAACTGTGTACCGAGGCTCAGAACAGCAGGCCTGTCTGCCCGACGTCCAGCGGTGTGTGTCCCGCTCACTCCAGCACAGAGATGGGCCCGTTTACTGTGGAATCGTCAACATCAAAACTGGACCATGAATGAATGGAGGCATGTCCTCTTCACAGATGAATCCCGCTTCAGTTTTCAGAACGATTCCCGTCGCACATTAATCTGAAGAGAACCAGGTAGCCGATACAACCACAGGATCATCATGGAACGGGACCAGTATTGTGGTGATGACGTCATGGTGTGGAACGGCATGCTGAATGACCGTATGGACCTGCACATTTTCATGGGTGGTCCGAGGAACACTGTTAACGCTCGGAGATACAGGATGAGGTACTGAGACCACATGTTCGACTCTTCAGAGGTGCAGTTGGTCCAGATTTTCTCTTAATGGACGATAATGCCCAACCGCACCGCGCTGTTCTGGTGGATGAATTTCTGGCTGGGGAAGACATTCATCGCATGAACTTGCCAGCGAGGTCTGCGGATCTGAATCCCATAGAACATGCCTGGGATGCCCTGGGGAGGCGAATCGCATCCCATCAGCCTCCAACCAAGGACCCTTCAAGACCTTCGCATTGCCCTTTTGGAGGAATGGGATCGACTGCCACAAGAGCTCTTGGACCAACTGATAGAGAGCATGCCACGTCGCTGCGAAGCATGTGTGGCCGTCAGGTGTAACCATACACCCTATTAACAGCATATTTTGTTGTGGAAGACATTGCCAAGTTTTGTTAGTTGTTGTCGAAGGTGTACCTTAGCTATCAGAACCTCTCTGACACTGTTTTTTTGGACAAGTTGTGTGACATATGGTGTGTGATTCAGCTTCCGTTTGTTCAGCAATCCGTCTGACATTCCTATCAGGCGGTATGGCCTCGTTTAGTGATTATGCTTAACTTTTGGACACTAGTGTACTTATAATCATAAATCACCTTTCACTGTTGCCACTGATGCTTTCTTGGTCTGTACTTATAGACATGATAGGTTTTGCAGAGAAACGTAAAGAATTTCACCTTATTTTCTTGACACAGCATAAGCCCAAAAGCCTATATCATGTCTATGATAATACCTGTTTTGATTCCATTCAAATACCATATAAAATCTGGAAAGTGTAACTTTTATTCATAGACATGTTAATAGTCCATTTAGAATTTCCAATTACTTTATGGATAGTAATTTTGACTGTCGAAGACAGGCTTACGTACTAGTAGATGTCATAATTAGTGTTCAATACACTGAAAAGCTTTGAAGTTACATATTTTTAACCTTTTCATTGCTGAGATAAATTCTCTTTTGTAAAAGCCCTGTGCTGAATTATTTTTAATAATTAACTTCAATACATAAAAGTCGGAAATAAGATGAAAAAAACCAGAGGGTTCTTGCCTGCTTGTCATATTTTTATTTTAAATATGGAAGGTCCTAAACTGATTTTTCTAACACAAAATTAGCTATATGTTGTGCAGGAAATTCAAGGTTGTCCAATATAAAAGGCCAACAATTGAACAAAAATCGAACTAATAATTAAAAATAACAGTAAAAAGCTCAACTTACATGTTTCAGTGGCTACAGATGGTCCTAGCTGTCCACTTTCAAGCACCGATATATAACTAAACTGAAGACAATAAATTCAGGGGTGTCTAAAATGAGTAAAAATGTATCTAAATTTTACGGTAAAATATTATTCAAGATAAAACACTGAGAATGCATTAAAAATTCCTATACATCTTGGTTTGATATCAAAATAAAAAATGGTCCAGACCAGTTAATCAAGGGTTGTACAAAACTGGTAATTCCAAAACTGAGGGTTGCCTACATTTTTTCAAATCGCATGTCTTCTTTGGAAGTGTTCATTTGCATGAAACAAGTTCATCTCCTTCAGTACCTTACTAGGGTATGGTAGTTTCTGAAGCAGGGGTGTACACAGAGTCTAACGTCGCATTTTTCACACATATATCTACTTTCTTTCCTCTTTTTCTCATCAAGGTGGTGTTTGAACACACATGGCAGTACCTGGCAGGAAATCTCTTCTTCGGGGTGGATGGTACAGAGGAAGGAAAATATCTCTCTGTCAGTCTAAGCGGTTTGTCCCCGGCTGGTTGGACAACTTCTGTACTTTCATTATAATCGGTGTCATCACTATCATCATTATTCTCGAAATCACTAAAATCGGAATATTCATCTTCCGAATCTAATGTGGATAGCACTCTTACAACCTCAGATTCGGCAAGATCGCGCGCTTTACTGGCGGTCGACATACTGTAGCTTACTCATCCCTGACGCGGGCCTCACTGCTAGCTTGCACACCAGGCATACCGCAGAGCAGCTCGTAAAGCAGAGTGTCGTATTTATCTCAATAACTCATGAATGAATCAACAGATTGTCATTTCGTAAGCTCCTATCTACTGCAGAGAGATGAGAGAGAGATCCGCCCAAGGAGTTTGAATGACTTCTTATGTCAACACAGAGTATTGCGTTGACAAAATCAGAAGAATGTCACGCTCGCAATATTGTGAGCGCAGCAATGTAAAGGTCAAGTACTAACTTTTTTTTTTCTCAGAGAAACCCAGCATTATTTTGAAAACATTTTATTTTCTTTGGATTCTACAAACCTTAAACAATTTCTCCACACATTCACCACTGTTATTAAGGCAGCCGTCAGAATAAAGCACCAATTTTAGTATGACTTCATCATAGAAAGACGATGCCTGTGATGAAGGCCACTTAAAGCAAAGAGAGTGATGATACTGTATACAGTCTGTCTTCACAAACTTTTGCTTTAACCACACAGACCAAATCATCTGTGACAACCAACAGTCAGCTGCTGCGTGGGATGTCATGTCCATTTTGACAGCCTTCATTGAACATTCAAACCCATTTACTCACCATTCCATCTGTATTTGCACTTTCATCATACATCTCACACACTTGGAATTAATATCAGCTGGTTTAATGTTTCATACATTCAAGAAACGAATCACAGCTACAAAGCCGGTAGGGTTGATCTATTGTCTTGAATGTTCACTACATGATGGCCACACTATGTCATGTACATTTTGTCTCCACCGTAGCATATGGGTGTTAAACAAATGAAGGAAGCCATTATGCATGCTTAACATTGCAACAGAAACTAAAAATTGCCCCTCGTATAAGCCAGGATTCAAAACGCAGCCACCTTGGGGAGAAACCAGGGACTATGTCACTCAGCTATCATGCCCCTGAAGTCATTAATATTCTCGTCTATTCTCATCATCACTATGCAGTGGATTTTGGCGCTGAACAATAACCCTTAAAATATTGAAATTTGAGATTTCAAGGCCATTTAGTAGCTCTAATAGAGTACAACATTTCCCACACAAAAACTAACAAGTTAATTCCTACAGTTATAAAAGATTTTAATTTTGTGTCCAATGAATAAATCAACTAATCTCTAGCATTCATAGGAAAAATATTATATCAGTTAAGTGTCAATTTCCAGTAAAATGATATCATTCCACCATGATTAAATTATTCTCACTAGCAAATTAGTTCAAGAAGTCTATGTATAAAAGGTAAAATTAATTGGGCCCTGAAAACAGAAATATGTCATAAAGAACAAAAGTAATTCCAAGTATTTCCTCTAACCATCAATATGCTTCTTGCCCTTGCGATGTACAGCCAATGTAGCAATTGTGTCGAAAATGGGACGGTGATTGCATATCATACAGCATAACCTGGAGAAAAAAAAATTATGGATGTATTATTACAAGCAAATAATATTATTTTTTAATAAAAGAAAAGAGGCAACCAATAAAAAGGAAAAGGTATTATATACATTCACATGATAAATATTATGTATGTGACTAAAAAATATGTAAATATATACATTTCAACAAATGTTTGAAATAGTATCATAGTAGATTCCACAATGTAACATGGTCCATTCACCAAGACACCCGAATCACAGTCCTATGGCACCTCACACAGCAGACTATGTTGACAATTGCAAGTGCTTTGTGTTCAAATCCTAGTCCATTTGAACATAACTCTCCTGCCATGTCAAATAGGTAGAAGTTTGTTAATCTACAGATGCAGCAGCTGTTGTAAGTTCTGTTGAGAACAGACAAGCTTAGTAGACAAATACAAGAATGCAATAAAATACAGATATATGAGTTACTTTCCACAGATCATACACAGCAAGACAAGTACAGAGAAACAGCAATGTGGATGATAGGCCTCAAGAGGTCATCCTTTTCATACCATTCAATACCAGGATCGGTATCATGAAACTGCATTTTATTTTAATTTTTACAATTTGTTTTATATTGCACTGACACAGATAGGTCTTATGGTGACAATGGAAGAGGAAAAGCCTAGGAGAGGGAAGGAAGCGGCCACAGCCTTAATTAAGGTACAGCCTGGTGTGAAAATGAGAAACCACAGAAAATTATCTTCAGGGCTGCTGATAGTGGGGGTTCGAACCCACTATCTTCCTGAAGCAAGATCTCGCATCTCTTGGCAACGAACATATACTGTCATTTCTCTTAAATCTGATTGCTTCTAACCCACAGAGGTTCATAATTCAGATCAAACTGCACATAGGTCTCTGCTCCAGGAAGTCTATCAGGTGATTTGTATTGCACCATGAGAACGCAGTTCAGCTCTTGTTCAAAAACACTGGAAATTCAAGAATGGAAGAATGTGATATTCAATTATGAGACCAGTATTGATATGAGACTAGACATACAAGAGTATTGGAGAATTAAGATGAAACCACCAATATGGCCTGATATTCAGGACGTCCATTCATTTTTAGGTGGAAGTGCCATGTTCTGAGCTGGAATAATGGTTGAATGGCATACTCTTCTCATTATTATCAATTGCAGACTAACTGACCCCTAATATTTTCAACAGATTCTAGATGCCATTGTTAGGCTCTACAGGCTTGATGTTGAGGACCTCTTCCTTCCACCAGATGACAGTCATCATCATACTATGGTGACATGTCAGCACCTACAAAGACATCAGCAGAAAGGACTGACCTATAGAGGCAATGCAAAGACCAACGCAAAAGTGGCAATTTCACAGCATCCAACCTCACCTGCTATTCGCCAGGAGCTCATCAGTGCTGCCTTAGAGAGCAGGATTGTTTACTACATGAGCAACTTGAAGGACTGCTTCAGATAATTCCTGATTAAGTGAAAGAACTCGTTCCCACATGAGAAGGATATATCCATTACTAACATCTCGCATATCTCCACACATGAAGCAGAGAATTTGCTTCGTATTTTTGTGAGTATTTAATCAAAGTGGATTATTTAGGAGTTGACTTGGTTTACTTTATTCAATACTATTGTATAGGATGATTCTAAATGATGTTCCTGATTTGAAGTTCTCATTATGAAAGATATCAGTTGTGACAAGACTAATGCTAACTGACCAAGCATCTCAAGAAGTTTAAGCTCTGCACCACCATTCCATGTTAGTTACGCTGATGGTGGGGGTCCAGCTGCATAGTGGAAAATGGTGGGTATAGGTCAGTAGAACTTTCTGTGTCATCAATACAGTCATCAATCAATCGCTACTGATCTGCATTTAGGGCAGTCGCCCAGGTGGCAGATTCCCTATCTGTTGTTTTCATAGCCTTTTCTTAAATGATTGCAAAGAAATTGGAAATTTATTGAACATCTCCCTTGGTAAGTTATTCCAATCCCTAACTCCCCTTCCTATGAACGAATATTTGCCCCAATTTGTCCTCTTGAATTCCAACTTTATCTTCATATTGTGATCTTTCCTACTTTTAAAGACACCATCCAAACTTATTCGTCTACTTATGTCCTCCCACGCCATCCTCCACTGACAACTCGGAACATACCATTACCATTTGAACAAGTTCGCTGTGGTCGTTCAACAGAATCTCCGAACAAGATTTGGACTGGACCCTCCAGTAAGTAAATTTGAAAATAGTATATTTGATTTGAAGTGACAGGCCGTATTTGTAAGGATCGATGATGTGTCAGTGAACTGTGCGTGTGACTCATATGCAAGGAGCCCGCTGAAGTACACGCATCATGCAAACCAAGAATTACAAATTCCACACATAACAATGTGGCGAGTGATCTGGAAACGACTCGTCATGAAACCATATCAATTACAGAGTCTGTACGCTCTAAAACCACCTGACTTGTCAATGCGGGCCTGAAACAATGCATGGCACAGGGCGATTCCACAAGGAAATTAATGTTTAGTGATGAAGCAACATTTTACAGAGTTTTTCAATTTGCTTTATGTAGTAATGACATAGGATAGGAAATGGCCAGGAGTAGGAAGGAAGCAGCCGTTGCCTTAATTAAGGTACAGCCCCAGCATTTGCCTGAAGTGAAAGTGGGAAACCACGGAAAACCATCTTCAGGACTGCCGACAGTAGAGATTTAAGATTTCCAGAATGCACACTCACAGCTCCACGACCATAAATGCACAGCCAACTCACTCAGTAAAGCAACATCTTACTTGTCGGGGCATGAAATAGAGATAACGTACAGATTGGGGGCAGGGAAAATACCCATGTACAGTAGTTGTGCAACATGAACATGGTTCCCCTAAAAAAATGAATGTGCTTTGTGCAATTGCACATTACAAGAATTATGGACCGTTCTTTTTTTCAGTAGCCAAAGTGACTGATACAAATTATCTGGTCATACTAACAGAACTGTATTTGCCACAGCTCGGGGAAAACATTCTAGACTTCATTTTGCAGCAAGATGGGGCACCACTGCATTATCACTGTGCTGTTTTGGACAATCTGAATGCCACTCTACCACAACGATGGATTGGCCATACAACTGCATATAATAACGCACTCATGTGTTCACTGTCACGGTCGCTGGATATCGCCCCATGTGATTTCTTAGTGTGGGATTTTATAAAAGACCTTGTTTTTGTACCACTATTTGCAAAAACAGTGTCTGATCTGTGTGCACACATCACAGCAGCATTCACAAAGATTGACCCCGATGTCCTAGGTAGAATGCAGCAGGAATTGGAATATCGGCTTGATGCGTCCAGTGTTTTGCATGGATCGCATACTGATCATTTGTAATGGCATACGCAAATTTTGCTCACTTGCTCTTTGCATATGTACACTTTCTGTGTGCCTGTGTTCTACCATAATTTTGAAACTGGGAACATCATTTACAATCACCCTGTACTATGTAGAAAATCAGACATTAGTATGGTCAAATCTATGGAATTTGTAACTTTTATTAAGATGTATACATTGAAGACAGGAAGCTAGCAAGGAAGATATGGGCATATACAAAGGATAAATACAACGATAGGTTCATGTGAATAGGAGCAATAGAAAGTATAAATAAGGACAAACAAGAAAACATAAGAATAAGGACACATTATCCATCCTTATAGGAGCTTCTGTGGGTCAGGCAGCATCAGCCTCTCACCGCTGGGTTCTGTGGTTCAAATCCCATCACTCCAAGTGAGATTTGTGCTGGACAAAGCAGAGGCAGGACAGGGTTTTCTCCATGTAGTCATCTTTTATTCCAGCAACACTCTCCAATATCATTTAATTTCAACATCACTGCCTCAAAGGAGTGCGACAGGCTTTGGCAGCCAGCACAATTCCTATCCTCACCGCTAGATGGGGGCTCCATTCATTCCATTCCTGGTCTGGTCAAATGATTGGAAACAGGCTGTGGATTTTCATTTTCATTTTTTACATCGTTATAGACTGCTGCCTTCATAGACAGTCTATTCTTCTCACTCCCTGCTATCCAGCTTCATGAGGGGTGTCAGCATGTACATTAATTGTGTCACTCTTGAGTTCTTCATTCTTGATTAAAATTTTCTTCACACCATATGCACCTCTTTGTCGTTTTATAATGATCACATCCAACTTATTAAATACATATGATAAAAAGAACAGTATCCACCAACAGAACCATACTCTCAAGGTAGAAAAGCTATGTGTAGCACAATATTCTGATTTCCATGTGGTGTTAAATAGACTATATCCACAACATTCATAGTTAATATCCGCAATAAATATAGGTGCTTTAAGCCTCTAAATAGAAACACTATACCAATACTCAAAAGTTTTGGGGAAAGAAAATAACAACATTTTAAAAATATACTTATATGTGCAAAATACCATTCACTGATTCATTTACTCACTCATCACAATATCTCAGGAACCACCAAACAGATAAAGTGAAATTTGGACTCTTAGGTCAAAAGAAACAACTATGAAAACTTTTTGAAAGATTCATCCCCTAAGGCATAAAAACAATGGGGTTCAAACACAAAGAATGGCCAAAGTTTGTAAACAATAGGTTTTTATGCTACTTGGTAGTGCTGACATGTTGCAGGCTGCTATATTTAGAGGTGTGCATTAAGCCTGAAATGGGTTTCAAAGTGGTTGCCTGCCCATGGTTGCAGCTCAAACACAGCCTGTCTAACCAAAAAAAAGTTCAAATAAGCTCGAGCTGTCCATGGGCTTTAACGGTGATGAAGTTATGAGAAGGCTCAGAGCCCACTGACCCTAACCAAGCTCAGTTTGCCCATATAAATCCATAGGCTGGATTGACTGAGCTGACTGAGCTTGGAATGAATTTGAGCCTAGTCAGAACAACAGTAAAGTTTGGGACTCACAAAGCTTAAAATTGTATGTTAGCCAGTATGCTGTTGCCAACTGTGATTTTTATGCCAACAGAACAACTGAATTCTTTGAAAAGTTCACTGAATGATGGCACCAAAATTCACTCTGGCACTTACTCACTGAAAACCTATTAAAGGGTGCAAATTGAATGACTTGATTTTATGCCATACTTGTGAACCACAATCAATGCATGAGCCTTAAAGAAACTGAGTTCACTTACTGAACATCAGTGTGGCTCATCTTACCCACTGTCTAATAAGCCTGACTCAAAAAGGCTCAAACACACTCAGCTCAACACAGGCTCACTACCAGCTCATATGAATTGATATTTTTGGGTAAATCCCATTCACAGGCTCATGCAGGTGTATCAGACACATTCAACTCAATACATGCCTCTATATAACTTATGACTGTTATGTGGCTCTCTCTCTCTCTGTTATGGCAGACAGACCACAATTTGAGATGGAGCAGTTGGCAACTCTGCTTCTCGTTTTGTTCTGCTGGTTGAAAGTGAGGGATTCTGCCTGATTTAAAAAAGTGAGAGAGTTCATTGTTTAAATAAGACTGTGAAACATGTACTTAAACATGGGGCAGTAGTTCCTCACTATATAGTGGCTATTAAGGGAGACAGTAGTTATCTTTCCTCCTCGCTTTCTCACTTAAACACAAAAAAACAGATAAGTATAGCCAAGAGGTTAGTGTGTGTGTCATAAACCACATATCTTCCAACTCATGTAAGTTCAAACAACACTGACTGGTGATTTCTATTCCAAAGACTGAGTACTTGGACAAGATGTCTATACGTAACATGTTCAGTCCAACTTGTGAACTGGTGAGTTTTACAAGTTTTATTAACAAAAACAAAGCAACACATAAGAACATAGTTTGGCCACTCCACTTGTGCAAATGTGCTCCCATTAATATCAGGACCCAAAGAACAAATAATGGCAGTACACAGTTTTGGCAATGTAACTAATAATTAATTCATTGTTTTGTATGTTACATTATCCCACACAATTTCCAGACATTCCCACAATTCGCATTGTGTTGGAACTACTACTACTACTACTACTACTACTACTACCACCACCACCACCGTGGAGTGTCGTACACTGCACGCAGACTCCCCAACGCTCTCTGTCATGGAGTGACGTGCATTGCACGCACGTAGCAGTTTCTGATTTCTGCTTCTATCCAGCGAACATTTCATGAACTATTACAAATGTAGTAAGATGTATTTACAGAAGAAGCATCGATCTTATATATATATCTATAGAGTTTTTATTGATTACATATGATATATCACGCCTGAAAAACCAACAAGTTCTGTTGTTGGCATCATGGCAGCTAAACATCTTCTTGTGATCGCGAATTTGAAAATTAACAATGTTTTACCGAGTGATGATACGGAAAGTTTAGTTTTGTTAAGCAAACACTAGGATACAGAATTTGAGAGGGAAAGTAGTGATCGTGACACTGATGTTGCTTTTGATACACGGGAAAATATCGGCAGTAATGTTATTGATGGTGGCTTTGTGTGAGAAGGCATGGATAATTATACAAGGCAAATTATGGGTCTCAAAATGCTGCAAAGAACTGCTTGCATCCTGTGTGAAAATTTTCAGTTGTTTTCTACTGTCGAGTTCGCAAAGATGATAGCAGAATAGGCAGATATTTATGCTCAATGTCGCATGCGATCACACGGTATGTTATTTCCGTTCTGATCGAGGGTAAATGAAAGTGTACCGGTTGCTGTGGAGGAAGTGTATGTAGTTTTTGCATTGTGTATGCTAATGAGCATAGTACAGAAACCTCTACTGAGATCTCATTTCTCAAAAAATCCAGGTACTAGCTACTTCTATATTTGGTTCAGCCAAATCTCTTGTTCGATTTGAAAGCTCAGAAGATTCCTCCACTTTATTGACCTTGGATAATTCCAGTAAATTATGCTGTTTGTGTGTTTATGCACTAATAACAAACTGAATATTTTGGTAAAATCCATTGAACCGCTCGTCATTTATGCCCAATTAACTAAAATCCTGCACTCATAGCATGCTTCGTGCTATACTCCTCCCGCAGCACAGGGTAGCCAGGTAGTGAAAGTTGTCCCACGCTGAGAGGCTAATAATAATAATAATAATAATAATAATAATAATAATAATAATAATAATAATAATAATAATAATAATAATAATAATAATAATAATAATAATAATCACTCACTCCGTAGGCTTCTGAGAGACGTTAAGTTCCCCGTGCCAATAACATAATCCTCTTCCATCCCTTTGGAACTTGAGCCCAGTCTTCCCGGTTATCAATTTGGAAGGTCCAGCATACCTTGTTGATCTCCTTCTTCCAGGTGCTTCGGGGGTCTTCCTGAAAGTCTTTTCCCTTTAAGAGATCCCTTGTATAGATCTACTGGTGCTCTGTTATCCTGCATCCTCAGTACATGTCCAGCCCAGCACAGTCTATTGGATTCTATCACACCCATTATAGTGTGTTGTTGAGAGAGGGTGTAAATCTCATAATTAGATCTTTTCTGCCAGCTTTGAGAGATAGGATCGAACCATGGGCCAAATATTTTCCTATAAACTTCAATCTCAAAGACTTGCCATGAAGGCCCCGGGAGAGGTGGAAGGTAAAAGCTTCCACTATCTGTAACCTCAGCACTTATGGTGTAGAGTGATTACCTCTACGCCCAGCCACCTTTGCCTCCAGGAATTAACCTGGTATCCATTTTTTGTGTAGGATGAGTGTTTCAGAGCCATGTGCATCTCCAGAATTAGAAATCTTGTTTCTTAAATTTTTTCAACTTCCTGAAGGGGAATCGAACCCACTAAGATGTTATGATAGACTTAATTTTTATCCACAGTGGTGGTTACTCTGACAATCTCCAGTCTTACCAGTACCAAATGGGGGACGTTGTCACAAAACTTATCTTTAAAAAAGTTTTCAGGAGAGCTGTTTTTTAAATACATCCATATAATTATGATTTTAAAAAATATATATCTACATATTGTACCAGGAAATGCCCGTACTTTATAGCTTGAAGGACATGAGATGAACGCAAGGCGAGTACAGTACATTAAATTGTAGCAGATACAGAGAGTGAGAGGGTTTTACTTCAAATGAAGTTCATGTCTATATTAAAATGCTGATTTATTGAACAAAGTCAAGATTATATCACCTCAGGACAGTTGGAAATCAGTTAGGCACGATGTGTTTCCATCCTGCTGCTTGTGACGTCCCGCGTCGAACTGCTCCTCCTCCCGTCCTCACCATGGAACCATGTACCAATCCCTCAAGAGCTGTTCTGGACGGTCATGAAGTTCCAAACGTTCTGGAAGGTCTCGGAGTTCAAGTGCAGGGTTCGCTCAAGTGGAATAATGGAGCAAGCACATGTATAAGTCCCCTGGACTTGTAGGATGGACCAGTAAGAAGATGTAATTTATAATTGATTTTCACCGTTCCCATGAAGGGATTAAAGAAATGCTGATATTTCGTATTGAATGTCAATAGAATCAGACACGAGAAACTTCTTTATGCACTATTCTCTAAATTGAGACGAAAAATTAAAGAACTCGGACAAGAATGTTACAGCCATATGTTAATGGAATTGAATCCGTACACTTCCTAATATCGCTTGCACTTGTGAAATTAAGCACACAAAAAACAAAGGTAATTAGTGCTCTAAATGTTTGGAGAATTGAGGACGCAAATGCTCTTCGGGTCCTCTAGGATTTCAAGATCGCTCTGATTCTATTTACAGTTATTTGGGGAATTTATTCATTGAAATGAACACTGCTCAATGCCATAGGAATTCGCACTGAGTTAAATGACAATCACTTCAACTGGGTGTTAGAAGTAAAATGCCTAACGTGTGAAACTCACAAGATTGTGTTTAAAGATGTGAAATAATATTGTTAACCCAATATCTGAATAGTGAAAATCAGTTTCGTTCACACAATGTCCTCAGTTCACAAATAATGTGAAACTATTTCACACAAAGACTGGCACTGTCAAGTTAATAAAGTTACTAGTATTTCAAAGTTTTATTTGTGAAAACTCTAAGTACTGATGCACAGTTTATGAACGTAAGAATTGTAAGTTGTGATACACAAGATTTTAGTCATTTGAAAACGTTCAACGTATCGCACTCGCTAACTACACGGCTAAGTCCATACGCGGAGAAACATAACAAGATTTTTGCAAAGTATATAAGTCTTTCACTCTATAACTATGTCGTATCGCAGCACTGACAAACACCAGCAGTCAACCGTACAGGTTTGACTGTGGGACAAGACTGATTTGTGTCCAATTCTTGCATCTCTTTTATACTGAAGTCGCGGAGACTGCAGCTGTTTCATTCCTCTCAATAACTTTCTTAATCCATGGTAGATTTTAATGGAACTTGGTAATATCGGAGGTATTAATATGGGGTATACGGTGATTTTACTCTCATGAAATGAAAATCCACAGCCTGTTTCCAGTCATTTGACCGGGTCAGGAATGAAATGAATTTAGCCCCCTTCTATCGGTGAGGACGGGAATTGTGCCAGCTGCCGAGGCCTGTCACACTCCTGTGGGGTAATGATTAATGAAATGATATTGGAGAGTGCTGCTGGAATGAAAGATGACAGGGAAAACCGGAGTACCCGGAGAAAAACCTCTCCCGCCTTCGCTTTGTCCAGCACAAATCTCACGTGGAGTGACCGGGATTTGAACCACAGAACCCAGCCGTGAGAGGCCGGCGCGCTGCAACCTGAGCCACGGAGGATCCTGATGTTACTCTCATATTCGTATCATATTTAATATACAAGTTATTAAGGGTAGAAGGTAAGGAAAGTTTCATGAATGATATAACTTAGCCTTGGCGAGTTGGAGCTGGCCCCTCCGTCACTCCCCACTTGTTCGCTGTAGCTGGCTGCTCGCTTGGAACGCGGCACGTGTTTTAAAGTTTCAAATACTTCAAAACCAATTCTAGACCAGCGTTTCTGGTATAATATATATTTATGATGTATTTTAATCTTAGAAGGGAATGGATGAATGTGTTTGGAAAAAGGATTTTATTTTATTTTTATGTAGAATATATTAATAAATTTCTAGAATTTTTACAAAACTTGCTATCTGGATTTATTATTATGAAGTTTACACTTCTTCCTGGTGTTGTTCCATAAGTGCAGGGTCTGCTCTTTCCTTAGATGCCATTTTGCACAGTCATGGACATCTTTTGGCCTCAATTCAACAGCGCTCATATCCTCTTGTACAGCATCTAGCCAACACTTTTTTTTGTCGCCCAGGTGGACAGACAACAATGACGTCAAAGTGGAAGGCAGGGTTGGCAACAATGCCATGTGCTACACATAGAACCTGGCCATACCATTGGAGGCACCTATCCCACATTTTCTCCACAATTGGCACAATGCCCACTTACCGACAAATTCTGTCATTCTTGATGTAATGAATTAAGGAGATGCCCATCGACCAGCAGAACATTCACATCTCCATGGTGTGGAATTGGCGTTCAGTGCTTTTGTTGGACAGTCGGTATTCAGCACCATTTAACCTCTTCAGTCCCGAACCTGTTTTTCCATTCAATCCATTTGCTCAAATAATTTTAAAAAATTCACCATAGAAAATTAGTGTGTTTCACTAAGTTATTTTATGTGTGTAGCATATATGCTACATCAGGACTCCAAGTTGTCTTTCCTACCATTATTACTTTTTCCTTAAATTATTTTGTATTATTGTAAGTAAACACAACCACATGTAGAGCATATGCTACATACGGACTGAGGAGGATAGTGCAACTGGACGTACTATGGTTCGATATATCTTCGACTTTAGGCAAAGAGGCATTCTTTTGTCACAAAGTACATCCATCTACCGCATCCAAATTGCATTTAACCGAGTTTGCACTTAATTGTTAATTCCTTAGTCAGTCTGCAGGTGAGATCCAAGGTATTTGAAGCTATTTTTAGCTAAGCTCTCACCCTGACTTGGATGGTGTCATCACTTGGATTAGTTTCCAGGTATTCAGTCTTCTTGATGTTCAGTCGGAGACCATATAGGGAGAAGCGGTTGTTCCAGTCTTCAACTTGGGATTGCAATTGTACTTGGGTGATGCTTGTGAGCGCGACATCGTTGGCATATGTTTCACCTATTATATGATTTAAAAAAATTTAAAAAAATAATTTTAACACAAACACATTGACATTGCATAATTAAGTTGAATATTTCAAAAGACAATTAATTTAAAATTAACATTTTTTAAAAATTTATGAAGAAGTGCAAAGTTTTTCATAATTCTCTGCATCAGTGTCTTTCAAAATCTTATTTTTAACATATTCTATCATTAGAAAAATATGTCCAAATTCTTGGGAAACTATCACAAATCAATAATTATTTCCACAGCATAAAACAAACACTGAATTATGAAAGTTCAAGAACTAGTACAGAGCTTCTTCCTGATATTCTTCTTCAATGTTGTCATTATCATTCTGTGCACACTCACTGAACACGCCCTGGTAAAACATCTTGGCTTCTTCCAATGCTGTGTCAAAATATTCCATCAACTTCCTAAATCAGCACTTTTCTTTTGGCTGACATGTTTTCTCAGTATAACCACCAATGACTTGTCCATATTTCTCACTGTTCTTACTCCTTTCTTCAATGATTCCACCTGTATCATAGATCCTGCATATGTCGTCTTTATGTGCACTTCATCTCCGATAAGCCAAAGCACACGTATCTCACCGAGTTTCAATGGTAGCTTATTCTTCAGTAGAGTAGCAGACATGGTTTTCAAGCAAACAATCTTCCAATCTTTTGTCATTATACTGAAAAGGTACAGTGATCGTATCTAAGCACCTACTGTATATTCCTCCTCAATATTCCCAAATATAAGATCTGGTGATAAATAATTGTGACCTTTGATGTGAAAATACTGTAGCATCTTCCTGAAAGTCGTTGACTTCTCAGTTATACTCATTAATATGGGCCAGCATTATAAAATTTTTATTTTATGAAAAGCAGGAACCAGAGAAGAGTCGAAGGATAATACTTTCGTTCTTTTTCCTATGTTACTTTGCTTTCAGACCCATAATATAATAATATCTGAGTTCTGATGCTATTTCATTATAGCCTCGAGAACTTTGTGTTTCCACCAAGGTGTAGTGGAAAACATTTTTACACTTGTTATCACCCGTACTGTTAAATTATACAGCCACACCTGGAAAGAGTTTGGAAAGTGGCAGGTTCTGCTTGCAGTCAAAACAGATATTAAAAACATCATCTTTAGTCAATTTTAATCGTCGTCATCATTTTACAGTTCCAGTTTCCCGGGTACTGTAGGCGAGCTTCTTCCACTCTGTCTTATTGAGATACTTTCTGTTGTAAATAATGTCCTCCAGTGCCCTTCCCCGATCTGCAATGTCCATTTTTACAATGTCCATCCAGTGGGTTCTTGGTCTTCCCACCATCAGTTTTCCTGCCTGAAAAATGTTTTTAGCTTGCAATTTGTGGAGCCTGTATTCTGTTCTCAACTTGTTTTTTTTCTACCAGATCAGAGGCAGCTTTAATCTTTAATAAAAAGTGTGCACATATAGAACAAGTATCTGTGTTGAGGTTACCAAATCCTAGATTGAAATATTAGTAAAACACAGATTTGTACTTACACAAAAACATTTCAAACCACCATCTCAAACAAGCTCATTATTGTACAGTTTTCACATCATCTTCAAATTCAGTTCCGGTGGCAAATAAGAACAGAAGGTATCTTGACAGGAGTAATGTGCCTCACAACATTTATATTTCAAAATATTTACTTTAATCTGTTGTGTCTGCTCTTCATTTTTTTTTCATTCTTCTGATCACATGATTTTCTTTTTGAAATCTGTCCTATGATAATATATTTTCTAGCCAAGCATTGTAGTCCATCCTTTGAAATTCTCAGGATGTGGCCAAAAGTAGCAGCACATACATCAGTATCTTCCCCCCTCTTTAATTTTTATATGGTAGGATATTGCCACAGATCTGTTTCTCTTTTTCCCCTCTTCAACGGTAGTTCGCCTTGCAGGGTCTGTGATGGTCATATATTGGCTTAGAAAAATATTCTGCTTCAACTTCGTATCATTATTATTTTAAAAAATTCTGAAGTGGATCAAGTCATTTACAGACAAACTACTGTAGATGCCAAACAATGTTTATTAACATTATTTCCTCCTTCCATGTCAAGAACATGGATATAAGCAAGGTTCAGAGTGTCGCCAGAATCAACATACCTGGAGGTTCTTCACAGCGTATGTGCTTCATTTCTACACCTCATATGTCCTCTTGAAACTTCCTGGACTGGTGACATATTTTCACTAATTTCTTTCTTTTGCTATTATTTAATTTGACTCAGATGAATAACAGTCTGCAGAATGGTAAAATAAAAGTTTTCTCAAACAATGTGAACTGTTCAAATAAAGAAAGAAACCACCCAATCAAATATAACTTAACCAGTGTGGTACAATGTGTCTGGTAGGAATGTCTGTTGAGAAACCTTCGCAACATAATCAATTCACACTTCCACAAACATTACTCCTCGCACACTACTGAACACCTGCTACCCTTCATTTTAACAGTATTTCATTGTCTGTCGCTCTCTGAAGGTCAGCTTTCTTTCATCCCAAACAGGAAGCTTGCCAGCATAATCCATCTCATGGCCTACGTTGGTCTGTGTGGAGACTCATTTCTAATGTAGTGTTTAAAATTTATTGCAAGTCCTGTAGATAATGAGTTCTGTAAAAATTCACCAACAGCAGATACCAAGTTTGGAAAAGTTTCTTGTTTTTAAACATCAATTTCCTTAAGTATTTACCAAGTTTAGCTTAATTCTGACAGTGTCATTCAATTCTCCTGATCCCAAAACATAAGAATATGTCGAAACCTCAAAACTCATAAAAGTGTAGTTACTAAGTTTTGTGAAAATACCCCACAAATGTGAAAATATATCTGGCTTCTCACAAAACTGGCTGCAGTTCAAATACCATCCAAGGCATGTGGGAATTTTTAAATAAAAAGCCACACCCTTGTGGTCTGGATTCCATCTAAAATAATAATCATAAAGTTTGGTTGGCTTTACTTACAATTACCAGTAATAATAATAATAATAATAATAATAATAATAATCGTATGGCCTCAGCTACCGTGTGCAGACATTTCGATTTGACGCCATCTGGCTGTCTGCTCGTCAATTTCGACGTTCCGGTTTACTCTGTCTGCCATCTAGCGGACCTAGAGTAAACCGGATCTCTCTTGGGCGTCTATGGCTGAGATTGAATTAATTTTGTCGGGTAAATACCAAATGTATCACCAGAGATCTTTTACATGCCGACATCGTACGACATGGAGTGTCGAATGGACTTTTTTCCGCCCTTCAAAAATCCGACTACCTCTGCCGGGTTCGAACCCACTTTCTTGGGATCCGGAGGCCGACACTCTACCACGGATCCACAGAGGCAGCTACAATTACCAGTAAAAGCCAGATTATGACATTACTCCCTACATGCTTCATTGTACTGTATTATTATTATTATTATTATTATTATTATTATTATTATTATTATTATTATTATTACTACTGTCCACCTGTGTAGTAGTATAAACGGTGAGTTATTAGCTGTAGTCCTCGGAGGCCCGGGTTTGATTCCCAGCTCCAGTTAACTGGTTACCATGCTGGCCTTTGGTCCAAAGGGTCCCAGGTTTTGATTTTTGGCCAAGTCTTGGATTTTAACCTTCAGTGGTCACCTCCTCTGGCTTGGGAACTGGATGTTTGTGCTGTCTTCAACATCAGATTTCATCCTAGGCAGGGTTCCATTCTCACAGACACACAGGTCGTCCATGGGCATCAATTCAAAAGACAGGTCTTTCCAGAAGCCAGAAGCAAAAAAATTAAATATAGTGAACCTATATGTCCAGTCCCAATTTACATACATTATAATACATACTAAACATTTTGCTTATACTAGACTACAATTTCGCCTATAGTGAAAACAAAAATTAAAAATTGAAAGAAAAGGATGTTCTACAGTAGCCTACACTGCATTCTAAATGTCTTTTCTTTTCTGCGTAACTTGGTTGACAGAAAAAAACGTTCTCATCTTCCTTCTTTTGCTAAAATTAAAAGCACATGGAGCTCCAGGATGTGAGGCAGGAAACCCACCCTACTAATCTATGAACAAAGACAACCTTTTGTTGGGAAAAGACAAGCCTTCTCTGTCCTCTGTGTCATAGATTCTGCCCTTGTCAATTTATTTACCAACTAGGCACATCTTCGTCACTGGGTAGAGAAGGAGGAGATCTATTCATTGAACGCTTCCGATTTCGAGTGTCAAGTAAAATCAAAGCTATTGAGGGTATAAATAACGTGCCAAAAATTTGAGTCCATAGAGGTTTATTATAGCCACAGTTGACTGTGCTCCCATTGGTTATTTATAAAGTATTCTACAATCCAGTCTTTTCTGTAGTCTATTTTTGTTTACTGTCTTGAATGTTTTCGATTAAGCAGATACCAGAATATCACTCAATGCATGAACTTCTGTAGTCAAAACAGTAATTGAAAATGTTCTACATTATTTAACACTTTTAACACTATGCTCGTACAGGATACAGGCGCACTGCTCTCCTAGTTGTGGACGATGCCCGTATACTATACGAGCATGATGTTCGCGCGTGTTTATAGGCAGCTGCATGTATCCCATACGGTTTCTGTCCCTTGCTTGGAGGTAGAAGTTTATCTAGTGTCCACTAGAATGCAGCAGTTATCGGGAAGTTCAAACCTAAACTATAAAAAGGGTAGTTTCTCCTTGCCGTGACATCTGTGGAAGCACTCAACATACCAGGCGTTTAGCGCACCAAATCTGTCAGCTATGATACTGTACAAACTGGCTCAATGACAGCGATATTCTGGATACTTTATCAGGAGAAGCGGGTTCAGAAATAGATGACAGTGGTGATTACTCTGCTTACGAACCAGATAACTTATCAAGTGATAGTTTGAGCAAGATTTTAATTTTTTACGTCACTTTTGAGTGCAAGTTTTTTTTAAGCTGCATTATTTTACTCCGAATACAAACGATAGAAATACTTCACCAGAAAATGGGCTTATTTTTTCGTTTAGATGAAGACATGCAGGCTGATGATTCACCTGTACTGTGAAAAGAAAGTAGATGGTGGTGGAAGGAGTGCAATGTTGGACTGTGCATAGCCCAAAATAGGTAAATTATGTTCAGATATAATTGTGTTTATTTGTGACTTAAGTAACCACATTAAATGACTCATTTTTATTGTCTGAGGAGGCTTATTGGCAAAATGTTAATGTAAAAGTCTTTTTCTCGTACATTTTTTATGTTTTTCATAAGATTAGTATAATTCAAATACTTTAATATGTACTTCCTGATTAACATCTTCGTTTTGGGTGGCTGACACCTTCATCATCATCATCATCTGCAGTTTCCAGCTGTTGGCCGGGTCTGCTTGGCTGACACCTTCATATGATACAAAAATCAGGTAGCCCTATATATTATATTTTGCTGTTGTGTAATAATGTAATAAAATTCAGGAAAAAGACCCAGTTTACTGCCAGGCTCCATGTTAAAAAAAATGGTAGTGTTGAAAGTGTTAACAGACACTGTGATGAATAAATCTTGTTTGGATATGATTTCAGCCTTCTACACAGTACTACTACAGATAACGCAATGCATACTCACTCCAGACTCGAGATTTTGTGCGCATTAACCGGCTGTGTGACTTACCAGAGGATAGAAATAGCAACTAAGCGGACAATTCACTTGACTGTTCTGATCTCTATTTACTGTATTTCATTTTATATAAATTACCACCTTTGTGTAATTTAATTAGATTAGCTCACTGTAGTTAGTTTATTCATTCACTTAATTATAATTTTTCATAAGGTGGCTACGAGAACTAATGGGTCACTCTCCTCTGATAGTACGGGACATTCCTTCCCAGCCACAATCCCTTTCAAGGCCTCACACCCCTCCACTCTCCATAAACAGAACACGACCTTGTGACAACTGTCCACTTACCCCTCCTGGAATTACCCCCTTCCTTTTCTCTCAACTAGAGACCTGCTCCTAGCTCAAGTTTCCTCTTTCACTAAAGGTCTCCATATAGCTCATCTAAATGTACATTCATTGTCCGCCCATTTCCACGAACTTAAAGAACTTGTCCCGGACGTATTTGATGTTTGTCTTCTCACTGAAACCTGGCTTCATGATCTGATCCCTTTGAAGACTTTCAACATACCTGGCTACTGTTTACTTCGAAACGACAGAGCAGGAAAGAGGAGAAGAGGTGTGGCAGCGATAGTCAAAACCAGTTTAAAGCCTAGGATAATAGCATGTTCAGATAGGGAATACAATAGACGACCCGAGTTCCTGCTCGTGGAAATAATCGTAGCCCATCAGAAAAGTGCTGTCTGTGTGGTTTACAAGCCACCTGCTATTGGACATTTGGAGGACATAGAGAACGCATTGTTACGCGTACTCCCGCAATATGAACATGTAATTGTCATGGGCGACTTTAACACAGACACCGGAAACAACAATGCCGAATGTCGGCAGCTCATAAACATGACTACGTCTTGCGATATGAGTATTTTGCAAACACTCCCAACTCACCACACTGCCACGTCACACACGACAATCGACTTAATGATTGTCAAGAATACAGACAAAGTACTACAACACGGACAGACATCTGTACCAGGAATTTCAGTTCATGACCTAATATACTTGTCCTACTCCTTAAAGACCCGAAAGACAAAACCAAGGACTATTACATTCAGAGACCTCTCTAAAATTGACTACAGTATGTTTACTGAAGACGCAGTAAATGGCACCATATACTGACAGTTGACGACATTGACATTAAAGTAAATGTATTTAACGAATATCTGACAGCGCTCTATGGTCGACACGCCCCGCTGAAAACAGTACGGGTAACACGAGCCCCAGCACCGTGGTTAAACCTGCAGCTAAAAGAGTTAATGGCAAGACGAGATGCCGCACACAGAAAGTTTAACTGGCAACCGACACAAGACAATTTTGACACATTTAAACAGCTACAAAATAAAACATCACAGGCAGTACGCAATGCTAGAATTAGACATGCACATACCCTGTTAAAACAAAGTACTAAACCTGGTATGGCTTGGAAAGAACTAAGACACTTGGGAATAGGTAAACAAAGAGACGATCATCCTATTGACATATCCCTGGACTCCCTCAATACATATTTTACCACTCCCGGACATACCATTGACAGAGAAAGGAAACATAGAACACTATACAGCAATTACAACTCCCCTGCACCTGACAGTGAAAAATTCTACTTTTCACATGTGACACCTTCGCAAGTTAAACAAGCCATATTTAGAATAAAATTGAAGTCCAATGGGATAGACAACATAGAAATAGAACTTATTAAGACAATAATTGACAATTTTACCTACTATAACTCACATATTTAACCATTCACTAATGACTGGCGCGTATCCCTCCTTGTGGAAAGCTGCCGTTGTCGTCCCGCTCGCTAAAAAATCACCGCCTGAAGACGTAACCGACTATAGACCTGTGAGCATAATATCGGTCCTTTCAAAAGCCCTAGAATTCATTGTACACCAACAAGTCTCCAACTATTTGCAAACACACGATATTCTTGACGAACAACAGTCTGGTTTTCGACGTTACCACAGCACTGGTACTGCACTACTTAAGGTTACCGACGACATTCGCAATGCGATGGACAGAAGACAAGTTACCATCCTAGCTCTTCTTGACTTCTCTAAAGCTTTCGACTCAGTTGACATAGACGTACTACTTTCCAAATTATTTAAACTCCAGTTCTCTACAAACAGTCTTCAGTGGATGAATTCATACCTCCGCAGTCGTCTGCAGTGTGTAAGAAATAACAGTAATGAATATTCTTCCTGGCGATCCATAGAAGTTGGTGAACCACAGGGGTCTGTCCTAGGACCGCTTCTATTTTCTGTCTATATCAATGATATTACATCGTCGCTAAACAGCTGGAGACACCACATGTACGCTGACAATATACAATTATATTTGCACTGTGAACCGGAAAGACTAACCGACGAAATTAAAAATTTCAATAGACACTTACAAGAAATCTGTAACTGGACTGACATGCATGGACTTAGATTAAATAACGTAAAATCTCAAGCTATATTAATTTCACATCCTAGGCTTTGTTCAAAAACCATAAGCAACTTCACTTTACCAAAACTCTACCTACAAAATTCACCCATTGATTTCAGTGAATCTGTCAAAGATCTCGGTGTTATTATAGACGAACATCTTTCCTGGAAGCAGCAGGTTACCAGCATCTCCAGGAAAGTATTTGCGACACCTAACTCACTTAGAAGATTCCGTAACATATTTTCTCGAGTATTAAAAGAACGCCTCGTTTGCACTCTTGTATTACCTCATTTCGACTACTGTGACACCGTGTACAACAACCTGACTGCTACTCTTAACGACAAACTACAATGCGTGCAAAACACCTGTATTCGCTACATAAGTGACCTACGTTACTTTGACCATGTTACACCTGCCTATGATAAACTCGGTTGGCTAAAACTCAAACAGCGCCGTAATCTTCATGCTTTATGCCTTCTTCATCGAATACTCTCCTCATGCTCACCTCCCTACTTGTACAGTAAATTTCACCACCTCTCATCCAATCACAGTTTCGGAACACGGTCAAAATCTGATACACTCTTATCTGTTCCACCTCACCGCACCATACGATACACAAACTCATTTGTTATTTCTTCGGCACGACAGTGGAATACACTACCCGTCTCTGTTAGAGGAACCTCACCTGCTAGTTTTAGGCAACTCTGTCACCGGTACCTAGTAAGTAATAGATGAAGTCCTATATTGTTACTTGTATGTTATGGAAATTTTGTAGATTTAGCCTTCCTCAAACTATAGACTTTATATAATCTCACTGTTATTATCAAGGTTAATTGAAATTAGGTAATCATGTCATAATTGTGTAAATAACCATCTTCTTCATCATCATCATCATCATTTTCCTATTTTTAATTTTTTGCCTTTCATCATAATATTGCATTCTTTATTAGTTGCAAGATGTTTCAATTGTAGGCCTAAGTCTCTATTTATTTTAATTTGCACATGTAGATACTGTATTTTCTGGTTAGATGGAAGAGAGGGCCGAATGGCCTTAATCTTGCCAGACAAAATAAATCCATTGTATTGTATTGTATTTTAAGTTAAGCAGTAATTTTGTGACATGAAAAATAACCTTCTTCATATGGAATAATCTTGCTTTGCAGTTCTTCAGTATATTCTTTACTTTCTCCTGAATTTAATTGATTCTCTTTTGAATGCACTTACTAATATAACAAAAACGTGACCATCCGTACATTCCTTTTTTGGTCACAATGTTGAGACGGTTGATAGTACATAACAGTGCGGAGACGATATCCATCATTTTTGAGAGTTTTGTCTGCCCTTCTGTTTAAACTGGACCAATGCAAAAACTGCTCATCTGCTTCTCATCAAACATTAAGTAGAGACTACACTTCGTTTTATCTTGATCCATTAAATAGAAGCATACAAAAGTAAATAAAAAGTTTATTTTTAACCTTTAGAATACCACCTCTCAATCAGAGAGAAGCTAAAAATGAGTTCAGCAACTTTCCCTTGAAGCCCACCAATACTATGCCCAGGTCCACCATTGGTGTCTTGCTAACAACGGTGGTTGTGTTTGGTACTTTCTGCTTTCTGGTTGCTGTGAAGAATGCAAAGTCTTTCAATCTGAACTCTTTAACATCCTTCAGATGTCCACTGACTGAGAGATTGTGTCTTTCTTGATTGCTGCTTCACTGAGATCTTTGAATTTAATTTCCTTACACCCCTAACCACTGTAACTCTAGTGCCATGCATGCTGTTGCGAGACTTCAGTTTCAGTAGTGTACCACTACATGCAGTAGCGTTCCATGTTAAAGTCTAGGCATTCTCCCTCACAACTGGACTCACTGCGAGGAATCGAAAGCCATCCAAAATATCCAAATCTAGTAGAACACACTGAGACCTTGGTTTTAGTGGTGAACCACTTGAAAACAGCAGTACTCATGTTTCTTGCTGATCATGACAATCATGACCACTCTCAGGGCTTTCTATAGGTTAATTTTATTTGTTTGTTGTAAATACTAGTTAACACTTATAGGGAATTGCCATAATAATTTTCTTTCATTTCAGTTCCTAACCAACTGAAAGTGTAAGTTTAGTTTACACCATTCATCAGTTCTATAAATGGCCATAAGATTAATTTCCACAGATGCAACACCATGGGCAAAAGTTGGTTAAAGAATAAAGTGTTAATGGAACAAATTCTTTTCTTAACACAGTTTACCTGGATTTGTACTGTGCAGTCATAGTTTCTTCCATTTTGTTGTCTTGTTGTGATGAAATAATCATATACGTTGTTAATAAATATTTCAGCACTGTCCCAAGTCTTCAAGGAATTTTGAGTGACATCTCAAATTTTTGCAAAAATATTTCACTTTTTTTTTTTTTTACTTGCTTTACGTAGCACCAACATAGAAGGAATAGGAAAGGGCTAAGAGCAGGAAGGAAGTAAATGTGGCTGTAATTAAGGTGTGAAAATGGGAAACCAACGAAAACAATCTTCAGGGCTGCCAACACTGGGGTTCAAACCCACTTTCTCCCAAATGTGCAAGTTGACAGCTACGTGAAATATTTCACTTTCCTTTCTTTGCTGATACAGAAGGGAACTGCATAGACCGTCATGTCAATGCCTAATATGGGAGATCCTTTCCTCTAGGTTATTTTGTGTAGATTTGATATACAGTCATGTAACCCTTAAAGAAATTTGTTCTCTCTTTTAGTGAAGATGGAGAATCATATAACTACTTTTTGACTATCAAATAATGATGGACTTATTCTAGACATGACCTTTTATATACTTGTAACATTAGATTACACTGATACGCAACTATTTTGTTACACAGAAACTGTTTATATTCTTCAGTCCGCCACTATGGGTAGTTACAAAGCCCATATGTATTTCCGTTTCATCATGTTGAATGTTTTTAAAAAACAACTTTTTGAAATTCATGGATATGTCTAAATACTGAAATCAATATATATCTTTACATCAATTATACTATTATTATTATTATATTAAAGCTGGTAATTTAGACATAATAGACTCACTAAAATCTTATAAAACAACTGAAATTAAACATTATGAACAAAGTATCCTATAATTATTTTTTCCAACTTAATATTGCAGACACTTAGGGTAAGAAATGTGCTGTATGAGCCACTTATCCCTAGAGTATTTTTGCCCCCACTCCATTTTAAGCAAGGGGTTATGAAGCAATTTATTACCGACCTTGGCAGCGAAACCAGTACAATTCCATATTTAAAACTGACATTTCCGAAAAAAATGTGAAGCAAAAATTAAAGCTGGTGTATTTGATAGACCAGAGATGTGTAATCTAATGAGGGATCCATATTTTCAGTCAAGGAATGAAACAGAAAAAACTACATAGTGTACATTTAAAAGCTTGACAGAAAACTTCCTAGGCAAAAGGATACCTGAAAATTACAAGAAAATTGCTGAGAAATGCTAGCTAACTTCAAAGCTCTACGTTGTAACATGAATGTAAAACTTCCTTTTCTACACAACCATACTGACTACTTCCCTAAAAAGTCTTGATGCAATGAGTGAGGACCAGAGAGAAAGATTTCATCAAGATATTAAAACAATGGAAATAAAATACTAGAGCAAGTGAAATGAAGCAATGTTAGTGGATTATTGCTGGTGCTTAAAGAGTAGTACATCTCAAAGTCGCAGCAAGGCATCAAAACGGTGCAACATTTCGATCAGCAAATTGAATGTCTGAATGGCTGTAAGTACTTTTATAGTAATTTTAGACACTCAAATTTTATATTGCAGTGTTAAAACATGTTTTAAAAAATAATATACCTAATTTGATGATATTAAGTTTTTTTGTCCTTATTTCTATAAATTACATTTGCTTCAGACAGAGAAAACCTGAATACAGACTTTAATTCTACATCTTTCAATACCTACGCAGTCATTTAAGGTATACTGTCTTATTAAATTATATGCATTATTTTAAATGATAAACTTTTCCAATTTTGATGGGTTTTTAAATTTTATTTTCAAAATTACAAAATAACCTGACGTGATACAGAAAATTGGAACAAAAATACTGATTCAGAGTACTTTAGTTAACAAGAATCAATAATATTTTCCCTTATAGCAGAAAAAAAAATTTGAAATGTATATCATTGTTATTGCTAAAATTACTATAAATTTTCTCATATTTGGCTCCTTTGTAATCATAAGTGTCTTAAATTTTTCAACATCAATCTCTTCTTCAAACAGCTGCCTTTTAATCTACTTCAAAACTACAAATTCTTCCTCAACTGACATTTCCTCCAAAATAACAAAAACATCATCTAGAAACTTCATAACTACATCCTCTCATTTCCCTATATCCATGCTCTTTCAGCATATACAGTACATCCCATTTTTTAAATTTCTTTTTTTTCCTTGATGGTTTAATGCTGCAAGGCTGGGAAATTGCTATAAATAGGAAGGTAGCAGCCATGGTCTTAAGTAAGTTACCAACCCCAGCATTTGCCTGGTGTGAAAAAAGGGAAACCACAGAAAAGCATCTTCAGGGCTGCTAACGGTGGGATTCAAACCCATCACCTTCACTTGAATGCAAGTTCACACCTGTGCAGCCTTAACTGCATGGCCAACTCGCTTTGTTTTTTCCATGTTCTACCACAGATTAATTGGTCTTGTTCAAATATCAGCTGCAATTACTAAGACATTCCTCAAAAACAACACATTTTTGAAAAATCATCATTTAAGTTTCAGGAAAATAACAGTACCTTCCATTACTCAACAGGGAAGCTTCATCATCTGGTATATTATCTCCCAACAGTTCACTAACACGCCGCATCTGGAAACAAACAGATGAAATTCAAGTCTCAATCAAATTTTCACAGCCTGGAATTGTAGAAATGATAGCCTTTTGAGTTTATGTCATATAAATAAAACTGAAAATAAAATCTGAGTGGTCTGTAATATGAGCATTTTAACCAAAGAGCACTTTCAGGTCATTTGGTTTGTTTTGCAATATGAGAATCTCATATTTGCATTGTTCCATATTGATTGTATAGTATAAGAAAAATATACAATTGGTCCACTTTAGTTAATACACATATGTGTCCTGAAGAGAATTTTAAGAAATGATGATGATGATGATGATGATGATGATGATGATGATGATGATGATGATGATAGCAAACACTCGTAATCGAGTAGGTTTGCCTTCCAGGCAGGATGCCTCTTCATCTATGCGTTCGGAGGTGACTACACAGTCCAATGCGGGAGTTACACAATTTGCCAAGGCGATGACAGGTAGTCCCAGGTGGAGCAGTCATGTTATTTCTATGTCTACTCAGCACTTCTTTTTCTTTCCTACGTTGCCTCTTCGCTGTATGTCGGCGGTTTTCTTCAAAAGATAGTGTGCCGTAATGGACTAATGATCTCCAGGATGAATGGTCAAGGACTAAGTTCTCCCAGTTATCAACATCAATATCACATCTCTTCAAGTTAGCCTTGATCACATCTTTAAATCAAGTCTTCTGACTGCCTACACAACCTACTGATAGCTCAGAGTAAAACACTTGTTTGGGAATGCGATTATTGGGCATGCGAACTACGTGCCCTGTCCATCGTAACTGGTGTCTTAGAACCATCAATTCTATACTAGTGGTGTGTGCCTCTTCAAGAACGCTGATATTTGTGTGCCTGTCTTGCCAAGTTATTTGCAATATTCTCCTCAAGCAACGCTGATAGTACTGTTCCAGCTTCTTAAGCTGTCGACTGTAGCATGTCCAGGATTCAAGTCCGTAGAGTAAGGTTGGAACTACTACAGAAATACCACACAATAGGTACATGTTTCGGCCCCTTTGGGCCTTCCTCTGCCTTAAAAATAAGTTATAAAGTTAAAACAAAAGCACTCTAAAACATAACACTAAATGAGTCCTTAATCTTGAAATATTATCAAAAACATAACAAAATAAACCATATAGAGAAACAGGTAAAGGCACTTGTTCCTGAAGTTTCTGACATATGATATGTAACAGTGGCTGTATATGTCAATTGGTAAGATACAACAAAAAATAATCATACTGTAGAAATTGCTTTAGATTGACAATTAGAACAATGAAAACTGAAGTACACAGTCAATACGGAAAACAAAAGCTTGATATTTAAAGTAGCAAGTTGCTCCACTGAAAAGTTACATATAATGATAAAAAGTGTGGAGAATAATTAAATGGGAAGAATAAATTTGGAATTAAATAAATGTGACTATCTTCATGTTGCGTATTAAAAAGATGTAAAACAAATTAATGTTGTAAAACATGAACCTGCCAAGTAGCTCAGCTGTTAACTGTGGGAAAGGGATGGAGGGGTGAGGAGGAAATCATGGAAGGGAAAACTTTATCTGAAAATTTATGAAAGACGAGATGAGTTGAAACTTTTTTATGTTTATCAACAAGGATTTTTAATGCCTCCAAAAGAGCGTTAATCTCTTCAGGAATCTTATTTAAATTGAAAGTAGGGTTAACTCTTTGATCTAAATGTATCAAAATGCTTTCATAAATGAGGGGGGCCAGTGGAAAAGGGGCACATGCCATCTGTGAAGTGCTTGTGTGATTTTGGTACAGGAAGACAGCTGATGCCATCTATTATCATCAGTAGGAACTTGTGTCACAATGGCACGTGCCCATTCTTCAAAAGAGAGCATTACATATTTGTTATTATTCAGGACTGACACATTCCCAGAGGAAAAGAGGCCCATGCCATTAGTTTCTTTATGTCTTATGAGTCGATGCTTTTCATTGGCTGGCTTGGTTTCAGACGACCAATCAGAAAGCGTTTCTCAAGTGCTGTTTATAAGTTTCCAAGATGGCCGCAATATAGTACGCGAACCTTTCCTTGACCCCTGTGCTCCATAGTGCTGAATGGAAACTTGGGCTCAAAAAAAGGTTCGCGTACTATAGGTGCTCCTATTAATGTTCTTCAAGAAGAAAATGCAACAGTACATGTATAAAAAAAGACTTCGTAATAAAAATAACTGAAAAGATAATGAAAGGAAGAGGTTAAGAAATAAAGGAAAAGAATATAAACCTCGAAACAATAAGATTGTGCCTGAGAAAGTGTTTAATAGTGCCAATGATCCATGCTGCAAAACAAGTTTCTGTAAATACTCAGCATTGAATAAAGAACAGAAGGAGGAGATATTTATTGAGTTTTATAAGATGGGATATTATAATAAGCAAAATGCTTATTTATTTGGAAAGTGAGGTTTATTAAGTGCTAAGAAAGCATATCCAAAGAAAAGGAAGGTTCCAACAGTAAGCCAGAGGAAGGTTTCTTTCAGGTATTTTAATCATGACACTCCAGTTAGTGAAGTGTGTAGGACTGAAGTTTTAGTACTCGGCATGCCATTTCTGTGAAACGTTTGAGGACTGTTCGCAACAATGAACTATGTGACACTGAGAGTCATGAACCTATATCACACTGAGCTCGATAGCTGCAGTTGCTTATGTGCGATCAGTATCCACTATTCGGGAGTTAGCGGGTTCGAACACCACTGTCGGCAACCCTGAAGATGGTTTTCGGTGGTTTCCCATTTTCACACCAGGCAAATGCTGGGGCTGTACCTTAATTAATGCCACAGCCGCTTCCTTCCCTCTCCCTGCCCACCGTCGCCATAAGACCTATCTGTGTCGGTGCGACATAAAACGACTTGTAAATTAAAAAAACTAAATCACACGTATCTGTACATACACCTAGAGAGGACAGAAGAGGCAAGCATGTTAACAGACAGCATGCCATTGATAACGAGAGAAAAATAAGGTTAGAAATCACATCGAAATATTTCCAAGGTACACATGTCATCACAGTAGAATCCAGAATCCGAACAAGTCCTACATAACCTCTGTTCACTCAATTGCTGAAATGTATCGTTTGTACTGTGAAGATCTGGGTTGGTGAAACATTTATATGAAACCATTTTCAACATGGAATACAATATTGGTTTTAAATTGCCTTTGAGGGATACATGTCGTATTTGTGATTCTGCTAAGGAAGGTAGTAACACCAAATCCACAGACATCAACCTACACCTTGAAAAAGCTGAAGCTCTCTCAAATGTGACACAAAAGAGCCAAAACAGGATGGTAGTGATATACTCGTTTTGTGTATGGACTTACAACAAGCATTGCCAACACCCTATATTTTGACTGAAACAGAAGAGACAACTCTGGACATATAATATCTGTATTCACCATTGTAGTGATGAGAAGGCAGTGATGTGTGTCTGGTCTGAGGATGTTGCATTTAGAGGGGCTGATGAAGTAGCAAGCTACGTTTTAAAGGCTTTGGATATAGTGAAGGATGAATGTTGTTGAAGGCTTATCATTTATTCTGATTCGTGTGTTGGACAAAATAAAAACTACCCTATATTATTCTAGGTCTATGGTTGTACCTTCTAGATCAGGGCCTCTCAAACGCCCAAACTCTCACGCGTGCAGAGCGAGGTGCATAGGCTCTGTGCACTGTGCATCGGTACGCTTCGCCTCATCTCGGCTTGACTCGGATGGTGTAGTGTGCTGAGAGCGACGAAGCGTTTGGTGGTAGACGACATGTTTATCAGTGAAATAGATAAGCGCACGACAACAACATAATAATGGAGCAACCTGTTTCGAAGAAAGCAAAGACTTCCGAAAGTCCATTTCAATCGAACTGGGAACTTTCGTATTTTTTTTGTTTGTTTGTCGTGACGATAACGCCAAATGCTTAATCTGTGGGACGATAATTACGTGCGTAAGAAAATCGTATATTGAAAGACACTACAACAGACTACATTCGGAAAATTATTGTGAAATCATAGGAGACATCAGAGAGAAAGAATTAAGGAAGTTGAAACAGCTTGAAGAAGACCATTCTATATCCACAAATGAGGTCTGTTCCAGTACTGTAGCATTTTCATTTTGGTTACGGGTTCCGCATTTTTTAAAATTATGTTTACGTTCCTCTCAAACATGTATGTGTATTTCTAATTCACTTTTTAAATTTTTTAATAACACTGGTAACCTTGTCCCATACAACTGTGCGTCTCCGCTCACCACACGTAAATATTTCGCAGTGGGGGAGAAACAGCAGTGAAGGTGAGGAACGCGGAGACAGGTGTAGGGAGAGAGGAGTGGGGGGTCTGCACTCTGGTCAATCAAGCGAAGTCGTCTTTTGCACCGTGCACAGTGCATGCACCACGCGCATGCACCCTGAGAGGCCCTGCTCTAGATGAACAATATTTTGATGTTGTTGAACACAAATTTATTCTCCCTGATCACATGTTCCTGCCATGTGACAGGGATTTTGGAGTTACTGAGAAGATGAAAAAGACACAGGCTGTGTACACCCCAGCAAAATGGGTTGAACTTCAAGCAAGCAAAAGAACACATTCATTGTTGTTGAAATGAAGAAAAAGGACTTTGTGTCTTTGTCTCCTATAATGAACAGTATCATCAAACGTAATGTTAGTATTGACAAACATCCTACAGACATCAGAACAGCAATGGTATTTAGAATAGTGAGTGGTGAGCATTCTGTATATATCAAATATTCACACAATGAAACTGAGAAACCTGTGCAAGTTAGTTTACAGAAGTGTCATGGACAATTTACAAAGCTTGTAGACTGTCAGTTAGTTCCTCCTAAGTATCCAAATGGACGTCAAATTAAGGTAGCGAAGTTCAAAGATCTTCAAAGCTTACTGCAATTTGTGCTTCCAATATATTCAAATTTTTATCAGTCATTGATAAGTGATGGTAGTGACAATCCAATAGAACTAGAAAACACGATGAAGAGTTTGACTCTGTATGAAGTATGCAATGCGACTACATGACCAGGATTTCTTTTCATTATATACTTTAATATTGTAATAAAATGGCCTAATGTTTAATAGTATTTGCAAAACACCATCTAGTTACTGTAACAACTGTTAGTAGAACAGCAAGAGTTCAAATTACTATCCAAAATCAGCTTTCCTTAATTCCTTTTTCCTGACAAATCACACACTGGTGGCATGTGCCTCTCTTTCACTGGGCCCCTCAAATGTTACATAATCTGTCCTAATTTTCTCTATGCAGAATCAATAAAATATTGTCAATGGATCTAACTGATGATGAAAACCTGAGATACATGCGCTCATAGCCGAAAGGTCTTAGGGTGACAATGGGATAGGGAAGGGCTAGGAGTGGGGTTTGAATCCACCATCTCCCAGATGCAAGCTCACAGCTGCACGCCCCTAACTGCATGGCCAGCTCGCTCGGTAGCTGAAAATCTATTATGCTTTTTAGCATTAATATGTTCCTGATAATGGATATGGAAGATTGAAGCTTGAAGTGCACTTCTGAGATTTGTGTTTGTAAGCTCCTGAATTGGAATATATGTCATTATTGTGTGTTATAAAAAATGTTGGAATTAGTGTTATGAGTTTTAAATAGGTTGGTGATTGGATTTTTTTTTTTTTTTTTTTCTTTACAGAAAGACCAGGTAAACAACTGATAGGGAATCTGACTGATCATTGCAACTGTATCATGTTAAGCGTTAAAAAAAAAAAAAGAGTGCTGTTAATCTTAAAACAACAGCTGAAATCATGCAAAAACTGAAGAGGGGAGCTGATCATGAAATTAGTCAGTGAATATAGCACAAGTATTTGAACAGTCCAGGATGTAATTTACAGGAGAATGACAATGTAACAAAGATATCCAGAACAGACATGCATGCAAACATCACTGTATTCTCAATTCAGTTCTTTTCCAGTGGTCTAACCAGAAGTGAGTTGAAGGAATTCATATCCCTGGTGCAATGGTTGCTATGCTCTTTCATGTATCACTGGGATTATAAAATGAGTTCTTTTTTTTTTTTTTTTCGCAAGCTGCTTTATGTTGCACCGACACAGATAGGTATTATAGCAACTCCAGATGACTGACGAGGTTGAAATAATGATACAGTATTCAATAGTTATATGTAGAAAACCAAAGTCTGAGTGATGGTCGTGGTGGTGGTGGAGGTGGTGATTATGTTTTAAGAGAAAGTACAACTAGGCAACCATCCTCCTAATAACACTAATCAGGCAGAAAAAATGGAAGGTATCCAAAACTTTAAAAAATGAAGGTATCGCCCAGAGAAAGACAAGGGCCACGAAGGGCATGAAAATGAAAGACTCCCTAGCACTCGGAAACCTAATAGCGTCAGGATTGGAAAAGAACATGAGTTGACCAAGGAAAGTCAAAGAGGATAGATGAAAGTGAGAAGCCTGGCACAAGTAAGTGGAAGCAATGCCAGGATTCAGCTAAGGGCCCTGTGGTCGCCAACCCATGCTCCCAAGTTCAGAGCGCCTGGGGCCCCGTTTAGTCGCCTCTTAAGACAGTCAGGAGATACTGTGGGTGTTATTCTACCACCCCCACCCACAGGGGGACCAAAGTCTGAGTCACAATACAGCAGCAGTGGACATTTGTAACCCAGAAATAAGTGCTAGAATAGAAGACCAAATTTATCATGCAGATGAGTCAAGTTAAATGAGGAAATGGCCACTGTCTAATTTTATTCTGGAAAAGAAAAATCTTCTCCTGTGACCATAATGTGTTGTGGAAGTACTTTAGAGGAACACGAGTTGAAACTTCCTTTAACAGAAGAAGCAAAAACAAACATTCTTACCTACTGTTTTTGCATTAAGAGGCATGATAAAGGAACACATGAAATCTTTCATATACTAGAGCAGAACATTTCGAACTGAATTAGTTGAGGCCTACAACCAGATTTTATACTGGCCAGCTACCAAGTTGCAGAGATGACAGCGGTGAGAAACACTTTCTCTAATTCCCGAACTGGTGGTTGTCTCTTTCACATTTTCCCTTGTCTGTGGTGAAGGATATAAGCAGAAAATTTGGAAAGACAACATTGAAACATGGGTACAATTTCATTTGATACCTCTGCACCATGTTTCCAAGGTATTTCATTTGTTAAGAGAAGAGATTAGTGATGATCTGCTGTTAATCTGTGATTCCCTGGAGACAAACTATAACACGGGAAGGTGTCAGAGTGGAAGCCAAAGATCAACAAATTTTTCCTCCAGCAACCTGGAATGCTATTACAGGGTTATCTTAAATCCATCACGTACAACCAATATTCATGAACTATGGCATAGTCGCATAAACAAAATGACTGGTAATTATCATCTGTCCATTTATCATCTACTTGAGCATCTGCAGAAAGAAATCTCAGATTTAAGTCATGATATTGAGAGATTGCAAAGTGGCCACTCACGTATGATAAAAAGAAGTACTTGGATCTTGACAAGTGGGTTGAAAGGATTCACAGATACCAGGAATGTAGGGACAAAAACAAGATCACAGAGTATTTGAGAATCCTTGGTCACGACTTTGCTTGTGCAGTCTAAATAGAGTTTAACAACTTATTTCGTCCTTTTCTTTAAATGCAATATCCAAATCTGATCATTATTTGATGAAGTGTTACATCTGCAAAACGTATTCTTGTTAGACTTGACAATAAAATATGAACATTATAATACTTTGCGTCATTTATTTATTGTATCAACTGGCTGACAAACCTAAAGATATTCTTACTTATGACATAATATCCGAATGACAAATTCCACTGTGACATAATATCCCAATGACATAAATTCTGCTGTTACATAGTATCACTGTGACAAAAAGACTGTGACATGGAGTCCATGGTACATTTTTGTTGTAACGTGGTATCCATGACATGTTTTGTTTGTGAAGATAAATCTGGGAATTTACCCACACGGGGTGACTAGGATTGAGAAACACCAACTATACCCTTAATTACCATACAACTCAGCATTCATTTGGTGTAAAAATGGGAAATGATGGAAAAGTATCTTCATGCTTGCAAATTTCAAATCAGAACGCACCAATTTCCCAAATGCAAGCTTACAGCTACAAAACCCATACCTCATAGCCAACCTGCTTTATGACAAGAAAATTGTTGCTACTGTCACCAGAGAGGATTGTTGGAGTGTAATAGCCAAGTGGCGTTGTCAATGACTTGAAGGAAGCTACGGTTCAGTACCTGGCTGATGGACGCAAAATTTTTGAGACGAGAAGTCACATCTCCTTCGTTCAGAATCCACGTAAAACTGGAGGTCCCATGGGAACAATAACAATATCAACAGTCACGTAAAATTACAACCATTCTTCCCTCTTCCGTATCACAGAGGACTAAGAAGATGCAGGACAGTTGAAGTGATGTGGAAGAAGTTAAAGATGATAAATGTATTTCACACAAGATGGTTTTGTAACATGTTCATACACTGCTTGATTATATGGGACAACAAAGTTTCAGGTACACATACACCACTACTGCACACAAATATGAGAATATATGAAGCATCAGAAACAATACAGACTACTTTAATGCATAAATTAAGTAATGTACATTACCCAAAATGGAAATTGCGTATCACTTGTCAAACATGTCTTGATAACAGAGAAAAGCACAATATTAACAACTCTTGCAGTAGAAGAGGATCACATACTTGGTCTGTGTGAGAATATGTAATCTCTCAGAACAGTGGCTGATCATGATGCAACTACAGTAGCCTACAGTGTGTATGTCAGCAGATTGTCAAATTAACACACATGCTTGTAAACATAGCATAGGGCCAATCTGATGGACACTAGTGCAAGAAAATTGCTGCATCATTTAGATAACCTGGAGGAACCTCTGAGGAACATCACTGCAAATTTGAGCAACTTATCCCACATTGCAAAACATACAACTAGTTATTATTTATGTGCAGCTGGCTCACGACCCTGTGTTCTTACAGCAAGTCTTTCATTGATCCCACTAAATCAACAGGTAAGGTTGACTTAGTCCTCATGAATAATAATAATAATAATAATAATAATAATAATAATAATAATAATAATAATAATAATAATAATAATACCCGCGTGGGGATTTACCGGTTACCTCCATCGGGCGTGTCCCATGGGAATTGGGGAAGCTCGCTCGCTCTGCCGCCAGCAGAGTCAGAGGGTAGTAGGGAAATAAAATACCACCGTGAAAAAAAAACTGGTCCCTTGCCAGGGTTACGACGAAGACTGGTAAATGACCAGAAGCCAGAAAACATCTTGAGGCAACCTCTAGGGCTAACAATCCTAGTTGTAAAAGGATGGGTACCCGTCCAAAGCAAAGTCAAGTCAAAAAGCATGATGGCACAACATTTCAAGAAACATACCCCAGGGGGTAAGTCTTCGGATAAATCCCTCGTCGTGAACGCCACGGCGCACAAGTCCCGTTCGGATTCTGGGGGAGACTCGACATCATGCAAGAGACGAGTCGGAGTGTCTCAGTGTACCCCGAAGAGTCAAAAACTCAGGCCAAAATCTAAAACCTTTCTAGCAACTTTCAACATAAATTCACTTACACAAACTGGCAAGCTGAAAACCCTCACCAAAGCTCTTCACAAAAATCAGATATCAATAGTGGCCCTACAGGAAACTAGGTACCCAGATGGAGAGATTTTTGAATCTGAAAGCTACCGATTTTTCAAGAGCAAAGCGCAAAGAGGAATCCTCAATGGAGCTGTGATGCTTGGAACCACGTTTGCTGTTAGAACCAAGATCCTGAAATCGGTTGCAAATTTCGAACCTGTGAATGACAGATTGTCTATACTCACAATTAAATGCGCGAACAAAACCTACGCCCTAGTTAACGCACATGCTCCTACAAACGATAAAAACAAGTCTGCTCCAGACGAAGTTGATAATTTCTGGGACCTACTGGATGAAAAATTGAACAAAATCCCCAAACACCATGTCAAGCTTCTTTTGGGTGACTTCAATGCCCAACTAGGTCGTGAGCAGAAGTACAAGAAAGTTACAGGAAATTACCCTGCTCACAAAAGAACCAATCCCAACGGCAAAAGACTGGTGACCATTTGCGAAAATCACAACCTGCAGGTCATGTCGACCCACTTTCGCCATTTACCCAGAAAGCAAATGACTTGGCGTTCTCCCGTCTAAGCTCTCGGAGAGTTCAAAATTGATCATGTTGCGATCTCCAGGAGAAACAGCCCTGAGATTATGAATGTCAAGGTAAAGAACGGCATCAATATGGCCTCAGATCATTATATGTCTCTTATCAAATTCAAACCAATTCCCGCAAACACAAGGAAGACAACCAAACAGATCACACGCTTCGACAATGATAAACTTCGGCAAAGGGTCGAGGAGTCCAGGAGAAGGCTAGACCAAATGACTGTGACTTTAACAACGCCAAAAGTCTCCTTGTTGAGGCCGCCAAAGACGTTGCAGAAATCAAGAGAAGCAAAAAGCATGCCTGATGGAATAGTACCTGCGAATCAGTCCTCCAAGAAAGTCTCAAGGCGTGGAAACAGTACAACTGTACGAAATCAGAAAATGATTGGGAAACCTACAAAACCCAACGTGCCCAAGCAGCTAGGGTATTCAGAACTGAGAAACGTAAATACGAAAAATCTCTCATTGAAAAGATAGAACAAAACTTTAGGAAGAATGAAAGCAGAGAGTACTACAGAACCTTCAAACGCAAACTCACTGGCTATAAACCACCATCTATATGCTTTGAGTGAACAGACGGCACACTGGCGACGTCAAATGAAGAAAATTGCAGCATTCTGGCAGATTACTTCAAGAATTTACTTAATTGCTCTAAACCGCAAAGCGCTATTGAGACCAAGGAACCCTTACACAGGTACCCAGATTCCAGACCATCCGACAGAGATGAAATCGAGCGCCAAATTGCCCGTCTCAAAAATAACAAAGCGCCGGGGAAAGACTCAGTAGTAGCAGAACTATGGAAATATGCCCCACAGGAATCACTTGATATCTTGCAAAAGCAAATAGAAGAAATTTGGAACAAGGAGACCCTACCCGAAGATTGGAAAATAGCTTTGATCCATCCATTACACAAAAAAGGCAGCGTGAAGAACATCAACAACTACAGAGGAATATCTTTGCTACCCGTGACTTACAAAATTCTATCACTTGCCATCCTGGAGCGTTTGGAAGCACAAGTCGAACATCAAATAGGTGAATACCAAGGAGGGTTCAGAAAAGGTCGCTCAACAGCTGAACAGATCCAAAATCTGAAAACGATCATCAGATATTGTACACTAAGGTCCAAGCAGTATGTGTCTGTCTTTGTGGACTTTAAGAAGGCGTACGACTCCATTGACCGGGAAGTACTGCTAAACATCTTAAATGAATTTGGAGTTGATTTGAAACTGCTGGCATTAATTAAAGCCACCCTGACCATTACAAAATCCAAGGTGAAGTTCCATGGATGTCTCTCGCATTCCTTTGACATCAAAACAGGAGTCCGACAAGGTGATGGGCTATCCCCGATACTCTTCAACTGTGTTCTTGAAAAGATCATCAGAACCTGGCGGGTGAGATTACAGGAAACCAACTACAGTCCATTGAGAATAGGAACCAAATCCAAGGGGATCGCAACAGACTGCTTAGCATTTGCCGATGATATTGCTGTTCTCTCAACCGACATAGAAACCGCTAGAGCTCAAGTTGAAAATTTAAAGGAAATTGCCGAACAAACTGGTTTGCAGATATCGTTTGAGAAAACAGAAGTAATGACTAACATCAAAGAGGCTCCACCAAAACTCCATACAAAATACGGGGACATCACCCGAGTAGACAAATTCAAATACCTGGATGAGATCATCATGAAAAATGGACTGGACAAAGAAGCACTTCAGGAGCGAGTACGCAAACTGGAAATAGCCTACCAAACATCCCGCACAATCTACAACAAAAAATGCCTTTCCCAAAACACCAAGATACGTCACTATGAAACAGTTCTGAAGCCAGTAGTTCTATATGCAGCCGAAACCCTGTCTCTAAATGCCAACAAAGGACTCCTTGAAGAACTGGAGAAAAAAACGCAAAATTGTGAGAGGAATCTTTCGATCAAAGTACAGAAATGGAATCCATCAAAAGAGATCCAACAAGGAAGTCTACAGCAAAATAGAGAAAATTACCGACACAATCAGGAAAAGACGGGCACGATTTTACGGTCATCTGAAAAGAATGGACAGAAGAAAGTTAACTAAAGAAATCTTTCACTTTTTTGATTCAAACCCCAAAACCACAATTCCCTGGTTTAGAAATACCAAAGAAGACCTGCAAATGCTACATATCTCAGCTGAAGACGCCTTTAACAGAGATCTCTTCCGCAAGAAAATATTGACGAACGGGCTAAACCGAGACGAGCAACCGAAGAGAAGACACGGTGCCCCTTGGACAGAGGAGCGTAAGCAGGCCCACTCACAAAGAATGAGGGAAATTTGGGCTCTAAAGAAGGCCAAGTTCAGTGTCAAATGCAACAAGACTTAACGTGGTCCTTGATGGCCCCAGCGAATTATATATATAATAATAATAATAATAATAATAATAATAATAATAATAATAATAATAATAATAATGTTATTTGCTTTACGTCCCACTAACTACTTTTACAGTTTTCGGAGACGCCGAGGAGTCGGAATGTAGTCCCACAGGAGTTCTTTAACGTGCCAGAAAATCTACCGACATGAAGTTGACGTATTTGAGCACCTTCAAATACCACCGGACTGAGCCAGGATCAAACCTGCCAAGTTAGGGTCAGAAGGCCAGCGCCTCAACCGTCTGAGCCACTCAGTCCGACGAATATCAATTTGTGTTGATAAATGGCATAGTGACAACTTCAGTGATGAATCAGTCTTATCTTGGCACAATGATCAACACAGAGGGGCTGAGGTGGTGGTGGTGGTGATTGTTGTTTTAAGAGGAAGTACAACTAGGCAACCATCCTCTATATAACACTAATCAGAGGGAAAATATGGAAAGGATCCGACACTTCGAAGAATGAAGATACCGGTCAAAGGAAGACAAGGGCCACGAAGGGCGTGAAAATGAAAGACTCCCTAGCCCTCGCAAACCTAATAGCGTCGGGGTCGGAAAAGAACAAGAGTTGACCAAGGGAGGTCGGATAGGATAGATGAAAGTGAGGAGCCTGGCACAAGTAAGTGGAAGCAATGTCAGGACCCAGCTTAGGGCCTCGTGGTCGCCAACCCACGCTCCAAAGTTCAGAGCCCCTGAGGCCACAGAGGGGCTGAGCCAATCTTACTGTCGAGAAACACAAGAACTCAATGCCAGGCATTATGGTTTGGAGAACAATTGGCTTTAATGTGATAATGCAATTGGTGATTGTTAAGAGCAATATTATTGCTGAACAATACTGACAGGGTACTCAATCCAGTGGTTGCTTGCCTGATGGTAAGCACTACAAACAGGATGCTACAGCAGTACAATGCCTGTGTTCACTGCACACATCTCCAAGGAAGCACTCCATAACCTCACAATTACAATAACTTAGCAGGTTCCCAGACCTAAACTCTTTTGAACATGTGGGACATAACGGATATATAACTGAACACATCTCAGCCCTTGAACTGTGGAACAAGGTGCAACATGTGTGAGTTGCAGACTCTCAGGAATTGATTTAGGGTCTTATTGACTCCATGTCTCAAAGCCAGTAACGTACTGCAGCTCTGAGTGATCACATCCTGTATCGACTTCATTTTGCATACTTGATAGCAACTTTGCAGACCCACCCTTTGATGGTGTTGTAATTTCCTTCTGGAGCAGAGTATATATGCAGTAAATGAACATCCGTATCCTGCAATCTACTGTATAAGTAAAAACGTGTGTCAATTAATATGCAGACTATTGAAATAAATCTTTATGCTGTAAAATCTAGTTTTAAAAGGTCATCTCTGCACTTAGATAGTGCATAGTACTAAACCTACCCAAGCCGTACTGTAAGCACTGCTACAAACTACCAGCCAAGTTCCATTTTTTTCCCTACAACACCATCTGGTGGCATATAGGAGAGCTACTTCTATAAAGAGAGTGCATTAACTTTCAAAGTGGATCTGTTGTGTCCACTGTCTCATAACCATGCAATAGGGTGATTATGGGAATTATGTCACAGTAATAGCAAATGCACAAAGTTGGAACACAATCTTCAGATATCTCCGATATCCATAATAAGCCAGGCATCAGCAGAATGTTCATCAATAGAATGCTTCAGCGAGACCAGAGATCATCTGAGGTCTGCTAGGACACTGTAGCTCATCAATGCATGAACAAAGAGTTCTCCAAAATCCTGTACAGTGACACTGATCTGAAAGCACTTTGTCGCAGCACTGGGCATTTCCTAACAACACAAGTGAAGAAACAGAGGCTAGTCAAATGCTGAGACCTACTTCAGCAGTATGTAAAAAATGTTCACCCGAAATTTCTCTTTACTAATAAAAAAAGTCTTCACAACTGAGAAGTACTTTACCATCACTCTGATGTGTCTATGCCCCAGATGCACTCACAGCTCGACAGATGGCTCAAAAAATGGAGATGTCATCACTGATGATTGAGCCATTCTAATATACACTCATGTTCATAAAAAAGAGAACACCTTGAAAAACTAGAATAGGTTTATATTCACAGGACATGTTCATCAGTATGTTCTGCAGAAACTATTGGCATTTCAGTCACCTAGGTTCAGCATGTGTCCTGTTGCCTAGTAGAGCCTGGGTCCTCCAAGGGCACCGATAACTTGTTCCATGTGGGATGGGCATCGACGCGTATGGCATCCTAGGGTATAGCCATACATGCTGCATTCATCTGGTTCCATAGTTCATCTTTGGTAGTTGGCATTGTTGGGTCACAGCGCCGCACCCATCGTTTCACCATATCCCACATATTTTCGATTGGCGACAAATCCGGTGATCAGACGGGCCAGGGCAACAGTCTGACAACCTGTGACAACAAGAAGGCACGAGTTCGTGCAGCAACATGTGGTGTCGCGCATTGTCCTGCTGAAATATGATGGCTGGGGAGTCATGCAGGAAGCATATGGCTATGGGTTGCATGATGTCATTCACATAGGTCAAACTGGTCACAGTGCCCTAGACATGCACCAACTGTGATTTGTGGTTGTACCCAATAGCACCCCACACCATAAGGCCTTGAGTTGGCTCTGTATGTCTTGTGCGAATGCAGTCAATGTGATGCCTCTCCCCCTGTCTACGGTGAACCAAAATGCGGCCATCATTTTCAAACAAACAGAACCTGGATTCGCCTGAAAACACTATCCACTGCCATTCCTGTCTGTCATTCCATACACCATTGCAGTCTAGCATGTTTATACACATTAGTCAAAGGTAGGCGGGGAAGTGGGCGATGTGCCGGTAACCCAGACCGTAAAAAATGGCAACAGACTGTCACTCCTGATAGTATACGACGTGTTACACTGTTCCACTATTGCGCCAGAGCCATGGAGGACAAAGATCTGTCCTGCAATACCACGCGAATGAGGTGTGTCTTCTCGAGGGTGGTCTGGGTGGTGCGACCGGACCCATCTCGTCGTGTTCTAGGGCCTTCTGTGAACCATTCTGCACACACCCATTGCATTGCCGACAGACTTCGTCCCACACCAGTAGTAATTTCCCGGATAGATGCATCACGTTCTCTCATGCAAATAATGCACACTCTTTCAAGCATGTCTGTTCAAGTCACAACGATTCATTACCTTCGGTTTATAGCGACAACGAGAGCCGCAGGCACATTTTGCCAGTCGGTGGTGGTGCGCCGAGATATCGATGTGGACCTTGAACCTGAGGGCCAACATGGTTCAAATGCTAATAATATCTTTAAATCATACTAATGCACATGTCCTGTGAATATGAACTTCCTATCTCTAGTCCTTCAAGGTGTTCTGGTTTTTATAAACATGAGTGCAGATAGCCTAAAATGAACCTTGAAGACTGCTGAAGTCAGTTTTCCCTAGAATAAAATCTGTGATGCAACTGATGCACACCCAAAAATTGTTCAAGTCCTGTATTCAAGAAAAAGGTGGACATTTTGAATATTATACTTTCAGTATGGTATATAGACATGTTCTTCACCTAAAAATTATATGTTTCTCTTCCAAACTGTACTCCAAATTTTATTTTAATAATAATGTTGCTATCGAAACAGACTTTCAACGTATTAGGTCGTGTTACGTACATGTAGTACGTGTTGAAGGGATGTTAAGAACAGAACAAAAAGGCCAGCCGGACACCAGTGGGATCCGAACCCACAACCTCCTGATTTTGCGTCGGTTGCTCTGCCAATTGAGCTATGGTGGCCTAGGCCATCTTTGTTCTGTTTGAAAGGATCTGAGCTACAGGTCTGGTACTGCTGCTAACACACTGTAGAGTGCGTTTAAGTCGCCCGTTGTGGGACATGTCAATGAATATTGAATTTTCACGACCGCATTGTAATCGAAACAGACTTTCAACGTATTAGGTCGTGTTACGTACATGTAGTACGTGTTGAAGAGATGTTAAGAACAGAACAAAAAGGGCCAGCCGGACACCATTGAAATCCGAACCCGCTGGTATCCAGCTGGCCCTTTTTGTTCTGTTCTTAACATCTCTTCAACACGTACTACATGTACTTAACACGACCTAATACGTTGAAAGTCTGTTTCGATTACAATGCGGTCGTGAAAATTCAATATTCATTGACATGTCCCACAACGGGCGACTTAAACGCACTCTACAGTGTGTTAGCAGCAGTGCCAGACCTGTAGCTCAGATCCTTTCAAACAGAACAAAGATGGCCTAGGCCACCACAGCTCAATTGGTAGAGCAACAGACGCGAAATCGGGAGGTTGTGGGTTCGGATCCCACTGGTGTCCGGCTGGCCCTTTTTGTTCTGTTCTTAACATCTCTTCAACACGTACTACATGTACATAACACGACCTAATACGTTGAAAGTCTGTTTCGATTACAATGCGGTCGTGAAAATTCAATATTCAATAATGTTGCTTTTTGAGTTATCAGTCCATAGGCTCACTTGATGCAGTTCTCCATGCTACAATACCCTGTGCTAATCTCTTCATTTCTACATAACTACTACATCCTTCATCTGCTCTAATCTGCTTGTCATATTCATATCTTGGTCTATCCCTATTGTTGTTACACCTGCACTTCCCTCAAAGACCAACTGAACAAGTCCTGGATATCTTATGATATGTCCTACTATTCTATCTCTTCTTGTGAAATTTAGCCAATCATAATATATGATTTTCATTTTCCGTGTTGATTTCCCAGCTTCAGTAACCAGAGTTTTATAGGACTTCCCACCTAATCAACACTTACAAATATGATTGAATTTTTATTCTACCTCATTAAAAGTAGGACTAGTTTCAGTTCACTATTGCACCATCCTCAGCTACAATATACGGTACTGTAAAACGGGGTAACTTCAGCCACTTTTTTGTATATTTTTAAAAGTTAAACATGGAATATTCCCTTAAATTTTCTGGAAAAATAATGTAAGTTCCACCGTGTTTTTGCTTCATTGTTATGTATTTTTATATAATAGTAATTTTAATTCAGTAATGAATTATGATAATCGAAAAAGCAGCCAGAGTTACTCCATGTTTTGGAGTAATTTAGCCCACTATAAAAATAACTCAAGAAACAAAGTTTTCTCTTAGTTTTCCTTTGACTACCGTGAAAGTGTTTAAAACTTGCAGAATGCCCAATATCAATAATCGGCAAACAAATTAAAACAATTCATGGTAAAACAGGCGCATAGCGATCAAATTTACAAGATATTTCCAAACAACTCACATTTTGTCCAAAAAAGAAACAAGTTTATTTAACTTAAGCCTACAAGCATCGAATTATATAAAATATATGTATTATATTACATAACTATTTTTAATGGCATGAAAGATCATCAAGATAGCAAAATCATATTCCTGTGAGTCCAATTTATGAAGAGAAAAAAAGTTGAAAAAAAAATTACTTTTTGGATTGTCCTCTCAATACACTGTCTTCTACATTAAAAAATATCTGGTCTGTCAATTAAGCTCTTGAATTTGTATCATTAACGCCTGAGTGAGTCCCGAACTTCCAATTTCCTCACAATATCATCTTTCTGGACTTCACATTCATCATGACTAACTGGGAAAGTGAAGTACACATCCTTTCCAGCTTTCTTCCTCAAAAACTTCACTACCAAGTGCTCTCCAGTTTCTTTAACTTCTCCAACATAAAATCGCTGATTTTTGTCCTTGGAAAATTTTACAAGTACGAAGTTTCCTACTTCATAATTATCAGTCCCATCTACTTGCATTTCCAAGCTTGCCATCCTGTCTTCAGCTGAAATTCTCTCTCCTTGGCTGCAAAGTTCATCATTTTCTTCAAGCTGCTCGTTAATCTTGGGGTTGCTCTGATATGTGGTTTGTGGTTACACTTCGTCCAGGCCTCGCATTCAGTCATTTACCTTTGAATCTGGAATTATTCATCTCTCCTAACAGAGATATCTTCAGGAGATTTGTGAATGATTCACTCCATGACTTTTCCAAACTCTGACTTTTGGTAAAGTCAGGAAGTCTTCTTAGGACAGCATCTCTATTTAGAAGACAAAGTCCTGCAGCTTTGAAGTCAGATTTCAGGCTAGCTTTCAACCTTTCATCCCGTATATCCTCCAGGTTCACCTTGAAAACTCTGGGAAATTCTGTTTTAGGTACGGTTCCTCTATTCTTAGTCTTCCATTTGTTCAACTGTTTCCTCCAAGACATTTTAAGTGGACATAAAGTGCAACATCCAATGGTTGTGTTAGACGAGTTGAATTTGGTGGCAGGAGGACAAATGATATACTGTTGTTCTCACACTGTCTGATCACTACCATTGACAGATGATTGGACAGGTTATCACCTATTAGGCCTATTTTTTTTTAATGGGCAACTTTTTGAGATACGCCAGACAAATTGTAGAAAACCATTCCGCAGAAATGGTCATATCAAACCAATCACTTTCATTTCTGTCATATTATTCACCAGTAACACCTCTTTCCATACAGCCTACGTACAAATGTTTGGCTCAATAGAGCACATATGGAGGCAACAACTCTCCTGGGCCTGTTCCTGTCAACATGACAGAAGTTCCACTCTTTGATGAGTCAGTAATCCTCTCAGGGTGTTTACTTCCTCTTTTTACAATCACTTTAACTTTACCCGGATCATCTACAAAATTAGTTTCATCGTGGTTTACAATGTTTTCAAGAGGAATTCTTTCCAGTGATACTTCTAAGTTGTCAAAGTATTCACCAATTTCTACTGATCCTATGGAGGCTTTAGCACATTTGATATTTTCCGCACAGCAGAATAAATTTCAATGTCTATCAAAACTTTTTAGCCAGTCTGCACCAGGCACGTTATCTTTGAGGATGGAAATTGTTTTTCCCTCTCTGTCTAGATAATCCTTCAACACAACTCTGATGTCTGCAGATGTTACGGATATCCACATACAGTACACGTAGTAAGTCCATGGATGAAGTCGGCTTCTTCCTGAAAACACAGATTTTCTCCTGCCCCCTATACTATAAGAGATGAATCACTTGCAACAACTAAAATATGCGGGCAATAGAATGCTCTATCAACAGTCGCTAGTTCAAAAAATATATGTGGGCTCATTGTCGAGTCAAGCAAGAGATAAAAAAATCTCGGTTTGCAATACCTCGGGGGTATAAAGGAAGCAGATACATGTAAGCGTCAAAGCAAACCTCAACTGAAAGAATGCATGGATGTCCTATTTTTCCCGTGTGCTTCTTGTTCAGCTTGTCTTGCATGGTCAATCATGGAACAGCATATTTCTCTGAGGCTTGCCGAATTGTTATTGTGCCCTTCTTGTAATTGTAATTACAATACCCGTGACTGCCTAAAACTTTCTTGTATCTTCTTGGCATGGCCGAAGTTACCCTGGAAGAGGACAGGACAAGTTTATCACAAAACTATTCCATGAAAAACCTAACTGAATAAAATGCATCAAATTCAGTTGATCAATTACGAGACATACTTACTTTCTAACACCATAAACCACTGGAGTAGAGAATCAGATGCTGGGGCTGGAGAACAGTTTGTTTTCCAATATTACCCTACAAGACAATAGTCGGTGCTGCGAAACAAATTGCTTGACTCAACGATGAGCCCGCCTATATTCTTTGAACTAGCAAGTGTTGATAGAGTATTCTATTGCCTGTTGTTGCAAGTAAAAAATGAAATGAAATGAAATGGCGTATGGCTTTCATTGCAGGGAGTGTCTGAGGACATGTTTGGCTCGCCAGGTGCAGGTCTTTTGTTTTGACACCCGTAGGCGACCTGCATGTCGTGATGAGGATGAAATGATGAAGACGGCACTTACACCCAGTCCCCGTGCCAGCGAAATTAACCAATGATGGTTAAAATTCCAGACCATGCCGGAAAATGAACCCGGGACCCCTGTGACCAAAGGCCAGCACGCTAACCATTTAGCCATGGAGCCGGACTAGTTGTTGCAAGTGATTCATCTTTTATAGTAGGCTACAGGGGGCAGGAGAAAATCAGTGTTGCCATATGTCAGTGGCCCAATTTACCCTGGAAGCCAAAATTACTCCACTTTACGGTACTAAACTTTAAAACTATACACGCAACACATAAACCATGATATAAAATTCTTGTTGAAACTGCATTCCTTCTTTGGTAATGTCCTCATGAGTTATGAAGTTCAATTGAAAACATCACACTGTATTACCGTAAATGCTTCTTTAAAATCTGCCTGCAAGCCACCTGGCTCATTTTGGGTATTACCAGGTTTTTAAAGCTGGATGCCCTTTCAGACATCACATGCTTTTTAGGTGAAAATTCCAACACAAGATTGTCCGGGAATCCAACCTTGCCCACACAGGTGGAAAGTTAGTGGCTAAGCAACTACACTAATCATGCCCTCACCTGAAAGCACTGTATGCGACAAAAATCACTAAATGCCCAAATCACAGTTATCAATGTTAGCATCTTTGTCACTAAAAGATTCACCCTCACTCAGCTTACTCATGAATGTAAGGCCCTAGGCTATATGTAAGATATGTAAATGTTACTCCATGTAGTTTAATAATGTCAATTACAGTATTTAAGGAGGTTGAGTTTTATTCATTTATTTATTTATTTATTTATTTATGGTTTTGTAAATATCCATATAAAAAGGTCTCTAGATTTGGTTTGAACATGGTTAATATTTTAGGAAATTAGTGTTATTTACCTAAGGTGTATTTGTTGTATATTTATACAGAGTGGTGAAAAACTTGATAGTACACATTGCGTTTAATAAATTAATTAAATTTATTGGTTGTATATTATGTTTTATTGAATCATCTTTAATTGGGAAAATAACCTGTTGATGATAAATAAATCTATTCTATTCTTACTGGAGTGGGGTTGTGGGTAATATTGACATGCAAGTTTGCTATTTGGCTTCATCTCTTCTTGTCACCTCTACATTTTGCAAAGGTTAAGTTTGATGACTGGTTTTCCAAAAATCAATACCTTACGGGTCTTCGTGGTAGAGCAGAGAAATTTTGTATCAATTTTTTTTTTTTTGTAAAAGAAATCTTTCACTGTAGTGCCTCTGCTACATTGTTTTTGTTTTGTTTTTCCCTGCCAATTTCTGTAATTTAATTGATGTTTTGATAGCTAGCATGGGATCGGCAGAAGCAGAAAGCATTGGGGTGAGTGTTAGTACAGAGCTGCTGCTGTCTCAACTCCTCCAACAAGGCACCAAGGGCTCATCCAAGGAGTGGGCCTATAGCAAATATCATTGGAAATCCTGATCCCCGTGCCATACAATACCTGGGTGGATGAGTAGGGAGAGCATGTGCCTTTCTTTTTTTCAAGTTTCTTTTATGTCTCACCGACACAGATAGGTCTTATGGTGATGTGACAATGACTTTATGATGACAATTACAGAAATAATTCCAGGAAAAAAAAAAGAATCTTTCAGTTCAACGTTCAAATGGAAAACTGTTTAAAGTCACACTAATACAGCCTTGTATTCGATGATGCTTTGAAGGTATAGACCATGGACTTTAATATGGTACAGCCCTAGGATTTGCCTATGCAAAAATATGGGAAAACCTTCTTCAGAGCTGCCCTTTTACAGCACTCAAGAAACGATCCATGAGTGACACTCCTGAACTTCCAATAACATCCTGGAGAAACCACTTCTCTGAGACCCTGAACTAGCAAAACCTTGAGATGGCTCTCCTGCTCCAAAGGAATATAAATAATGCAATACGACTTATCTCGTAGATCAGGAAGAAATCAAAACGGCCATTCAAGCCTAAAAAAACAAAAAAGCACCAGGACCAGATGGTGTATTCAATGAAAATATGCAAGACTCATGCGACCTATTGATACGCATATGGACCACCCTGTTCAACACATGCACGACAACAGGAGAAGTACCGGAAATATAGAGACAGACCGATATAAGGATGCTCTACAAAGGCAAGGGAAACAGAGAAGACCCTGACGCCTACAGAGGCATTGCTCTTGAATACAACCTCTTCAAGATATATACCAAGATTCTAGAGAATAGACTTGTTTTAGAAACCGCAGGATCAATGCCCGAACACCAGTTCGGCTTCATGAAAGGTAGGGGAACTCCCAATGCAGTTCAAAACCTCATCAACAGTACACAGAATGCAATGAGACATCGATTGAAAAGGGAAATTTTATGCTGTCTTTATTGACTTTAGGAAAGCTTTTGAACTCCTAAACAGAGAAATGCTCCTTGGTAAACTGGAAAGCATAATTGGATCAGATAATCCGCTGACCATAACAATAAATATCTTAACATCCTAGCACACACCATAGTCACAGTTCAAGACAGCAAGACATCTTCAGTCCCCAAAATGCAAACAAATGGAGTGCTGCAAAGTGATCCACTCAGCCGCCTGCTATACAATACAGTCGTTGCTGATATCATAAACATCACTTGCAACACCTCAGTTGTACTACATATGTATGTAGACGACATAGTTATAGGTTCAAGTAACAGAGACGAACTCCAAGATGTAATGGTTAAACTCGAAGACTACGCCGCAAACAACAGCCTAGTAATCAACACTAGCGAGATGGTGCAGATGGTTTTCCAAAAGGGAGGAAGAATCTCATACAATGACAGAATACTATGCAGCGGGAAAGACATAGAAATTGTAGAATCATTTTAATACCTCAGAATAACGCTTCAGCCTTCAGCCACCTCATTTAGAAACCATATAAGGGATAGGTCTATGGCAGCAATAAGAAGTATTAGTGAACCCACTAGATTGACTATATCCACAGCCATGACTCTGTTCTATGCCAAGGTGCTGAAAGTACTAAGCTGTGGGCTAGAAATAATCTGGGAGAATCTAACAGCAACCGACTTAAAGACCATAGAAAACGTTAAGGCTAGATTCCTTACAAGGATTGTGGGAATCTCCAAGATGTCACGTTCAAGACTGGCATACGAGCTAGCCAAAGAAATATTTTTAGTAGAAGATTTGAGAATCAGACTGCCACTCCAAGCCAAACAACAGGAACAGGAATTGCTCCTAACCAGGCAAAGGAAAAGGGCAGAGATTGACCCAGACTTCTACTCAACAGACGCCATATTGGACTGAAGTTGGACAGGACCAAGCAACGACCTAAGTAGCACCTTGAACAGACTAGCTGTACATGGATTTCACCACCAACTATGTGCGCGCCGAGGTTTTCACGACCCGTGTCCACAGTGTGTGTGTGTGTGTTGTGAAATAAACAATATTAACCTTACCATTTCAACAAACGTTTAGTGAGAACAAAATCATTACTAGAATATTGTAAATCATAAAGTTTTGGTTATGTACCATAATGGCCATTCGGCTGCAATATATTCTTATTATTTTATTTTGTAATGCCACAATGTGTGCCCTGTAGTCTAAGTAAATTGTGCAGTCATTAAATTTACAGTGATTACTTATGTATTATCATATTAGCGTAGACACTGATAATCTCTTTAATTTTATAAAATTCCAAAATACTGATTATGCTTGAAGAGCTTTAATGAGAAATGACAATTTTATTCATTACGAACGTCGTAACGATTTTCCTTTAACATTATATCAATAACAGTGACAGTCAATCATCGTTACAGGGTGCAATTTGTTTCTCAAAGAAAAAAATCCATTCATTATGCACCAATCATACGTGCAATGTAATATCACACTGCACAACACTATCAATGTCATAAACAAAAAATAACCTTCAAATTTCGAAGCAGAGCGACATCATCGCCTTCTCGCTTAAAAGACATATTCAGTCACTGACACTTCGTAACTGATAAAAGGTTCCCTTCCCCTGATGCAATATTTAATTGTATAGCACCCTGTTGTAATGTTCACAACTCGAAAAAACACAACTTAACCTCCAAAAACAGAACCTATGAAAATCACAATATCAATATACAACAATTTCGTCAACTTCCTTGCAGTGAAACATCCCTACAGCCCACCAAATATCCCTCCTCTGGCACAAAATATCCCAATGTCAAATGACTTCAATTTTTTTTTATATATCTATATATGTTTTACACAGTATCGCCAACACTGTAGCAAGACCGACTCCAGGGCAGGTTTCGATTATTGGCAAGAGGGCGGACCATAAATGGATTCAGTGTGATCGTGAATGCCAGTTTAAACCACAGTCTAATATATTATTATTAATAAGAAAAGCGCACAAACGTACAGAGAGTTAAGGTTTATTGTTCTTTGCTAGATTCCATTAGTGATTTAGTGCGCTTGTGGCACTCGCTGAAGTGGTAGCGTTTACAGGCCTTCCCGCAGAGGTTGCATAAGCACTCTGGTGAGGGATCCAATCTGCCCTGGACTCCATTCTGTTCTATATACATAGTGCACAATTGCTGAAGAAAACAAGAATAGCACAGCCCTGGTTTGGCGCAGAATGCTACCGCACCAGAAAAGAAGCCCTACACATCCTCCACACAGCGAAACACACAAATACACCAGACAACCTGAAAGCATATGCACAAAAGAGGAAAGAATACAAGAAGCTAAACCTGCTCAAAATAGCAAATCACACGGAAGCAGATGCACAAAGACAAGCAGAAGAAGCCCTAAAGGACCCCTTTATAGCCATCAAGAAGAAAAGCAGAACGGGAGTGGCAAAAATCCCGATGAATGTTTGGGAACAGCTTTACAACAAGAACAACTTAGAACAAGCATACGAAACCGAAGAGACATACACCATAGACATACACGAAGTAAGACAAGCCATCCTAGAATCTACAAAAGGAAAAGCAGCAAGACCAGACGAGGTGTTCAACAAAACCTCATAGAAACTCTCGAACAACTCCCCCAGCTGTGGACATTGTTGCTTAACAAATGCCTCACATCAGGAAAAATACCAGAGGGTTGGAGGAAGTCGAACATCATCTTGTTATACAAGGACAAAGGCGACATAGAGGAACTCAACGCATACAGAGGAATTGCACTTGAGAACAACATCTTCAAGATATTCTCCAAAATCCTGTCAAACAGACTCTAATTACTAACAGACGCCTTAATGCCGGAAACACAGTTCGGATTCAGGAAGGGAAGAGGAACCCTTCACGCAGTTGCTAACCTCCTAGAAGATATACATGACGCACTAAAACACCCGTCGAGGAAATTCTACACAGTCTTCGTAGATTTCACAAAAGCTTTTGACCTGCTGAACAGACAAATACTCATGAAAAAACTTGAAAGTAGGCCTATGACAGGAAAGGATAATTCATGAACAGCTGCTATCAAAACCCTGCTCGCCTACAACAAAATCATAATCAAAGATGACGTGACGACCTCAGAAAACATAGTACAGACCAACGACGTCTTACAAGGAGACCCGATTAGCCCAACCTTATTCAAAATCATGTCAGACGTCACAGACATCCTACAAAAGGACTCAGTGAAAATGTACCTCTACGCAGATGACATCGTATTAGGCTCGCACGACAGGGAAGCCCTGCAAGACACTGTCAACCGGCTCCAGGAATGGGTCGAAAACAACCAACTCCAGCTGAATACCAACAAGACAGTGCAAATGATCTTCAGGAGGGGAGGAAGAACCTCTGCACAAGACAAAATATACTACGGAGGGGAAGAGTTAAATATCGTAAACTCATTCAAGTATCTAGGCATCACCCTACAACCGTCAGGATCATCCTACAAAATTCACATACGGGAGAGGGCAGCCGCCGCAATAAAAGCCATTTACGACATTAAAAATCTGACAAGACTATCACTAGACACCGCACTAACACTTTTCTATGCAAAGATAATGCCTATTCTGACCTATGGCATTGAGCTCATACGGAACAACCTGACGACTAGAGACCTCTCGACCTTTGAGTGTGTGAAAGCAACGTACCTAGAGAGAACTTTGGGAATATCCAAATACGCCCCTTTGGGACTGGCCTACGAACTTGCAAAAACGTGCTTCCTCATAGAAGGCTTGAGGTTCAGGCAGCAGCTGCCAGCGACGAAACAAGAGTCGGATCTACTTCGGGACAGATAAAAGAAGAGAGCGGACATCTGGCCTGAATTCTACGCTACACATGCAATGCTAGATCGGAACTGGACGGGACCAAACAGTCTAATATATAATACACAGTCACCCAGCTCCTTAGTGACGAAATGGCATTCTGCTGACAGGCGGAACTATGCCAGCGCTCGTAGCGGCCAGCAAGCTTTAACCAAATACAGTAGAGATAATACGCGACACTTACGGATTTATCCTTGTTAAAATTGGAGACAATTCGACGGTGGCGCTCCTAGTGACTTGACCTGAACAAATCGCGCTAAATTCAAATATCAATGGAAATGTATAAATAAATTACGTCTAGAAAGAAAGTGTTATTGAGATATTAACTTCGACGTTGCTAAAGCAATTCTGGATAAATGAATGAAGAATTATTTAAAAGATTATTATTCAAAAACTGAAATTAGACACATAAACAAGGTGTGAAATGGACTGCTGTGAAATGGCTTGATCTTTCATTTATGCATTACTTTTTTAGCTTTAGCATTCCTGCCTGAACTCTCACGGTTGGATTTGTCTTTTTTTCTCATTTAAAAGCATTGTATCATCACATTAAGACATTTGTCAATAAAAATATTGGCACATTCCTTACACATATGATGCAATGAATTAACATTTAATAGCTGGACAATTTTCCCCTTAATATGAAAATAAATTATTTTGCCATTTGTTCTGGAAGCTTTTAATTAACTTAACATTTGTATAAACAGTCAAGAATAAATATTTATAAACAATATCTTAATTATATAACAAAAGACTCCAATTGAAGGAAGATGACAAAGTTTACGAAGACCAATACAGATTGGCCATGACAATAATAGCAACATGGTATAGCATAGAAAAGTGAACAATAACAATGCACATCAGACATGTGTTTAGGTGGGTACAGTTTTTAATTTGAACTATGGAATTGTCCTTTCAATAACAAAAATATACTTAAAATAATGGCAAGAATTAGGTTACTTGCCCTCCATCCAACTTCTAGGAAAAAGATCTTTGTGAAGCTGAAAACTACAATAAAATTATTTCAATAATTAGATTGGAATTATAAGCTATGATGAACTAGTGAGAGTCTACTGTACATGATTTCCACCAACATAAACAATGTAGATCTCTCAAAATGATTTCATAAAAGTTTCATGAAAGTAGCACGATACGTCATCATATTGCAGTTGAGATGCACAATGAAATATGATACTCCAGCTCTTTTCCTCACACTATTCATACAAAACTAATGCTGAGGATAATATTCCTCTTAGATGTCTGAGGCAAGTTTTTGATGTTGCACCTTCATCTTCACAGTAAGTGGTCCCATCTATCTGATAGAATGTTACCTACCATTACCATTGTGCTTATATGCTGTAGAAAAAGTTTCAGATGAGGTGTGAACTGTGATATTATCTAATTGTCTAGTCTGGAATGTCATGTGGTTAAGTTTAATTTTTACTGAGACTGTCCAATGAAGCTTCTTGTCCTGCCCTGGGTTGGTCTCTGGTTTGTCTCAAGTTTGCCAGCAGGAGAGAGTCTGACGAGATATCAAGGGTGTGGGAGTAGCTTTGACACGGTGCGGTTTATTTTGGCCACGATGCCAAATTATCGTACCAGACTATACAATGGAGGCATGAAATTTATATACACCCACAGTTATAGTTAATTTCAATGGAAAAGGAAAATATCCTACCTCAGTAATATTATATATATGTTCTTAGAAGTGAAGCTTACACGGGGTGTAGAATTATTTAGTTCTTTTTCCCGGTTGAACCCGGAAAAAGAACTAGGTAAATAATTATGTATCTGGTTTTCAGTAGCATTCACAGGCTTAAGCACAAGTGATACATCAATGAGGTTTCACCTGTACCTCGCTTCTAGTCAAACCTGAGACCACCAGGAATGGGGCAAGAAGCATTTTTGACCATTCTGAATACAAAACCAAACTTGCCCACATGATGACTCTGCAGACTTTATTTCGTGCAACATCACAATTCTCACCTTATTCTGAAGCACGTAAACTCAACGATCCTGCCACTCGCCATTCATTCAGAGAGACGAGATCACCTAACATGAGGATGCCAGCTACAGTTGCTGGGGAAATGCAGGCAAACACTAGAAGTTTGACGGGGTCTACCAATCTTTAAACATAAAATTTCTCTTTATTACGCTCCAGTACACTATGGATATGAATTATGACAAGTAATGTTAGGAAGAGGGGGGTATGTTTAAAGAAGGAAGTCCCATTATCACACAGAACACACTATGTTGTTGGAATACAGTATTTTGAATTGTTATACCTTATTTTACTGATAAGTTACATGAACTCAGAAGGAAATGAAATATAAGGTCATGAGAAAGCTAAACTGTTAACTCAGAGAATAGGTGTAAATTACTCAGAGAGAAAGAACATGCATATATATTGTTGTTGTGCCTGCAAAAACCACTATGTGAATTTTTTAAGCTAAGAACTTTGGCTGGTAAGGTTCTGTCATCGAAGGTTCAATACTGTGTGAATATTGTCAAGGAATTCTTGCTCTTCATAATATATGTGCTGCAGGCCAGTATTTCTCCAAAACTATCATCACATAGCAGTTTTCAGAGGCATAACAACAATATGTTGTCTTAGAGAACACCACAATACTGTCCAACTTTGTAGTGTAATGGTCAATGCTATTAGCTGCTTTGCTCTAGCATCGCCCTCTAGTATACCTCTCAGCCTTCCCACTTCGCTCGGCTTGCATGCTTCTTTGCGAACATCACGTAGGGACTACTTTGGCCGCTGTGGCGCTAGAAGCGTGGACGAGACCCGCGCTGAAGGCACGTTAGGAACAACAATAAAAGGAAATAAGCTATGTGTCAAGTGTCGTTTCTTTATGTAGTTTACTGAGATTGTGTTGAGTTGTGATATTAGTGGAAGTACAGACTATTTATTTCATCATAAGAAGGTATGTAATGGTAGTAATTTATTAAAAGAAGTAATTACAAGGCATGCTTAAATCTCACGCATCGTTCGAGTTTCTCATACCCTTTTAATCTAATTTCTTACTTCACTGAAGGCTATCGTAACATATTTGCTTTAATTAGTTAATGCTTACGATCTTGCCAAAGGCTACATTAACTTGGCATATTAATGTCCTATTTAAGGTTTCTATCTATCAATAGCAATGGTGTATTGATGCGTGCCTTACTGCACACGCCGGAGTAGTAAAGTGAAAGGAGTATCATTTCACGAATTTCCCAACCGAACTGACCTCATAGAACAATGGCTTAAAGCTATATCAAGAGCAGACTTCAGGCCCAATTTCAATTCTAGATCTTCTGTGGTATGTAGCCTTCATTTTCGTGAGTCTGACTATCGACCTGGATTAAAAATTAAGAAACTGCAGGATGCTGCTCTTCCCTTTGTTTCCCCTTCTTATCCATCTTACAAAGTCCAACAGATCAAAGCAGAATGTAGATCTATTATAAAACATTCAGTCATTGCCAAAGGTAAGACTTATTATTTGATAGGATAGTCAGCTATGTGGGAAACGACATGGAAAGAAATGTGATTGTAGCGGGAGATCTGAATTTGCCAGATGTAAATTGGGAAGGAAATGCGAACGACAGGAAGCATGACCAACAAATGGCAAATAAGTTAATATGGGAAGGACAGCTAATTCAGAAAGTGATGGAACCAACCAGAGGGAAAAATATCCTGGATGTAGTGCTGATAAAACCAGATGAGCTCTATAGGGAAACTGAAGTAATAGATGGTATTAGTGATCATGAAGCTGTTTTTGTGGTAGTTAAAAATAAATGCGATAGAAAGGAAGGTCTTAAAAGTAGGACTGTTAGGCAGTACCATATGGCTGATAAAGCAGGTATGAGGCAGTTTCTAAAAAGTAACTATGATCGGTGGAAAACGGTAAATAAAAATGTAAACAGACTCTGGGATGGGTTTAAAGAAATTGTTGAGGAATGCGAAAACAGGTTTGTACCTTTAAGGGTGGTAAGGAATGGTAAAGACCCACCTTATTATAATAGAGAAATAAAGAGACTAAGAAGGAGGTGCAGACTGGAAAGAAATAGAGTTAGAAATGGCTGTGGAAGTAAGGAGAAATTGAAGGAACTTACTAGAAAATTGAATCTAGCAAAGAAGACAGCTAGGGATAACATGATGGCAAGCATAATTGGCAGTCATACAAATTTTAGTGAAAAATGGAAGGGTATGTATAGGTATTTTAAGGCAAAAACAGGTTCCAAGAAGGACATTCCAGGAATAATTAATGAACAAGGGGAGTGTGTATGTGAGGATCTTCAAAAGGCAGAAGTATTCAGTCAGCAGTATGTAAAGATTGTTGGTTACAAGGATAATGTCGAGATAGAGGAAGAGACTAAGGCCAAAGAAGTAATAAAATTTACATATGATAACAATGACATTTACAATAAGATACAAAAGTTGAAAACTAGAAAAGCGGCTGGAATTGATAAGATTTCTGGGGATATACTAAAGACAATGGGTTGGAATGTAGTACCATATCTGAAGTACTTATTTGATTATTGTTTGGTCGAAGGAGCTATACCAGATGAATGGAGAGTTGCTATAGTAGCCCCTGTGTATAAAGGAAAGGGTGATAGACATAAAGCTGAAAATTACAGGCCAGTAAGTTTGACATGCATTGTATGTAAGCTTTGGGAAGGCATTCTTTCTGATTATATTAGACATGTTTGTGAAATTAATAACTGGTTCGATAGAAGGCAATTCGGTTTTAGGAAAGGTTATTCCACTGAAGCTCAACTTGTAGGATTCCAGCAAGATATAGCAGATATCTTGGATTCTGGAGGTCAAATGGACTGTATCGCGATTGACATGTCTAAAGCATTTGATAGGGTGGATCATGGGAGACTACTGGCAAAAATGAGTGCAATTGGACTAGACAAAAGAGTGACTGAATGGGTTGCTATATTTCTAGAAAATAGATCTCAGAGAGTTAGAGTAGGTGAAGCTTTGTCTGACCCTGTAATAGTTGAGAGGGGAGTTCCTCAGGGCAGTGTTATCGGACCTTTATGTTTTCTTATATATATAAATGATATGAGTAAAGGAGTGGAATCGGAGGTAAGGCTTTTTGCGGATGATGTTATTCTCTATAGAGTGATAAATAAGTTACAAGATTGTGAGCAACTGCAATGTGACCTCGAAAATGTTGTGAGATGGACAGCAGGCAATGGTATGTTGATAAACGGGGCTAAAAGTCAGGTTGTGAGTTTCACAAATAGGAAAAGTCCTCTCAGTTTTAATTACTGCGTTGATGGGGTGAAAGTTCCTTTTGGGGATCATTGTAAGTATCTAGGTGTTAATATAAGGAAAGATCTTCACTGGGGTAATCACATAAATGGGATTGTAAATAAAGGGTACCGATCTCTACACATGGTTATGAGGGTGTTTAGGGGTTGTAGTAAGGATGTAAAGGAGAGTGCATATAAGTCTCTGGTAAGACCCCAACTAGAGTATGGTTCCAGTGTATGGGACCCTCACCAGGATTACCTGATTCAAGAACTGGAAAAAATCCAAAGAAAAGCAGCTCGATTTGTTCTGGGTGATTTCCGACAAAAGAGTAGCGTTACAAAAATGTTGCAATGTTTGGGTTGGGAAGAATTGAGAGAAAGAAGAAGAGCTGCTCGACTAAGTGGTATGTTCCGAGCTGTCAGCGGAGAGATGGCGTGGAATGACATTAGTAGACGAATAGGTTTGAATGGCGTTTATAAAAGTAGGAAAGATCACGATATGAAGATAAAGTTGGAATTCAAGAGGACAAACTGGGGCAAATATTCATTTATAGGAATGGGAGTTAGGGATTGGAATAACTTACCAAGGGAGATGTTCAATAAATTTTCAATTTCTTTGTAATCATTTAGGAAAAGGCTAGGAAAGCAACAGATAGGGAATCTGCCACTTGGGCGACAGCCCTAAATGCAGATCAGTATTGATTGATTGATTGATTGTTCAGGTGTTTCCCTGCACAAGTGTCCCGCAAATCATGACTTTCATCGTTCCGTTGATGTCCAGTGCGACATTTTAGACGAGAAGCTACTCAAAATAGAAACAAATAAATTGCGACTAAAATTGCGGAGAGCGCGGGCTAAACTTTCACGTCTTGAAAACGAGCTGAATGAAACTAATCAGGAGTTGGAGATTTATAACAATAATTATCATAAAGCCTTGTCACGAATAATTAAAACAGTCGAACATGATCCCTCAAATGCCAAGTCTTCATTCCTTCTTGAGCAAATAGCGAATTTTGAGAAATGCTCTCCGAGAGGGACAAAATCCGCGGTAAAACACAGTATAGATTGGGAATGCATATCGCCCAAAGGTTATAGGTATGCTAGGAAAAATATACTGAAGTTGCCTTCTAAGAGCACATTGTCCAGGTATTTGGGTGATACTTCATGCGACACAGGAGTTACGAACCTTGTGAAAGAGAGATTAACCTTAGAATCTGAATGTTTGAATGAGGCTGAAAGAGTATGTTCCTTGATAGTGGATGAATAAAAGAACAATAGCAATATGACAAAAAGCTAGATACTTTCTTTGGTCACAAAACCACATCTGTTCCAGATAATACTATATCCGAAATTAAGAACGTCAAGAATGTGAGGGAATCAAATTCTCGCCAATAATTTGCTTTGTTTTGTGATAGCGGGGTTATACACTAAGTACAGACTTCCAGCCGCGTACTTCTTTACCAAACGAATCTTAGGCAAGGAACTGTATAATTTGACACTGTCTGTTATCAGAGAGATTGAGGCTTGTGGATTTCTTGTAATACGTCTAGTTTCCGATAATCATAAGACCAATGTTAATATGATAAGACGACTTTCCAATAGCAAGATTTTGAAGCCACAAATTACTCACCCAAATGACCCGAACCGACCCTTATTTCTTGCATTTGACCAATGTCACATTTTAAAGAACGTAAGAAATACATTTTTAGAGACCATGTTTGACGGAGAAGACACAATAAGTGGACATATTTCCTACACCAGTAATAACAGCTCTGGAATATCTCGAAAAACATTCTGGACATCCAAAAGCCCATTTGTTCCAAGACTGCACAGCGACTATATACTTCATGAAAATGATTCAGAAATGGTTCAATATCCATGATGTTAGCAGTCACAACAATGCTAAGTTTTGCCCTGACAAGGTCCATTTTTTCAACACAGATGATAACAGGCTTCACTGGCTGGAGAGTGAGTTTCTGGTATATCTTGAGAATGTGAAGGAAGCATGCCATGAGCAAGGAGCGAGCTTTCTCAGCAATGAAACGTACGAGGCTATTCGTCTAACTACGTGTTCTACAGTTCTCTGTATCCGATACTTATTGTCGTCTGGCTTTCATTTTGTACTAACTAGAGTATTTAACAGCGATTCCCTAGAAATGTTCTTTAGCATTTTGAGGAGAACTTCAGGCAACAATGACATGCTAGATTCAAGGGCTGTAGTACTTGCCCTCAACAAAATTTTGAAGATAGGAATTCCTTTGAAACGGCGAAATCAACATACTCGGAAATGATTCCTAACATTCCAGGAACAGTGACAGAAATCCTGCAAAATCTTCACAAGCCGCATTGTACGTATACTCACTTTAAAAATGTGTTTACTGTTGGTTATTAGATAACAATATTCTAAATAATAACCATACTGTTATAATGCAGTAAACTTAATACCCTTATTTCTTTTACAGGTCTGGAGGTAGTGTCTATTAAACTTGCATCGCTTGCTTTCCTCAGTGGTTTCGTTGTGAAGGAAATAAGAAAAGAAGAAACTTGTGAATCATGCCGTAGCCTAATTCAACAAGAAAAATGCAGTTCTCCACTAATGGACATAATTTTTAAGCAAGATCGGTGTAATGTCTTCTTCTATCCATCAGAACGGTTGGTGTGGATTATAAACATTGTTAATGATTTCGTGTGTGAAGCTGCAAAATTTGTTAATACAGGAGCTTGTACGACTTTAACTACCGTACTTTTGCCTGTTTTGAGTTCTGAGATTTTAGTGTGCTACTCAAATGACAGTTCTAATCATGCTGAAAAATTAGGTCAGGTAATCTGCAAAACTCTTATCCCGAGTATCTTAAAAAACATTGGAGATGAAGTGACTGAACGTTTTGAGAGGGTGAAATACTTAAACAGTAAGCCGATCAACAGGAAAATCATCAGAATGTAGGCCTAACAGCTGTGGGGAACTGCGTGCCGGTCGTTCTGACTGGCCACGCTTGCAGCGCTCCGGTGGAGAAAGTGAGTACTTCTTGATGTTCGCATGTATTCTTAAAGTGGGGAGGCTGATGTATACTAGAGGGCGATGGCTCTAGTTTGATTTCGAATTCCATCACAGATTTACAATTGGCAAGGAGACTGCTATATGGTTAAAAAGGTAGCTCCATGGGGGAGTTTCCTGATTCGAGCTGCACCCACTCTGGGGAATACAACGACACAATTTACTTTACCACAATACTAACAAAATATGATATAGGGCTATGCTGGGTATAGTTGAATAATCTCTGCAAGACAAACGAATGTATGATTAGTATTCAGCGTGAAGGCTGATTTGAACCTCAACAGCTCCACTATCAGCTATCATAGATGACATGGGCATCACTGAAGAGGCATACTAGAGAAATTAGAAGTGAGGTAGTTTCCCATTGCAGCTAGAAGTTGCTATTACATATCAGACTGCCAAACTCACTGAAATGCATGCAACAGTCAACCCTATAACAGACACTTTCACACCATTCATAAGGAGGACTGGCTGCATAAAGAATGGCTTGTACCACAATCACTTTCATATCAACAAACCCAAGGATGAGACTGAGATAGACAAGTTAATGAAAGTAACAAATTTGATCTAGCCCAGAACAGAAGACATTGTGCACTGTAAACACTAGGTCTCACCATCAAAGGAAGAAGAAAATAATAATAAAAACTTTCTTCAGGTTATTCCAGGTATTTCTGGGGTCACTGGAGTTACCGAGGTTCATTTTGGTTTTGGCCAGGGGTTTAGACCTGGATGTCCTTCCTGAACCCACATGACTTTTCAGATGAAAATTATAATCGAGATTGACATGGATTCGAACCTTGGTCTTCTGTGCAGAAAGCCAGTGGCTAAGCCACTATGTCAATCACATCTCTTGATAACGTCAACAAGAACAACAAAAACGTGGCATCAGCAACCAGATTACAGACCTTCTGAGGAGATCCTATTTAGACGTCTGCAGTGTGCAATGAAATATAACTGCTTAGGCTTTCATGGCTGTAGTCCAGAAGGTATGCCATCCAATGTTTCACCGAAGACTGTATTTGGTATTCTCCCTGGATCACAGCCTATAAGTCCGCAGAAAATGTCTACACAGAACTGCAGTGTAATATTTAGCAGTGAAGTGAAACTAATGGACAGGTGTTTTAATGCACCAACGTCCGACTCGTTGGCTGAATGGTCAGCGTACTGGCCTTCGGTTCAGTGGGTCCCGGGTTCGATTCCCGGCTGGGTCGGGGATTTTAACCTTCATTGATTAATTCCATTGGCCCGGGGGCTGGGTGTTTGTGCTGTCTCCAACATACCTGCAACTCACACACCACACATAACACTATCCTCCACCACATTAACACGCAGTTACCAACACATGGCAGATGCCGCCCACCCTCACCGGAGGGTCTGCCTTACAAGGGCTGCACTCTGTTAGAAATAACCACACGAAATTATTATTAATGCACCAACAATTATGATATGAAGGACGAAGATTTTTCCCTGCCTTTAAAAAATTGACTGTATCAGATGGGATTACACCCAATAACTTAGGATCACATGGTAGACGATGATGATGATGATGATGATGATACGATGCTTGTTTAAAGGGGCCTGTCATCTAGATTATCGGTTCCTCGCGTGGCAAATATGCAACCTCTGACCCACTGAGATAGTGTAATGAGTATTACACAACAGGAATGGACTAAATGTGCCAAGATCATCATATTTGAGGTGGTGTACGATTTGATCTAGGATGATTTTTTTTTAGAGAAGCTACGTATAATCTGTCAATCACTGGACTTTGCCTCCCTCATTCCTTCTAAAAACTCAATGTTATGTTTTCATTTTGCCATTCTCCTCAGTACATACATAATTATGGCATTTAAAAAAAAACTGCTTTGCACTCTCATTAATGTACAGTGAAAGAAGCTGAAGCAAGACTTAATTATCGCTCTAATGGGTATAGTCTATCAGTTAAAACTTATGTTTACAGGATTTCTTTGCCTATAGCAATGCAGTCCAACCATTACACCACAGAATTCTAAATGAAGAAAAATTTGTAGCACACGGATAACCCAAGCAAGGTAGGTCAATGAAAACTATACTGTAGCTCTCACAGTAAGTGATGGAATGTAACTGATGCAGTACAACTTGGTATAGACTAAAGGATTCTACAGAGAAGATATTGCCTCCATGATTTCCAACTACATATTTTACAAGATAAGGTTTGACTTTCCACTGCAAAAGGCTAAATTTATTATGGAGACATGATATAGAGCACGTATTTCAAATTACTTATTATACTACCATTATGCACTGATGAAATTTTAATCCTTATAAGCCTATAAAATATTTGTAGTATGCTCCTGTATATATATTTTTTGGTTCCCATTAAATGAGAAAGCACACAACTATTAAAATGAACTGCAGGCAGTTTTGTTCCAAGTACCTTTGTAGTTACAAGAAACAATCATGAACAGAAATTCCAAGAATTTTTCTTTAATAAAGAAGGAAAAACCAGTAAATAATTGTCAGATATTAATTTCCATATTTTGAAAAAAAAATTAATACATATAACATAGAATAAAAATAGATAAATATCAAGGACATACACCATACTTGCAATTGGTCATCATCCTAATCAGTTACAACTGACTTGTCTCTTAAATTAACAGACAAAAGAACTTGCACAGTCGATCCTATATGACACTCGTTTATTGTATCTTTTGGACCATAAGATGCACCCTGATGATTTAATGAAAATGTAACGAAAAATAGAATTTCATTGTTTTCAAACAAAATTTTACAGATATCATTTAATTTGTATACAAACACAAATTACTGGTAGGTAGAGCTATACTGCTACTGTTACAAATGGGTAGGTACTAAAAATTTTCATTCAACACTTTTCCAAAATTTCACTTTCACTTTCGGATTCTTCAAACCGTATATCATCTTCAATACCTTCAATGGCATTTCTTAAATGACTTTATAACAATTTCCTTTTTCACCGACTCCCATGAAGTCTTCACCCATTCAGATTAGTCCAACTGATGATCTCTTCATTCATCCTGATGAATTACAGCCATCCATTTTATTTCCACGCATAGAAACCTTGAATGGTTTGCTTATTGAGACATCCAGTGGCTGCAACAGACCTATGAGGCCCCCTGGAATGACCGCAGATTTAGTGTTCAAGTCCTTCATTTTCCACTTTGTTGTATCCCTTGTGTGGATTTTTAACCGATCCAACACAAGAAAAGATTTCTTTTTTTTCAGGAGATAGAGATGTTTAGCCCACACTTTCTTCAACCAGACCTTTATTTCTTCGTCCATCCATCCCTACTCTTGGACATGAAGGACAATACCTTGTGGAATTTTATCCATGGGTACAGTTCTTCCTCTTAAAAATTACCATTGGAGCCAATTTTGTACAAACTACAAAGCAAGACAACACGGCAGTGTAATGTGACGTTTCATGGCCAAATGTTTTTATTGTGATGATCTTAGATCCTTTACTGTAATGGAACATCAAAGATTATAGGTAGTGATGGGCAACGCTCTCGCTCGAGACTCTCGAGACCGATCCTCCTATAGTGCAAGCGCGCGACGTACCAGTAACCACGACTGTAAACTTATCGTTCTCATATGAAAACGTGCGAGCCAATACACTTTGTCAAAAGCCTGGAAAAGTACTGCATGTTTAACTATGACCCCCTTAATACCATTAACGAAAGTGATAACGGACTGTCAGTATCTTAAACAGTTCACGGCTCATTTTAGGTGGCCATCTTAGCTGAATAACCCTGCATAATTTGTGAATAACTGTAGATAGACTGTACACCTACTTGGATACTAGAGGCGTGCATTATTCGAACTTGAGACAGGGAAGATGTGCTTTGCTACATATGCAACCCCCATTACATATTGTGCCATTTCACCGTTCTATATTTGCATCAGTAGGAACAAAAATGGCGTTCAAACCATTAAAAGGTCAATGTGAAAGCAACTAACATCGGTACGAGCCGAAATGATAATCCTTTCAACTGGTAGTCACCGAAAGAACCATCTTTAGAAGGCTGTGAGAAAAGAATGACAGAAGCGGATTATTTATACTAATTATTAAAAAAAAGAGACTTCCATTAGAACATTCGACACAATTCAGCACTACGGCAAGTAAGACGGAGTCGAGCAAAGAATTAAGCCAGCTTATCTGATTTTAAGATCAACTACTGACGGAGAATAAAATCCGCGGCAGCCCGCTCAACGTCAACTGCATAGATTGAAATAACTGCGCGAAATTTAAAGACCAGCAAAAAGGAATCATCAAGTCTGGTACAACTAATACGTCACGGCTGGACTTGGAAGTTTTATACACTGACTGACAGAGCAAATGCAACACCAAGAAGGAGTGATCAGAACTTTATGCCAATTGCAGGGTAGACTGACGTCACTGAGGTATGCTCATGATGTGAAATGCGCCGCTGTGCTGCGCACGTAGCGAACGATAAATGGGACACGGCGTTGGAGAATTGCCCACTTCGTACCGTGATTTCTCAGCCGACAGTCATTGTAGAACGTGTTGTCGTGTGCCACAGGACACGTGTATAGCTAAGAATGCCAGGCCGCCGTCAACGGAGGCATTTCCAGCAGACAGACGACTTTACGAGGGGTATGGTGATCGGGCTGAGAAGGGCAGGTTGGTCGCTTCGTCAAATCGCAGCCGATACCCATAGGGATGTGTCCACGGTGCAGCGCCTGTGGCGAAGATGGTTGGCGCAGGGACATGTGGCACGTGCGAGGGGTCCAGGCGCAGCCCGAGTGACGTCAGCACGCGAGGATCGGCGCATCCGCCGCCAAGCGGTGGCAGCCCCGCACGCCTCGTCAACCGCCATTCTTCAGCATGTGCAAGACACCCTGGCTGTTCCAATATCGACCAGAACAATTTCCCGTCGATTGGTTGAAGGAGGCCTGCACTCCCGGTGTCCGCTCAGAAGACTACCATTGACTCCACAGCATAGACGTGCACGCCTGGCATGGTGCCGGGCTAGAGCGACTTGGATGAGGGAATGGCGGAACGTCGTGTTCTCCGATGAGTCACGCTTCTGTTCTGTCAGTGATAGTCACCGCAAACGAGTGTGGCGTCGGCGTGGAGAAAAGTCAAATCCGGCAGTAACTGTGGAGCACCCTACCGCTAGACAACGCGGCATCATGGTTTGGGGCGCTATTGCGTATGATTCCACGTCACCTCTAGTGCGTATTCAAGGCACGTTAAATGCCCACCGCTACGTGCAGCATGTGCTGCGGCCGGTGGCACTCCCGTACCTTCAGGGGCTGCCCAATGCTCTGTTTCAGCAGGATAATGCCCGCCCACACACTGCTCGCATTTCCAACAGGCTCTACGAGGTGTACAGATGCTTCCGTGGCCGGCGTACTCTCCGGATCTCTCGCCAATCAAACACGTGTGGGATCTCATTGGACGCCGTTTGCAAACTCTGCCCCAGCCTCGTACGGACGACCAACTGTGGCAAATGGTTGACAGAGAATGGAGAACCATCCCTCAGGACACCATCCGCACTCTTATTGACTCTGTACCTCGACGTGTTTCTGCGTGCATCGCCGCTCGCGGTGGTCCTACATCCTACTGAGTCGATGCCGTGCGCATTGTGTAACCTGCATATCGGTTTGAAATAAACATCAATTATTCGTCCGTGCCGTCTCTGTTTTTCCCCAACTTTCATCCTTTTCGAACCACTCCTTCTTGGTGTTGCATTTGCTCTGTCAGTCAGTGTATTTGTCTGATACTGCACATCGTAGAGAGCAGAGTCCAACCAGCTGTCAAGTGCATTTCTAAGAAGCACGGAAAAATCGCATTCATTCGGCAAGCGAGAGAGTTTACAAATAGTAGCACAGTTAGAACTGTTATAGCAAAACTAGACGGCCCAGAGCACATTTATTCTGATATCATAGGCAGTACGAAACGAAGATAAATTGCATGACAACATTAACTAATACATTGTATTATTCTGTTCCTAACGTACCAGAGACCACTATGATGTTCTAAAAGACCGAGGCAGAGACTACTCCGACTATGGTGGCGCTTTACGAGATTGATGACCCAGGAGGATTGGAAATCAGCTGAGAAGACGAGATGGACCCGATTACCTAAAGCAGAACCATGGAGCGAGGCCTACCATTCCCGATGACTAACAGCGAGATGGCAAACAGGGCCCAATAAGCAAAGTTAAGTCCCCTATGAGTCGTTTTTCGTAAGTAGAAACCTTTACTTTTTGGCTATGTGTGATATGATTTGTGACATTGTGCGTGCGTATATAATATTGAAGTGTAATTACATGGATGTAGGTATTCATCTGAAGTTACTGTCAATCCCATATATAGGCGTAAAATACCAGTGAAAGCCGTTCGCAAATTTATCAATGTGGTGTGAGAGAAAGTAATAGATAATTTTAATCGTTATCAGTGAAGTGTTAGAGTATAATATGAATGTCAATATACATGTGTGATGGCTTTATCGAAATAGCAAGCTTGGAGATCGTACTTAGGGAATGTTTACGACGAAGTATAGTACAGCTTAGTATTGTGATACACTTTTCTTTGATACTATGACGGTAAGGATAATGTTTTTTATATGTGAAGGTTATGGCACATATGCGGCGTATTTAATGAGATGGGTGCTTGAGATGCATTGATATTGATATTACGTGATATTTGAAGTGATAAATGGTGAATGAAGTAATAATATAAGCAGATGTTAAGTTGTGATGGTGATATTTATTTTTATTTGAAAGGTTGGTCATAGTAGTCTTCTGAGAGATGATAGTATGTGTAAATTACGCATGCTAAGATATATATTGAAACGTACTTCTTTCAATTGCTGTTTGTATTCCCAGATACACAAAATAGGTTAGGATACGATCTCAATGCCATCAATACAGAGTTGTTTGAGTATGTAGGATCATCAGATGAGCCAAGAGGCTAATAACGATAATATTTAAGCCTTCACTGTGTTATTTATGACCAATTTCAAGTACTCTCACACATGGTAACTTAATTCCTGATTTTATGGGAGCAGTTTGACACATCACTGGTGACTTAGTCATTCGTACATGGATTTTTAGATGAAGGTAGAGTCTTCTAATATGTCAATTTTTCCACTTATGGTATAATTTGTTAGAAAGTTAATTAAATACACTTGGCAATGCTACATTCAACCAGATGCGCACTTAAATTGAATTTTAACCATGGATTAAGATAATAATTAAGTGAATTAACCACATAAGCCATATGATAGAATTAATTTGAAATCAATTACGACTTAGAGTGGGCCTGAATTTGCTTATATGGAGATAAAATCTTATGTAACATGAAAAAAAACAAGCAAACTTCCAAACATACAAGTTAACTGAAGTCCTCAGAAAACAGACATTGCTTTCCCATACGATTTTCTACTGTGTATGGACACAGATGTTAAGTTTAGCAAAGTGACTTTCGTTTCACCAGTCATATGCGAGTTAAAGGTTAAATGATAGAATTTTAAGTAACTTTGAGGAGCAATTCAGCTTAGTAAGAAGAGATTCCAGATCTTAATGAATTATTTATTTGGCTATTTTCACTGCGTTGTACATTCTATTTTAAAACTATAATCTGGAATGATGTATATAGTAGGGAGTATAATTTTCTTTTCATTTTTAACCAATTGGATGCATCTAATTCTTTCAACTCTATTTAATATGTTTCATTTGATTTATATATTTTAATTTTTCAATTGATTCTGCGAACATTACTTAACTATGACTTAGTATTTCAACAGGCCAGGGTTAATGAATCGACGATTAAGGCCTAGATTTCAACTACTTGTTACGGGTTTTTCCAAACCTATTTTTTTTATTTCAACGTAATTGCAACTGATGGAGATGTTTATAGCATTATGAAACTGTCTACGTTGTACGAGGCATTTTTTAACGATATCTTAGATGACATTTACTTGATATTTAGACTGAATAGTCAATAAAAGCTGAGTAGTGAAATTATATAATTCTTTTAATGCCTACTTAGTATAAGAACTAGATGTAAGACTGTAATGACTCATTTTCTGATTGCGATTTCGTTAGCAACACGTACGAATCACTTGAAACATCGTAGTAACCTGAAATTTGTGATTAATTATGGCGACATGCGAGTATGGTATCCGACTGATAGCGTGTTGGAGACGTCCTTCTGCGTAGGTTGAGATTTACCATAGGCCATCGGCGTACTTTCTCAAGCGGAACCCACAACCCAGCAACATTAATCAGATAGAATAATTTATCAAGAGCTAGTCTGGATCTCATGTATCCTCACCTGGACGCGGGAACGGTGCAATATGCGTGGAACGTGTAATCTAAAATGCCCGACTTTGCTCCAATATTCTTTCAGCAGGGATGATGGGCAACGCTCTCGAGACCCGATACTCGTGAGCTGCGAGCTTTGCAACGCGACGTCCCAGTAACTACGAGTGTAAGCTTGGTAGTTATCACAGGCAGTTCTCATATGGAAACGTGTGTGACGATAAATATTGTCAAAAGCCTAGGAAAGCACTGAATGTTGAACTATGAGCTCCTTAATACCATTTACGAAAGTGAAGACAGAATGCCAGTATCTTAAACTGTTCACGAGTTATTTTAGGTGGACTTCTTAGCTGAATAACCCGTATAATTTGTTAATAACTGTTATTAGGATGTAAACCTGCCTGGATGCCTCACAATCATTGTTGGCAGGGAAGCTTCTTGTGATTCAGACCAGGCCGGAGGTGTTCTGTGACTATTCATCTTCATTTATATTATGTGTTTTTAAGTGTCGGATTATCCCAGAAGTATTTCTGCCGATGTACCGGTATTTTACTTCTTTTGAATAAACAACACGGCGGGCTGTTCTATGTGGCATCTCTTCAAAATAACCGACATCCACAACTTACGTTGCGTTTCGGAGATCATCTTCAAGTTGTCGCGTACAACTATAGACAATTTCACAGTGCACCGTCATATATCAAAGTACCTAATTATGAAGAGAATACTCTATAACATTGTAAGGAATTATTTCCTTCGTCACCAAAATATCGGTAAACACAAGCAGTGGTCATATGTTATTGAATGTGGGGTCTGATATCGATGTACACCTATCTGTCGAAAGAATTGGAACAAACTGAAGCACTTTACATTACACATTCCACTCATGCGTAATGGTGGTTGCATACGCAGCAAGGCGCATCTTGCCTCGTCTCGAGTTCGAATAATGCACGCCTCTAGTATACAGGTAGCGTAGGTGTACCTACAGTAGCCGTCAGTTTCTGTACTTAGCCTATTCATTCGTGTACTTACCACTGCGTACAATGCCAGAATGCGTATCCTTTATAATTATGCTATACTGCGTCAAAATAGAACTCGGTAAAAATGAACGTCATAGTCGCTTGTTGACACGTATTTACTAAATGGAGAAGGCATACTCGGCACAAACAACATTCAGCTCCGACTACCTGTATAGTAGGCCTACGACACACTGCACGCCGCGCAATGCGCGTGCAACGCTCTCGATATCTCGAGAAATTTCTCGCGGGAAATAGTGCCTGCACTAGTCTCGAGAAATCCCGAGAAATCTCAAGACCTAGTCTCAGACTGCCCATCACTAATTATAGGCACTTCATCCACATTATTAATTTGACACAGTCTGAACCAAGTTCATTTTTGTGCACTGATCACAAATTTGTGAAATTCCACTATTTTGGATTCATATTCTGCTGGCATCTTTTGTGAAATCCTAGCGTGAGTGTGCATCAATAGTCCAGGTCTCTTCATAGAAACACCAAGCAGGTGTTCCCGCAAAATCCACAATGTTGTGTCCAGTTGCCCATCTCCTTGCATCACAGACTATCATTTTGGTGGACACAGAGGTGCCATTATTCATGTGATTTATCACCCGTTCTCTAATTTCTGACTCTAGAAGAGGCCATTTTTCAGCATGCATCCTAAAGTGTGTGATTTTCTTGTTATCACCATTCACATATCATATTCTCAGTTGTTGGAGATCCAAATTTTCTTTCTGCTGCCCTATTACCATGAACATTTGCATATTCCACAACTTCTTCTGTATAACTGGCATTATGTATGGTAAATTGTCACTACCAGAACTTGTTACTGATTACAAAGTGAAAGATTTTCTTTCTACCTTTCCTTGAAGTTTACCTAAACTGTAGTCAAGGTCACAGCTCTTTGAGTTTGCCTAGTATGATACGGAAGTGGGTAGAGAAGAGGTTGAGAGCTTTCTTGTTAGGAATTCCCTGGCAACTCTCATTCCTGTCAGACCATAGCTGCTGTTTTAATTGCAGTAATAAAAGGGGTCAGTTACTGTGAGTATTGTAAGAAATTTTTTTAGCACTGGTGTAGCAGATCACATATACTCAGTGTCTAAATATGATAAACCTTCAGACCATAAGATGCAGCCATATTTTAGGCAGTATTTTTGTGACAAAAAGTGCATCTAATGGTCTGAAAAATACTGTAATTTATCAACCATCAGTCACAATTTCCACTAGTCTCTCTTTATATTATCTCTTCCTTCCAAAGAAGTACATAGGTGGATTCATGAATTGTAAAACATGGAACAATAATGAATGCAGTTTCCAGCCAATCTATGTTAGATTTGATATAGAATCCCCTAAGCACAATAGCTTATGGCACATCCTGTGTTCAACATTTCTTTTAGAAATATCTGAACCTGTGACAAAGGCAAAGTTTTGGCCTGCTAAGTTTTTAAATAAAATATCTGTGGTAGCAAGTGTTGGAACTCTGTGATATTTTTGTTATCGGCAACAACAACAATGGAGATGAAACAATTTCACAAAGAACTCTAAAGTCTATGAGAGACTTGAATTATTTGTATGTTCAAGCTATGTATAGAAAATTAGCACCCACCTGGTGCCCATGATGATTAAGGCATTAAGTGTCTATGCTGTGACACAGTGGCTAGCCATTTTGAGTCCTGATGGTGGAAAAACATTTCACCTTCAGAATGTTGGTCAAGAGGGTAGGAGAGGTGGTAGCATACAATTTCTAATCACTAGATGAGTGCCAAAATCCTGGATTAAATTCCAAACCTCTCCACAGTGTTCATATGGAGTGAGGGAATACGACGCTGTTGATGGCAATTCGTCTGTTGGATGGAGATGTTAAGCCTTTGTGTTATTTTGATAAGAGTAGGCAACGTGCCAACACCAGGTTTCACCCTCTCTTTTCACCACCACACGCTGACATGCAGCTAGCCAACAGGCATCAAATAGAATGACTTGCTTCAGGTGAGCCATACATGTTCTCGGACACTCCCAGCACAAAGTTGTACGCCAAATAAATAAATTAGGTCATTTTTAAAAGATTGGGCACAGCTTAAAAGTTCACTGTAGTAGTTCAACATCTTTGTCGATTCACTTCCAGTAGATATCTTGGCGTGTAGTTTCTTCTCTGTAATACTGATTAAAAAACAATCCTATCTAGGATTGGCTTCTGCAGTATGCTTTAGTTTATAATACAATAATGCAATATAAAACCAACTACATGTGTGTATTTACATAAGATAGCTGGTTTGTATCAGATATTTAGCTTGGTCTTTAACCCATCTGAGGGTGAGCCTCTATCAACATCATCATATTACAATTTCTCGGGTGTGGTATACCATTTATCATTTATTCCTAACTTCATTCATTTTTTGTTCTTTGATATCATCCTACATGAATTGCTTTTCTTCCACCTACAATATCAGCGTCTCTTTCCAACATTTCCTTGGTCTTAGTCTTTTTCCTTCCACTATGAAGTAAAAGTATTTTGCTTGCAGTTCTCGCTTTGTTTATTCTGATGTGAGTATTTGCTTCTTTATAATAATTCCTTTCTATTCTGATCATTTGGTTCATAGTTGTTTTGATGAATCTCATTTCTGTTGATTTTTGCCGAGGTCTTTGTTTAACAGAGTAAACGTTTCTAAACCATAGATGAGAGTTGGTACAAAATAGGTGTGATACATTGTTATTTTGGGTTTCTAGAGCATTTAGCTGCCCCACAGTAGGTTTCTGACTTGATTGTAAAAGTTAGATGTGTTTTGAGTCCAGTTAAATATTTTCTGCTTCATTAAATTGTCTTCTGAGATTATACTGTACTTCCAAAGTACTTGAAGTAGCAAGCCGATTCTAATTTGGTTCCCACCAAGTAAGTGTTAGAATTTGTTCCTCTTCCGTTCACAGTAATTTCTATGGACTTTGTTTTGCTCGCTTTCAGTTCAACACTTTAAAATTTAAGATATTAAACTGATAGTTAGCAACATTCCTAAGGAAGTAGTTGCAAATATCAAGGATTTAAAAAAATGGCAAGGGTTTTATGATCAAGTCAAATGTATTTTTGTTCCATTGGAATATGAAGGTACGCCTTAAATAAATCCACATGGCAAGAATACTTTGACTTCTGAGACCGTTAAGGATTTCATCAATCTATCAACTGGGATCAATCAAAATAACTAAATGTTTTTCCACTATTGCAGCATCTTGTATAGCAGCTTCCCTCCTTTCCCTTGACCAGCTTTTCTTGGCAGCAGCATTTTTCTGGAAACCCTTAAAGACTACTGAATTTCTAAATACATTTCTGCTCATCGACCGTATATCTTTCATGGTCTCATGGAACCACTTCAAGCATGTTTTAGGTCTCTGGTCAAAGTTATTTGCATTACCTAGACGCATAGTAAAATGTTTGCTGAATTTGGTATAAAAAAGAATCATAAATTGGTCAAAGATATTCTTGAAATAATGTAATAACATGAGACTCAAGTGAATCTTATCTGAGATGGTCTTGCAGAACAAATGGCACTTTTCTCTCTGTACAGAAGATACGTTATACTTTACTAAAAATGTGTAAAATTTTATACTTTGAATAAGCATAACATTATCTTCAAAGCCAACCCCGCGGTGTAGGGGTAGTGTGCCCGCCTCTTACCTGGAGGCCCCAGGTTCGATACACCCAGCCAAATCTGGAAATTTTGCCTCGATCTAAGGGTTGGTTCAAGGTCCACTCAGCCTATGTGATTACAATTGCAGAGCTATCTGATGGTGAGATAGTGGCCCTGGTAAGCGAAGAATAACAGCAGAGAGGATTCATCATGTAAGAAACTTTCTTTTTTGGCAATTTTCCTAAAGAACAATTTTATGGAAAATATTTTGACATAGTAAGACTTAAATTCCAAATTGTGGGCAGTGTTTGCTTCTGAACACTTCAAAGATAAAACTGTGGCTCAAATTCACAAATGCCTATTGATCAGTGGTCTTCCTGAGCTTTATACGTTGTACACATTGGTTACAACTGTTCCCGCTATATCATCATATGTAGAATGCTCTTTCTCGGCCGCAAAGCGAATAAAATCTTCAGTCCGTAATTCTAAAAGTCAGAGTCGCCTCTGCATTGGGAATGATGTCTAGAGAGAAGGATCTTCTTGTTGAGATGAAAGCTTGTGAGGATTTTTACTGTAATGTCACCAAGGAATTATGCAAAAATCTCAGGGTCGAGTTCATCTACATATAATTAGCATGAGTAGAATTGGAATTTACTTAATACAATGCGCTACTGCATGGTTACTAGTTGCATGCCTCCGTGGAGAATCCAGGCTACGCCACTGGTACTAATCATACCCCCTGTCTACTTTCCCAATATGCAATTAAAATGTCAGTAACAACTACCACTTAAGAACATTACTAGTAGTGATTGAGTACCTCTAAATCAAACATCACAAAGCATAATTATGTATAAGATTTAAAGAATGTCAACTTTCACTGCTTCAAGAAATTAACTTTGAAACAGTTCCAAGTAAAATAGGTGAATGCCAACATTTCATTCGCATACATAAAAATGAAACTCTCTAATATAACAAGCATACAGAGAAAACTTGTAAAGAACCTCACTTTACATTAGAGAAATAGCATACATAATATATCCTATATCTACATACCGTCAAATGGGGTGATTTCGGACGGTTTTGAGGTTATTTTCGTCTTAACTCACGAAGGGAATCTTAAATTTTATATTTTATCATCCTAATAATGAGGAATGTATCCAATTAATGTAATACCCTACAAACGAAAAATATACGCCAACGCAGGTTTTCCTGAGAAAACAAAAAGTAGTGTCCGAATTCACCCCGTACTTCGGGGTGATTTCGGACGCACGTGCATTTTAAACCGCTGTCCGAAGTTTCAAAGCGTATTAGGTGATTTCGGACATAAATAGTCCTTTATTTCAATTCTTCGTTCTTTTTGCTTTAGTTTTGTGATATTTAAAGTGTTCTGAGGGTGTTCAAAATACGACTAGGTGGTTAAAATCATTGTAATGATAAATTTAATGTATTACTGATCGATCTTTTTTTCTGACAAGGTAAATGTAAAGTTTTCCGGTCTAAACTGAAATATTAATAGTTATAAACTGTACAAAGATCCTACTGAGAAATCCTAATATGTAATTTTTCTTACAAACGATACAAATCTCAGAGCAAAAAAAAAGGTCGATACAATGAATGTGTAGTTGCCACGGCCTATAAATCTAAAATACATTTTCTTTGAATATAAACATTCCTCTCTTCTCAATTTGGACTGGAAGTATTTTCAAATTTGTTCTTTAGCTATTCTATCCTCAGCAGGGATGTTAGGGAACACAAACACTTTTCTGCTGTTTTTACATGGGTGCAAGTATTTGACATCCACATCCCTTGAACGAATATTTCAGGCCAGGCCAAAATACAGCCTGTATGCTCTTTGTTCCTCAACTTGTATTTATAATCTGCAACAAGGAAAGCCTCTTCTTGCAACTCCAGAACGTCATTACATTCATTGTGTACTTCATCGCATTCATTTTCACTGCTGCTGCCACATCCTCTTTGGCTACTGCCAGTGTCATCACTTGTTTCTGCACTGCTTTCATCTCGGCGGAAGTCACGGCCAAAAATCGACTTCCCAGGAAGAACATTTATTTGCGGCGGCGGCGGCAGGAAGTAGCAGGTTGTTGTGACTTGGAGCATGGCTGGAGGCTGATGAGCTTCCTTGTGCATTTCCTCCTTCCTCATTTAGCATTGGTTATCTTCCCATTTTTTTGGATGTACATTCCGCACTTTATTTTATATGGTGGACCAAGGCATACCACAGAAATCAAATGCTTTCCAGTAAGACAACTTGCCACTTTTAATATCACGTACAGCTTTTTCTAATAATTTTGGTTCGTAATTACCCCTCGAAGCAGCTTTCTGCCTCTGGTAATTTCTAGGCATTGTACGAAATCACCCAGACTGCTTTTAATTTTCAGTAAAAAGTACGTAAAACACTATTTTTCACTAAATCACACAGAAATTCCATAGCAATCGTTTATAAACACTTCAGTCAGTTGATCTCACTAAGAACCATAGTTATAATGCATTCCTTCCGACCGTGACAATCGAAAGTATCCACTTAATGATAATGCATGAACTTTCAACAAGGCCAGTTCACACGGGAAATTTTCCAAAGTATGAAGTCGATTCGTAATAAAAAGCACAGAACGCGGGAAACATAACCTCGAGGTCAAACTAAAACACGCCCGGAAGTTCAAAGCACCAGCGGATCGTTGCTATGCGACAAAATATGGCATACTGTCCGAAACCACCTCTATGTCCGAAATCGCCCCGTTTGACGGTATGTATAAAATAAGAGTTTTGTCTGTACATTGCTCAGAATTTGAAAAGAATGGTATTTCTGTATCAGTCATGTCCATAGTAACAGGAAAATTTACTTTCCGTAATGTCTGTCTGTGTCTCTGTCTTTCTCAGTGTCTGTCTGTCTCAGTGTGTCTGTACACGCATCACAAGAAAACAGCTGAAGAGATTTTAATAAAAATCGGTATGTGAAGTCGGGGGATGAGCCGCTACAATCTAGGCTATAAATAACTTTACTCACGCTGAGTGAAATGGTAGTTATGGGGAAGGCCTTAAATTTAATTCTCGAATATTTATATTATTAGCGGTCCTATCGATAAATACTAAAGTTATATAGAATTAAATTTCCAATCAATTATGTCTTGTACATTTTTACCGTACCGGCTCTGATAACGCAGATATTAATGAATTTGTAGTTTTGTTGCTAAGTCCATATCAACGCCTAGCCACGAGAAAATGGGTTAACAGAATTTAACGAAAACCACTATATAGAGTCGGGGAATAAGAAGCTACAGTCTAGGCTGTAAATAATTTTATTCGCCCGAGATGAAATGGTAGTTTAGGGGAAGGCGCCTAAAATTTAATTTTTAAATACCGGTACCTATGTTATTGGAGCTATCGAAAAGTACTACATAACAAAAGTTATAGACAATACAATTTCCGATCATTTATATTTCATTCCGTTTTACTGTACCGACTATGATAAGAGTAGTATTTCAGAAGGCCTACAATATCAAAAGCACATAACACTGATCAACAATAACTTTACATTGACCATTGTTTGCTGTGATGTTCTTCGTTTCTTATGGTCCCGCTCAACTCCGATAGATGGGATTACTACTGCGTACCGAGTATAACAGCCCGACTGAACATTGGCAGGAAATAGCTGGGGAGTTGGAAAACTTTCATCTTTAGCATGCCATTCCTCTGGTTCATGTACCCTCCGTGGCTCAGACGGCAGCGCGTCGGCCTCTCACTGCTGGTAACCGTGGTTCAAATCCTGGTCACTCCATGTGAGATTTGTGCTGGACAAAGCGGAGGCAGGACATGTTTTTCTCCGGGTACTCCGGTTTGCCCTGTCATCTTTCATTCTAGTAACACTCTCCATTCTCATTTCATAGCATCTATCAGTCATACTGGGAGTGACGACCCCATCGTACTAACAGCCTATATATATGCTTCATTTATTCCATCCCTGACCCGGTCAATGACTGGAAAACAGGTTGCAGGTTTTCATTTTCCTTTGTTCATACATTTTACGATACTGCAGGTATGAAACACACTGGTTCATCATAGTATTCCAGTTATTCGATCCCTACTATGACACGCTGTTTTGAATGAGCTGTATGCACACTTACGGCAGAGGCTCACTTAGTAGTAGTAGTAGTAGTAGTAGTAGTAGTATAGTAGTAGTATGACCTGGTCTAGAATTACTATTTAAGCCTATTTCAAATTATAGCACCACAATTCACTAAATAACTCATAAGTCAACCCTGAAAAGAGCTGTTTAAGAAAAGCTTCTTCCTCTTCACTTTTATTAAATTCTACATTCATTTAATTCCAAATTAGCAGTGAAGAGGGGGCTTCTCCTCTGGCTTGGAGGAAAAAATTGCCTCCAAATCAGATAGGTTTTCCATTGCCATTGTAGTGAATTGAGATTTTCCGACTCATCGGGTACTCCTCGGAAACAGATTAGTAAAAAAGGCATAGTTTTTGCCCTGGAACTCTCCACTATTCACCCCCCCCCCCCCCTCCACCCCGCACAGCAGAAAAAAGATGAAAAGTGTTCACGGATCAGAACTGTCTGCGACTTGGTCATTCCAGCTCTGGAATTCCAGCATAGTACTGTTCGTTAAAAGTGAGAAAGTGTGTGGTCTTTCATTTGGTGGAGTATTTCATATGAAAGTATTGCTTTTAATCGCGCCATTCCTACTGACGCCAGTGCAATGACCTATATTCATTTCAGTTGGAAAAACCACTAAGACAGTCTTTCTGAGGATGTAAAATGGCTGGTGGAGAGTGAGTGATGCCATTATACTGACAAAACTCCCCAACCTGGTGGTGACTGATGCTAGGCAAGCGGGCCTATCATTACAATGAAAATTCCCTGACACAGTCTTCATATGAGAAAAGACATTTGGCGACTTCCCCGTCGCGTTTCTAGGGTAACGTTAAGAGCTATGCAATTTAATACAATCTTGCTCACAACGTGTACACTACCTAGCCTAGAATTCTGCATACAATGTAGAATTCCGTAGCGAAGCACGGGTACATCAGCTAGTATTATATAACACCATCCCTGTGGATTGGAAGAAGGGTATGATTGTACCTCTGTTCAAAAAAAAGGAAGCAGATGTAAATGCACCAACTATTGTAATATTATGCTGTCGTCTCATCGTCTGAAAATATTGGAAAAAATTATAGAGAACAAAATCAGAGATTCTGTTGAACAATTCCTAGAGAATGAACAGTACAGTTTTAGGCCAGGAATGACAACTACGCTGACAGTGTACCAAGGGAATGAATTTGGCTATGTATCTTTTTTTTTTTTTGCTAGGGGCTTTACGTCGCACCGACACAGATAGGTCTTATGGCGACGGTGGGATAGGAAAGGCCTAGGAGTTGGAAGGAAGCAGCCGTGGCCTTAATTAAGGTACAATCCCAGCATTTGTCTGGTGTGAAAATGGGAAACCACGGAAAACCATCTTCAGGGCTGCCGATAGAGGGATTCGAACCTACTATCTCCCGGATTCAAGCTCACAGCCACGCGCCTCTACGCGCATGGCCAACTCGCCCGGTGGCTATGTATCAAAGAACTGCAGGTTCGAGACAAAGTGAAGATGCTGTACAGTGGCAACAGACGCCAAATATAAGTACTTACGTGGTGGTTTTTTGGACTGGTTTGAAATTAAGAAAGGAGTGCAGCAGAGCAGTTCATTGTCACCTCTTCTATTCATCATCATGATGGATATTATACTGAAGTCACTTAAAAGATAAGGGCATGGTGACCTACAAGCCTTCACATTCTAAAATCAGATGGGAGGTTGCAAAGCTGGAGTAATGAGTTTAAGAACCACAGCCTAAACAACAACAAGTCAAAGACAGTGGTGATGGTGGGCAGAAAGAAGTTGACCTGTGGAAGGACAGAGATGAAAGTGGACTTAGTGAAGGATGTAGAGCACTGAAGACATGTTTGGGACAAGTTAGTGGAAGAAGAGAGCCACAAGGACTCGGACCAAAACTTGTTGGTCATGAAATGCCATCTGAAGTTGAAGAAATTGAAGAAAGGAAAGAATGCAAAAAGATGGGATCTAGACAAGTTGAAAGAAAAGAGTGTGAGGGATTGTTTCAAGGAACATGTTGCACAAGGACTAAATGAAAAGGCTGAAGGAAACACTATAGAGGAAGAGTGGAGAGTCATGAAAAATGAGGTCAGTAGGGCTGCTGAAGAAATGTTAGGAAGGAAGAAAAGATCAACTAAGAATCAGTGGATAACTCAGGAGATACTAGACCTGATTGATGAACGACGAAAATACAAGAATGCTAGAAATGAAGAGGGCAGAAAAGAATACAGGCGATTAAAGAATCAAGTGGATAGAAAGTGCAAGGTAGCTAAGGAAGAATGGCTGAAGGAGAAATGCAAGGATGTCGAAGGCTGTATGGTGCTGGGAAAGGTAGATGCTGCATACAGGAAAATCAAGGAAACCTTTGGAGAAAGGAAATCTAGGTGTATGAATATTAAGAGCTCAGATGCAAAGCCACTTGTAGGGAAAGAAAACAAAGCAGAAAGATGGCAGGAGCATATCCAACAGTTGTATCAAGGTAAAGATGTAGATAATTTGGTTCTAGAACATGAAGAGGCTGTTGATGCTGAAGAAATGGGAGACCCAGTTTTGAGGTCAGAGTTTGACAGAGCTGTGAGTGGTCTAAATAGGAACAAGGCACCTGGAATTTATGACATTCCCTCTGAATTACTGACTGCCTTAGGAGAAACCAGCATGGCAAGGTTATTTCATTTAGTGTGCAAGATGTATGAGACAGGAGAAGTCCCATCCGATTTTCGGCAGAATGTTGTTATACCTATTCCCAAGAAAGCCGGTGCTGACAGGTGTGAAAACTACCGCACTATTAGTTTAGTATCTCATGCCTGCAAAATTTTAACACGTATTATTTACAGAAGAATGGAAAAACAAGTTGAAGCTGAGTTGGGAGAAGATCAATTTGGCTTCAGAAGAAATGTAGGAACACGTGAAGTAATCCTGATTTTACGTCTGATCTTAGAGGATCGAATCAAGAAGGACAAGCCCATGTACATGGCATTCGTAGATCTAGAAAAGGCATTCGATAATGTTGATTGGACCAAGCTATTTATGATTCTGAAGATGATAGGGATCAGATACTGAGAATGAAGAATTATCTACAATCTGTATAAAAATCAGTCTGCAGTGATAAGAATTGAGGGCTTTGAAAAAGAAGCAGCAATCCAGAAAGGAGTGAGGCAAGGCTGCAGTTTGTCCCCTCTCCTTTTCAATGTTTACATAGAACAGGCAGTAAAGGAAATCAAAGAGAAATTTGGAAAGGGAATCACAGTCCAAGGAGAAGAAATCAAAACCTTGAGATTTGCCGATGATATTGTTATTTTATCTGAGACTGCAGAAGATCTCGAGAAGTTGCTGAATGGTATGGATGAAGTCTTGGGTAAGGAGTACAAGATGAAAATAAATAAGTCCAAAACAAAAGTAATGGAGTGCAGTCGAACGAAGGCAGGTGATGCAGGAAATATTAGATTAGGAAATGAAGTCTTAAAGGAAGTAGATGAATATTGTTACTTGGCTAGTAAAATAACTAACGATGGCAGAAGTAAGGAGGACATAAAATGCAGACTAGCACAAGCAAGGAAGAGCTTTCTTAAGAAAATAAATTTGCTCACTTCAAACATTGATATCGAAATTAGAAGGATGTTTTTGAAGACTTTCGTGTGGAGCGTGGCATTGTATGGAAGTGAAACATGGACGATAACTGGCTCAGAAAGAAAGAGAATAGAAGCTTTTGAAATGTGGTGTTACAGAAGAATGCTGAAGGTGAGATGGATAGATCGAATCACGAATGAAGAGATACTGAATCGAATTCGTGAGAGGAGATCAATTTGGCTAAATTTGACGAGAAGAAGAGTTAGAATGATAGGACACATCTTAAGACACCCAGGACTTGTTCAGTTGGTTTTTGAAGGAAGTATAGGGGATAAGAACGGTAGGGGTAGACCAAGGTATGAATATGACAAGCAGATTTGAGCAGATGTAGGATGCAATAGTTACGTAGAAATGAAAAGGTTAGCACAGGATAGGGTGGCATGGAGGGCTGCATCAAACCAGTATATGGACTGATGACTCAAACAACAACATTATTATTATTATTATTATTATTATTATTATTATTATTATTATTATTATATAGCTTTAGCTACAAGTCATAGTAACCTGAAAGAAATGGAGAACATTTTAACTGATGACCTTTCCATTCGTAGTGACTATTTTTGGAAAAGGAGACTCCAATCAAACACCAGCAAAACTGAGGTGTCCTGTTTTCATCTAAATAACAAAATGGCAAGCTGTACCCTCCAAGTGTCTTAACGGTAAGGTCCTCAGACACAGTAACTATAACTACCCAAAGTACTTAGGTATAACATTAGATTGGACACTCCTTCAGGCAACATCTTTTTTTTTTTTTTTTGCTAGTGGTTTTACGTCACACCGACACCGTCTTATGGCGATGATGGGATAGGAAAGGCCTAGGAGTTGGAAGGGAGTGGCCATGGCCTTAATTAAGGTCAGCCCCAGCATTTGTCTGGTGTGAAGATGGGAAACCACAAAAAACCATCTTCTGGGCTGCCGACAGTGGGATTCGATTCGAACCCACTATCTCCAGGAAACATCTAGTAAATAAACAGCAAAGATTAGGAGTCTTAACATTCTGCAGAGGTTGTGTGGTATAAACTGGGGTGCTTCTGCAACTACCTTGAGATGTTCTGGCCTTGCTTTAGTTTTCTCTGCGGCAGAATATTGTACTCCTGTGTGGATCAACAGCTGCCATGTGAAACTTGTGGACACTCAACTCAACAACACAATGAGGATTATTTCAGGCAGAATAATATCAACTCCTACCCACTGGCTTCCTGTCTTGAGCAACATCATGCCTCCTTCATTCCATAGAGCGCAAGCACTGTTGAGAGAATAAATGAGAACCCTGACTTGCCCATCCACTCCAATATTCCTGACCTTCAGAGGAACTGGTTGAAATCTAGACATCCGCCAGTTAAGTTTGCTCAGAAGCTCACAGACAATTTCAATCCCTGTGCCCAATGGAAGGAAGAAAGGATCTCAAAAATAGGTGAACATCTCTGGCCTTTCTTCCCACCTAATTCGAGGTCTGATCTCCCCAGAACTTGGCCCATCCTTAAAAGGATTCAATGTGGTCATGGTGTCTGTGCTGCGTCCCTGTATAAATGGGGAAAAATACAATCCCCCGAGTGTGACTGTGGTGCTCCTTTTCAAACCATCGAACACATTGTAAAGGAGTGTAGCAGAAGAGTCTACTGTGGAGATTGGTTTGATTTTCTAGAGGCCAATACAGAGGATCTAGAATGGATAACAACTCTGGACAGTGTATTTTAATGTACTTGCTTTCCTGTTTCTATATACCGTATATATGCATGCCATACGATAAATAATATATATATGATTTGCTGGGGCCATCAAGGACCACGTTAAGTCTTGTTGCATTTGACACTGAACTTGGCCTTCTTTTGAGCCCAAATTTCCCTCATTCTTTGTGAGTGGGCCTGCTTACACTCCTCTATCCAAGGGGCACCGTGACTTCTCTTCGGTTGCTCGTCTCAGTTTAGCCTGTTCGTCAATATTTTCTTGCAGAAGAGATCTCTGTTAAGGGCGTCTTCAGCTGAGATATGTAGCATTTGCAGGTCTACTTTGGTATTTCTAAACCATATTTAACGTTAAGAATTTCATTCTTCAGGTTACGTATTGAATCAAGATTCACAATAAAGAAAGAAAAAGAGAATATCCACCTTTTCAATACTATATATTACGTGAAAATATCAGAGTACAAACCGATATATAGAACTTTCCAATGGACACTTTGCTTGACAATATCAACTTGCAGTGACAACTAATCCATTGGTTACATTGGATAATACATTAAAATTCTTCATTTGTTAAGTCCAAGTTGCAGCCCCATTAGAATAATTTTACTTTTTAATGTGCACTTATTCATATAGAACATTCTGACTAAGTGTTTGTTCACTTCTTTTAATATGTCAAATATCGCCATAAAGCCTTATAAAATGAATCCGACTGTTCAACAGATAGAAGCAACATAGATCAAAAGCTGATAATTGCTTTTTGCTACAAGTAGAATTAATTTCTTTTAACTAGTCATTCTTTTAATTAGTAATACTAAGGTGTACACCCTATAGAAAAACAACCATTTTTATCTCACTGACAATCAGCTTGTATATATAAATATCATTTTAGCTTTATCATGTATATTTCTTGAACTATTATTGTGATATTACTATGGGAGTCATGATCAATGTATTTTGTCTTTGTGTAATTTGTTCTTGGCTGATGATGACATGGAATCTTGTCGAAACCGGTACCAGATGTACAAAAAACGTGATGATTTAACAAAAATGTAAAATTTTCACGTAATATATAGTATTGAAAAGGTGGATATTATCTTTTTCTTTCTTTATTGTATTTCTAAACCAGGGAATTGTGGTTTTGGGGTTTGAATCAAAAAAGTGAAAGATTTCTTTAGTTAACTTTCTTCCATCCATTCTTTTCAGATGACCGTAAAATCGTGCCCGTCTTTTTCTGATTGTGTCGGTAATTTTCTCTATTTTGCTGTAGACTTCCTCGTTGGATCTCTTTTGATGGATTCCATTTCTGAACTTTGATCCCAAGATTCCTCTCACAATTTTGCGTTCTTTTTTCTCCAGTTCTTCAAGGAGTCCTTTGTTGGCATTTAGAGACAGGGTTTCGGCTGCATATAGAACTACTGGCTTCAGAACTGTTTCATAGTGACGTATCTTGGTGTTTTGGGAAAGGCATTTTTTGTTGTAGATTGTGCGGGATGTTTGGTAGGTTATTTCCAGTTTGCGTACTCGCTCCTGAAGTGCTTCTTTGTCCAATCCATTTTTCATGATGATCTCACCCAGGTATTTGAATCTGTCTACTCAGGTGATGTCCCCATATTTTGTACGGAGTTTTGGTGGAGCCTCTTTGATGTTAATCATTACTTCTGTTTTCTCAAACGATATCTGCAGACCAGTTTGTTCGGCAATTTCCTTAAAAATTTCAACTTGAGCTCTAGCGGTTTCTATGTCGGTTGAGAGAACAGCAATATCATCAGCAAATGCTAAGCAATCTGTTGCGATCCCCTTGGATTTGGTTCCTATTCTTAATGGACTGTAGTTCGTTTCCTGTAATCTCACCCGCCAGGTTCTGATGATCCTTTCAAGAACACAGTTAAAGAGTATCGGGGATAGCCCATCACCTTGTCGGACTCCTGTTTTGATGTCAAAGGAATGCGAGAGACATCCGTGGAACTTCACCTTGGATTTTGTATTGGTCAGGGTGGCTCTAATTAATGCCAGCAGTTTCAAATCACCTCCAAATTCATTTAAGATGTTTAGCAGGACTTCCCGGTCAATGGAGTCGTACGCTTTCTTGAAGTCCACAAAGACAGACACATACTGCTTGGACCTTAGTGTACAATATCTGATGATCGTTTTGAGATTTTGGATCTGTTCCGCTGTTGAGCGACCTTTTCTGAACCCTCCTTGGTATTCACTTATTTGATGTTCGACTTGTGCTTCCAAACGCTCCAGGATGGCAAGTGATAGAATTTTGTAAGTCACGGGTAGCAAAGATATTCCTCTGTAGTTGTTGATATTCTTCATGCTGCCTTTTTTGTGTAATGGATGAATCAAAGCTATTTTCCAATCTTCGGGTAGGGTCTCCTTGTTCCAAATTTCTTCTATTTGCTTTTGCAAGATATCAAGTGATTCTTGTGGGGCATATTTCCATAGTTCTGCTACTACTGAGTCTTCCCCCGGCGCTTTGTTATTTTTGAAACGGACAATGTGGCGCTTGATTTCGTCTCTGTCGGGTGGTCTGGAATTTGGGTATCTGAGTAAGGGGTCCTTAGTCTCAATGGGGCTTTGCGGTTTAGAGCAATTAAGTAAATTCTTGAAGTAGTCTGCCAGAATGCTGCAATTTTCTTCATTTGACGTCGCCAGTGTGCCGTCCTTTCGCTCAAAGCATAGAGATGATGGTTTATAGCCAGTGAGTTTGCGTTTGAAGGCTCTGTAGTAGTCTCTGCTTTCATTCTTCCTAAAGTTTTGTTCTATCTTTTCAATGAGAGATTTTTTGCATTTACATTTCTCAGTTCTGAACACCCTAGCTGCTTGGGCACGTTGGGTTTTGTACGTTTCCCAATCATTTTCTGATTTCGTAGAGTAGTACTGTTTCCACGCATTGAATCTTTCTTTGAGGACTGATTCACAGGTACCATTCCACCAGGCATGCTTTTTGCTTCTCTTGATTTCTGCAACGTCTTTGGCGGCCTCAACAAGGAGACTTTTGGTGTTGTTAAAGTCAGTTATTTGGTCTAGCCTTCTCCTGGAACTCCTCGACCCTGTGCCGAAGTTTATCATTGTCGAAACGTGTGATCTGTTTGGTTGTCTTCCTTGTGTTTGCGGGAATTGGTTTGAATTTGATAAGAGACATTGATGCCTTTCTTTACCTTGACATTCATAATCACAGGGCTGTTTCTCCTGGAGATTGCAACATGATCTGTTTGGAACTCTCCAAGAGTATGGACGGGAGAACGCCAAGTCATTTGCTTTCTGGGTATATGGCGAAAGTGGGTTGACATGACCTGCAGGTTGTGATTTTCGCAAATGGACACCAGTCTTTTGCCATTGGGATTGGTTCTTTTGTGAGCAGGGTAATTTCCCATAACTTTCTTGTAAATTATTATTATTATCATTATCATTATTATTAACTAAAGAAAAAGTTGCTTTAAGTTAAATTAGAATGATTTAGTTATATCAGTCAATGATGAGGCAACCTAAACAAAATTTTGCTTATATGTGAACAGCACTCTTATATATCAACCGTTCAAAAAGTTTGTAGCAGCAACTAAGAAGGGCAATGGGTTGATAGCTTTCTACCTTATTGCTGGGTTTGCCAGGTTTCAGAATAGAAATTGTATTGTTATAATTTTAGATAAGAAAGGTTCAAAATTATTTTAACAAGAAAATTATTTTAACAAATGCAACTTTAATTTGAAGTTCCACTTGAATAAGCTTTCAGTTCAAGAATTCCACAAGACCTTGAGAAAAACTAGTCTACCCGTGCAAGGTGACCTGCCCCTTTTGAATCTTAATAGATTAAATCACGCCATCCAACTCTGCGTGATGTGGCTGACATGGATGCTAAGGATTTTCAATCTCTTTGTGAGTGGAAATGTAGATGGAAAGCAGCAACAGATGTGTGCCTGCATACTTTCTTCTCAGGTCCCAGACTTCCAAGCGGATCCCACCTACCACGCAAGACCTGGACTGCCCTGAATAGAATCAGAACAGGACATGGCCGGTGCAGAGCTGCTCTCCACAAGCGGAAAAAACTACCTAATCCAGACTGTGACTGCGGAGGTCCACACCAGACTATTTATCATATCATCAGGGAATGTAAGATTCGAGCCTATCACGGTGGTGGTGATGATGACTTCCTGCTGGTAACTCCATATGTTGTACACTGGATTGAAAAACTTTATATTCAGTTTTGAAGTAGAAATTACTTTGTTTCTCATCTGTAAATATATATATTGTACCGGGAACACCGCTACGACAGAAGTCCGAAGTATGTTTGTTGAACTTCCCGCGAGATGGAAGGTAGGCAGCCTGCTGAACGCGGTGACGTGCCCAGCGAGTGACGTGGCCGCCGTAAGCCAGCTATCCGCTACCATATATGATAATGATCCAGCTCGTCCTCAAAAGTACATTTTGAGCTAATTTATCGCTATTTTGACATTGCCAACTTAAAAGCCTCTACAATGGACATCCTCTCTTCAGATTTCAAGAAAATCCACCGAGTATTATAGAAGTTATAAGGGTAGATAGTACCCGAGTTCTAGACACTTCCATGCGGACGTGTATAAAAGGAAGACCACCCGACCTACGAATTCAGTGTCTGTCACTCCGCCGTCTCTGTGACACGGGTGACAAGAGAAGTGTTGTGCGTGTCGAACTTCTAGTCGACAGTCTGCGAAATCCAAGTTCGGTATTTTCTCTAAGTGTTGTATCAAGACTTTGTCATATTCTTGAAGTGCCTGAATGGGACTTTACTTTTGAGAGCATCGTATTGGAACTTTGTCATATTGCCACATTGGGACTTTGTTTTTTTCGTGTGTCGTGATTGGACTTTGATGTTTTGTTAAAGTGTCATATAAGAACTTTGTTTTTTTTTCTGAAGCGTCTCATTGGAACTTAGTTATTTTCGCCAAGTGTCGCGATAAGACTTTATTATTTTCTTAAGGTGACGTACTGGAACATTGTCATCGGAACTTTATTTTCTTCGAGTGTCGTGTTGGGACTTTAACATTTCGACACATTGGAACTTTGTTATTTCTACACATTGGAACTTTTTTTTTCTAAGTGCCACATAAGGACTTACTTATTCGACGACGATTGAATTTCACGTGTGTTGTGTATCGCATTGAACTTACGTTTCGAACTTATTCAAACTTATATTTTTGAATCAATTTCTGGAACATTGAACTTAGGGGACATTCAACATTACGTTTAATTGTGAAATATGCAATGCTTTCCAAGTGCTGCACAGGGACTTATGTTTTGATTCTTAAAGACTGTGACAATTCGGAATACGCATATCGCATTTCCCTAAAGCCTAGAACTTTCCAGTATTTTGAGTGATCCATAATTTATGAAGTCAGACTTTTTCTTTCGAATATTATTTTCTTTAATGGCTATTCACTTTGCTTATTAATGCAACAGGACAGTTTCCGAGTGCTACTTATTCAGTTCATTGCCAATATGTTTTAAACCTTCAGAACTATGCATTTAGGACTGCAGTAACAGTAATCCTCTAGAACATCCTGACTTACAGTGAGCTTGCCTTATGAACTTACATTTCTACCAGTACTTGTTCTTCGAGTGATTATTCTAGAACGTTTTTGCAGTAATCATAATTAAAAGGTCATATCTGTTCAGACAGTGCCCTGAATGTGTGGAGTGCCCGTACAGGAAATTCAGGTGTGAATTACGTCTCGAATCGAACCCAGGAACGCGTACCAATCTTCGAGACATTCCAGAACCTCGAGACTTCCAGAACGTCGAGACACTTCCAGAACCTCCAGACGTTCCAGAACTCCTCATCCGAGCAGGTGTGGTCCCTGCCCAGTCGATGTCCAGCACCATCCCAGGACTTGGAGATACCAACCAGCCATGACATTTCCACGCTGCTGTATGAAGGTGATATCAACTTGCTCTTGATGATCAATAAACTCAATTTATCAAAATAATCTCTCAAATTGATAACTATACCTCTCTCTGTACCAGCTCCAGTGATAAAGCCACAACCGAGATTAAGAATCATGCTCGTTCATTTAATATCAAGCGCCTTAAAGATATGAACACATTTTTACGGGTACAATATATATATATATATATTACTGATATTGCCTGTATAAGCCATACGCTAAATAATAATTTAAAATTCTTAATAATCATCCACCTGTTTAATATAATTATGTAAATATGTGTAATTTATAAAAAAATTTAAATATATTTACGTCAATCTGGAACCGAAGATGAAATTTATCAGATGTAATGGAAAAGAAATCAGTGTAAAAAGTGAAGACCTGATTTCATGTCAGGTACATCAAAACTACAAAAAACATTAATTATGATTAAAATATCGCATAACTTTTATTTTTTTTAATTTAAATGTTTGCACTTACTATTTTTGACATCTACATGAACTGTTTATCATATCCTTCAGTACAAGAATTAAAAAGAATTGAAATATCACATTACAGAGGACAAAATTGTAAAAGAAAATGGCAAGCATTTACAATAACAGTATCAGATGGGAACTGTGCAGTTTCATTTAAATTCCAATGAATCACATTCTCCCTATTGTCTTCACAGATGAACTTATAGAATAGATATCTATACAAAACCAAATTCATTTATAATGACAAAAATACACTTTTATGTATACATTCATAAGAAATATGACAATCAGAAAGCACAGTAATTGTATTGTTCTAATTTTATATAAAAAGGTTCAAAATTATTTTAACAAATACAACTTTAATTTGAAGTTCCACTTGATGAACAAGCCTTCAGTTCAAACACTTGATTTGTGCTACTCCATTATCAAATTTTAAAATACAAACTGATTGGTTTTACTTCTTGAAGTGCAACAGAAACTTTCGAAATTCTTCACAGGTGTTTGAAACAACTAGCATTTTAAATCTGCATAAAAAGCAGTAAATGCATAATGAGTCTTTACAAAATTAGTACATTTGTAACAGTTCGTATCTGAATTGAAGCACTAACAATCCAGTTGTATCATGGCACTGACAAGACTTGCCTGCAACAACCATAGAAAACAACAATAAGTAAATATTAAATAGCACAAAAATTGCATATACTTTCTCTTCAAAAGTACAGTATATTTAAAAATAGGGTCTTATCCCTCACAATGACTATTGGAAATTGGTAAATATCTTAATGCTCTCAGAACATACAGTGTGTGGCAATTATTAAACAGGACTGAGGTGGTGGTGGAGGTGATTGTTTTAAGAGGAAGTACAGCTAGGTAACCATCCTCTGAACAAATTAGGAAAGAAAAAAAAAAAAGCTATTTATTTAATGGACGAAACTGAAAATTTAAAGAGAAAAATAAATGAATGACTAAGCGGAAAAGGACACTGAAAACTTGAAGTTTAGAAACCCTTGATGAAACCACTCTCACACAAAGCAAATGACTAGATCAGTAGTATTCCAGTCATCGGCTAGTATGAGTTTCAGTGATTTCATCTTAGGCCAGAGAGATCGGCACACACTGTAAGGATGTGGGCCATGGTGAATTCGGCACCACAAGAACACATTGGGGGGGGGTCCTTGCTTCTTCAGGAGATAAGAGTATATAGATTTTCCACGATATATCCTCAGCCTGCATAAAACTATGGCCTCTCTCCGTGAAGGCCAGAAAGAGGACCACCACCTGGCAGCCGGCTTCTCAACTGCTCTCAGCTTGATAAGAGTTTGGATAGCTAGCCACTCTGATTCCCAGGATGCCAAGATGGTTCAACATAGCCGAGAACAAATATCCATAGCAGGTACATTCATAGGTGTAATAAAATATGATTTATTACAAGAATCTTACAACTGCACTTAATCACCTTCAAAGTTCTCTTTTCTGTACACTACAGTATATAATGCTGAAAGTCTGTCAACCCATGCAGTACCTTTGCCGTTTTTGCTTTTAACTCTTCCATGGAGACTGAAAATGAATTCCCTTCAACACACTTTTCACTCTGAGGATGAGACAAAGGTAACAGGAGCCAGATCTGGTGAGTATGGGCTATGTTCAAGAACTGTAGCGAGTTTATCAGCCAAAAATATATTCACAGAAAGGGCATCGAGAGTTAGTGCAGTTGTCTTGATGCAGAATCCATGGTTATTTTACCAGAGATCTAGCCACTTCTTCCTCGCCAGGACTCTTCCAGTGCATTCATTGCCTCTTTCTTTCAGGATCATATTGAAAGATCCATGTTTTGTCACATGCTATGACTATTTGCAGAATGTCTGATTGTTCTCCGACATTTTAGGCTGTGACATGTTGCTGAGGTACCAAGCATTTTGCAGGCTGATGTCTAAAATCCAGGAAAAAGTTACCCACCACCATTTTTTGCTCCTAATTGCCACGCAGAATCTGTTGACGTTCTCGTCAATGAGATATTTTCCTCCCATAAATGTATTATAAATTCCAAATAGTGCAGGGCGTTCTACCATGATGACTTTCTTATCTGCCCTGGAACATCTCTTGACCAGATCTAGTGGGAAGACAGGGTGAACTGTAGAAGCAACATTGATACATTTTTTTTTTTTTTGCTAGGGGCTTTACGTCGCACCGACACAGATAGGTCTTATGGCGACGATGGGATAGGAAAGGTCTAGGAGTTGGAAGGAAGCGGCCGTGGCCTTAATTAAGGTACAGCCCCAGCATTTGCCTGGTGTGAAAATGGGAAACCATGGAAAACCATCTTCAGGGCTGCGGATAGTGGGATTCGAACCTACTATCTCCCGGATGCAAGCTCACAGCCGCGCGCCTCTACGTGCACGGCCAACTCGCCCGGTACATTGATACATAAGGAAGTGATTTGACAACGGATCCGCCTAGCGTTGCAAATATGTAACGCCGGGAATATGTGGATCTCACTCGCACACGAGTTATTAATTGTAAAAGGAATCTTGCTACATTCAAACTCTAATGAATTTACTTTAAGAATTTCCTAAAAGAGGTTAATTATTTCCAAGTCAAAATTATATAGCGAATCTTACCTCTTACTGTATGCCATTGTGATAGCTGGAACTTCAAACATGCACCTCGTCAACAATGAAGCGGTGACTATTGGTTAACCGACTCGTAAGAAAGCACAGCACTTCCCTTTACCGAATACGCGTGCAATTTTCATTCTTTTAGTGGAGAACAACTTCATACATTGAAAGAAAAGAGCACCGGCATGCCGTTGCACATATGCAACGCTAGGCGTTCATGGGTTAAGTGAAAAATGCAGAAGTATATATAACCACTTTAACGCAAAAATAGGTTCCAAGAAGGACAATCAAGGAAACATTAATGAACAAGGCAAGTATATACATACTAATAAAGTACTGAAATGTATCTATGATAACAAAGATCAGTTATTTTAATGGAAAACAGTTTTGTATACACCAAACCACCCTTTTGTATGTGTCTCACACATTTTTTCAATGCAACCCTTTTGATGGCATCTAGAGAACAATTGCTTCCGTAAATCTTCCAAAAGTGGTACACGTAATAATGCCCTACAGCAGGAAGTTAATGTGCATTAAATGGTACACCTTTGCAGTAATCTGATTTCACAGCTGCCCAATTAGGATTATAAACAACATATGCTTTTAAGTAAAGCAACATGTTATGATCTGTAAGTGCAATCAACAAGAAATAATCAAATTACTGATAACTAGAGCCATGATTTCCATGCACTATCAAATCTCAATATATGCATGCATTCATGCACTAACATATGGCAAAACATGCAAAATAAACTGGAAAATATGCACTATGAAAATTTAGTTCCTTTTGAAACCTTGTACAACAACTAATTTCTTGAAATTGTCTTGATTTAAGCTCATTCGTTTATCAGTCAGCACATTCTTAAGCACAGAATATGTTCTAAGTCACAAGAAGAGACAGGTGCACACCTATTGCCTGATGTGATAACAAAGACGTGCGACGAGTTAGAGTTTAGGGTAGGAAGTTCCGGGATAACAGCGGAAGAGGGTTCAATGCAAAACCAAGGTTTGTAAACTGCTATAACGTGGCGCCGCAAATGTGCGATTTTTTTTTTTTTTGTGTTCGTCTAACAGACGAAAAATGAGCCGTCAATGAGTAACGCACAATTTACGGTTCAATTTATAGCAATGTACAGCTGTAAAACTAGGACACCTTATTCCTAAGAATTAAAGATCGACGTGGGGCCTTTCGGCTTCCGTCAATGTTCACTCAAGCAACAGATAAAGTGTTTGTTTAATTGGATTATAGAACCTCTACCATATGTACCAACTTTGGTTGTCAAATAAGATGCCAGGAACACATTCTCTCCATCTCTCAGTAATAGACATACTGTATAACGTGGAAAAGTGATCCCAAACATTCAGAAAAGGCAAGTAAATATTATATATGTGCCAAAGTCAGAAGAAAAGTTATATTATGCAATATTAAATGTCCATATATTCACTATTAAATCCAAAATCTTCAAAATATGCATTGTGTATGAATGTTCTCCAAAAAGGCCAAAACATGCAAACATGCACAGACAAAGAATGGTTATTTGGAACTATTAAGCCATAAAACGAATATTTTCAAAGTTTGAGAAATGTAACTAGCTTATTTAAAAACATGCATTTGCATGGAAATCCGGGCTCTACTGATAACATAGTAGTAAAATGAAATGAACATAAATTACAAAATAAATATCTATTTGAATACCCTTAAAGAAATCACAATTTGCTCACAATAAAATAGGCTCCACAATGACTGGATGGATGAATGAATGAATGAACCAACCAACCAACCAACCAACCAACCAACCAACCAACCATTCAATGAATCAAAAAACACTAAGTTTCCAGTTAATGTAGTTCAAAAAGGTTTTTAATGGAAATACACAAAAATCTACACTTTACCTGCTATTCATGAATCAAGGCCTTTGCGTTTTCTCTTAATACGAGCATAGGGTCCAATATCAGGATCCATGACAAAGTCGTACAGAACACTGACCCAGGAACTATGCTGCGGCAGATTGTCATAGTACTCTGCTGCTATCTTCTTCACCTACAAAAAGTAATTAAATAAGTAAATAAAAATAAATGGTCCGAGAAGGCATTCCATATCAAAAATATCAGCCATGAATCACAAACTTACAAATATAAATGGCAGTATTTCAGTGTCCTGTTAAAAAGAAAAAACTAACACTTGATTATCATTGAAATGTTGCTGGCTGAAGTAATCTAACTGTGTTGCCATACAATGTTACCTATATTTTTTGTCAACAGCCACCAATTCTATTTAAGGCAAGTCGTGCAAACTCGTTCATTCCAGACATCCAACTACAGGTAGTTAGCTCCACATGAGAAAGAGCTTTTGTTTTGCAGGTTCGCTACAGGGACTATTTCTCTGAGGGAACCCTCATGACAAATATGTTGTTTTTTTAAATTACAATTTGCTTTACGTCGCACCGACACAGACAGGTCTTATGGCGACGATGGGATAAGTGTAGGAAGGAAGCGTCCGTCGCCTTAATTAAGGTACAGTCCCAGCATTAGCCTGGTGTGAAAAATGGAAAACCACGGTAAACAATATTCAGGTCTGCCAACAGTAGGATTCAACCCACCATCCACTGAATGCACGCTCACAGCTACGCAACACTAACAGCATGGCCAACTTGCTCAGTCGTGAAAAAATTTCCAGGGGAAAGCTTGGACAGTGATCACAGGCAACTTACTGCCAGTCTTAGAAATCCCAAAGGTAAAGTGAGAACAAACGATGTACTGAAGTTTTGGAATTGAAAAATCCTGAGAAAGAGGAAAGGATATCAGAAGATGAATTGTGATTATTACATCTTAATTTTTTTTAGGTGAATGTTGGAAGTTTTGTACAGGAAAATGCTACAAGCTTTAATTGGGCACTTGAGGGCACAATATTGGTATTGGTATTGCTAGAAAAACTAGCACCCGAGTAGAAAAGGAGACTCCCAGGAAGAATGACTGCTCCAAATGCCACTTTAAAAAACAAAAATAAAGTGGCAAGAAAAGAAAAGACAAACCATAAGTAGGCAGGAGAAAATGAAGACAGGGAGAATTAGACTGAAATTGCTGTCACCTGAAGCTTGGAGCAAAGAGGAATACAAAACACAAGAAGACATCCAGTGCATATCCAAAATGATAATGGTACACAGGCAAAACACATTCTATGAACTGGAGAATGCAACCCTTGCACGCCATCAACCAACGGAACTTGAGGATGAAAATGGTCTGTGCATAATGTGACGCCGATTCCCTCACCCAAGCAGAAGCAGTGGCATTGGAGCTGCGACAACAGTTGATGCAGCAAAACAGCGCAAATCCAGGAAACTTCTCTGAGCATTCAGCAACAGATAACTATACCGCTTTTCACGAGAGTTTAATCCTGATGTAAACAAATAGGCAGAGCACCTTGCCTATGCACGTGGACATGGATGTAGTTGATTGAAGAAGCAACCGTCGCACTCACTCGACTGTATGTGAGCTCGAAGAAAAGTAGTACATCGCATTTATTTTATTTTATTTTATTACATTTAGAGTTTGGAAGAGTACATTGTCAAATTAAAATACAGTTGTCATATATACCGGTATATATATGGTTTTGTTTTCATAAAATAGTGATTAAATAACGAGAAATGAAGGCACAAGGCATGGTGTAATACAAGTCTTCTCGCAGTGAGGGAAAGTCCCAATCTGTACAGTGTGGAGATAAGGTGTTGTGTCTTGCAGCAGCGGTCAGTGTCAGTATTCATAGTGAGAGAAATGGAACAAGAGGTAGGACCGTTGTGTATAGTGAAGCACAAAAGAGGAAAACTGCTCAGGAGTGACCATATGCAGTGCATCGTGAATGTGTTCAATAAACTAAGTGAACAAAATCCAGGTTTAGTTGTTTATTCAGAAGTTCAGATCTTCGCACTGTTGTTGTACGTGATGTGCAGCCCTGTATGTCCGAAAACGAGATGTTGACAGGGTGGAGGTCGGTACTACACGCTCAGCGAATCACAACATTTTCTTCGGCGGAGGCGTGGACATACCATGTTTACATCAGGATTAAACTCTCATGAAAAGACATAGTTGTAGTTTTGGTAAAAACCAGAATTGTTCATAAACAAGTGATTCCTCGAAAGGTCAACTTCTTACATAGTTTCTCTGATTAGTGTTGGGAGAGGATGACTACCCAGTTGTACTTCCTCTTAAAAGAATATTCTGCCGTTGGATTGGCTGCTCCTCAATGATAGGATTGCCAGCAATCACTACAGCAGCAGGTCCATAAAATCATTCAGCAACACCTCAAAGGGAATGAAGGCAAATAGTGCACAGTGGCAAAAGTACATCAACATTGGTGGGGAACACTGTAATGGAATATGTACAATTTATTTATTAAATAATTAGTGTAAAGAAAGAAACTATATAGTGTCAAACATTTTTGAATGTGCCAAGTATTACAAAAAGTTCTCTCTATACCAATACAAACTTTGTATTCACTATTCTAATCAGTTTCTAGCATATAAATTTGTCAGTTAATGGCATTATTTTCAGTTAGCTAAGTCATTCATCTTGTTTCTTCAGAAGTTCCTACATTCCCATATTAAAGCAAGCATTGATGCATAAGGTACACATAGTTATAATGCCTATAACATAATGAGTAGATTAAGTTCATACACATACAGACCTCTGGAAGTCTAGATCCTGGAACAGCTGGGAAATCGTGGTGTTCATTGTGGTATCCAACATTGAAGGTAATCCAGTTCAGGCATCCATAATAAGAGTATGTCTCGTAGCCTTTCCGGAACATGTAATGCTCAGCGACAAAGTGGCCAGCAACTGGATGTATACCCATGGCTAACAATGAACCAACAACCATGTATACTAATATCTTCCCACCTAAAAGAAAAAACCAAAGTGCACACACATTCTAAAAATGTTATAAGGTAGTAGTAGTAGTAGTAGTAGTAGTAGTAGTAGTAGTAGTAGTAGTAGTAGTAGTAGTTTGGTCTTGACTGCTGAAATGCACTTTGTATGAGCTTATGTCATTTAATCAACTGCTCATCAATTTAATTTAGACATTCAGTAAAAAAATTCTTAGATGCCCTTCATAACAAAACAAGAATGAAATGTCAACCAATTAGAAAGAAGAGAGAGAAGAGACTTTGCCGACAGAACATAGGATACGACTACAATTTCCTCTATTAAGTTAAAAGAAGATATAAAATGGTTCAACCTTTCAATACTATTAAAATAAATGTTAGTTTACATTCCTATTTAATTAAAATTGGTACCGGTTTCGACTAGTATTCTTGGTCATCATTAGCCGATCACAAGTAAGTAAAACAATGCACAGATAAATAAAATGTGTTGTTAAAATAATTGTGTTAGTTGCTGTTAGTGAAGCACTAAAATCTTTAGGGAGCACTGTGCGTTGAAGTTTAGTCAAACACAAATAAGAAGCACAGGTAAAAATGTGAAGTTAAGATGAAACCGTCAGATGCAGTTAACGAAGCACTATAACACACTATCATGCCTTTGCTGGCGAGATATACCACACTATGGAGCACTGTTAGTTGAGTTTTCAATGCCTAGAAGTCTAAAATCAAATACGTATTCTTCAGTTTCACTTCAAGACACACAGTATAATTTTGAGGATCAGCACTACATGCCGATGGTTCTAAAAATCATAAAGTCGTAGATCAACTATGTTAGTAAGACGTGTTAGAGAACACTGTGTGTGAAGAAGTCTACAAGCAAATAAGAATTTAAATGTAGTTCTGAGCAAGTTCTTGAAGAGTTCAGTTGCAGTTCATAAAGCACTGTTTAAATTTAGCAATCAACACTGCGTGTCGATAGTTCCAAATATCATAAAGAAGTTGTATATCAAATATGTAAGCGTAGTACGGAGCAAGTTCTTGAAGAGTAGCAAGACGTATGTGTCAATCGGCACTGTGCTTCCAGAAATTAGTGGAAAGCCGATGAAAAAATTTAAAAAAAGATAAAGTATCAAGCTTTCAATGCTGATATGAGTGAAATAGTACAATATAGTTGTATATTATTTATCAAAAGAGATATAACTAGTTAAAGAAATTTGTAAGTTAGTTTAATGAAGTTATTGAAACATGACATAAAAAGAAGAATTGTGAAGAGAAAAAAATACTAAAAAGAGCAATATTGAAACAGTTGAGGAGCGTAATGACACAGCGTGATATATCTTGGAGGTAAAATTTGAGGTCGATCTTAGAATAGCATGAAGTATAAATTTGAAAGTTAGAGTGGTCTAAAACATTCGATGTGTTAGAAAATGTAATTCAAATAGGAGAGTGAAAAAAGAAGGTAATAAGGAAATAAAAGGTTGAAGTAGAAAAATAATGAATAAAATAAAGGAAGGAATAGGGAAATAAATGCGGAGGTGAAGTAGTTTAAGGTGGATCAGAAGGAGTGGGTTATAGGTAGAAAATGTTTGTATGAACTATATAAGGATTGGAAAATTGAATTTGGGTTTGTAAATTTAGCATTTTTGAAACAACGAATAATGTAGTCAAATAAAATTAGGTTTTTCAGAAATTTCATTTAAATTCAAATTGGCGTTTAAGTATTGGTCGAGATGAATAAAACAATTTTAAGTAGTGTTTAGAAGGGGCCTTTCTTAATAACTTTAAATATTTTGATGTCTTTATCAATACTGGTGAAATTATGATTAGAATCTTGCATGTGTTGTCCTATAGCAGAAAATCTGTTGTATTTTATGGCACTGATGTGTTCAGAGTATCTGATATTAAAGTTACGTCCTGTCTGTCCGATATACGAAGAGCTACAGTAATTGCAATGAAAGCTGTATACTCAAGATTTAGAAAAAACATCAGATTTATTGAGTTAGAGTTGTGTAATAAATCAAGATTTCTGTTATTGGTTCTGAAAGAAATTTTCATGTTCTGTTTTTTAAGAATGTTGGTGATTTCATAAGCGTTTTGAGAGAAAGTAAAGGTGAAAAATTCAGTAGGTTTGGTTTTATCTTTTGTTAATGTGGATTTGGAGCAGTGTTTTAATTTATTAATAATACGGTTTATGAAAGAGTTGTTGAAGCCATTTAATTTTGCAATAGTACGGATGGTGTTTAATTCATAATTCTTTCTCTTAATATCATTCTTCAGACATATGGGAATTCCTTTTGAATATACGTACTATTTCGAGTCCAAGGAAAAGGGAAATGAAATTACATAGGAATGCTGAAGTAACCCTGTAGTTAATTGTTTCGTATGGGGTTCTTTCCAAACCTTTCATTAGGGCCGTCTTATGTTCTGGTTTGTGTACATTCTGAGAATTGTAGTTGGCTGGGAATGCTACCAGTGACTGCTTACTCACGTTACAGTACCAAGGGATTTTCCAGCATATCTTTTATCATTTTATTTAAAACTAAGATTGTCACTGATAAAGCTGAGGTCAGATAGTTGAACTGAACTTGACAAGGAAGACACTTTCATGTTCTGATTGTCGAGGCAGAAATACCATAGCATTTCAACTGCCCAGTAAACATGAAGAGGAGGGACGACCATGTTGAGATCTCGAGGCAAGAAAAAGTGTAGTGCGATAGGACTTTCAGTGAGAAAAGCTCCCTGAAAAATTAAACTGCAGGAAAACAATTGTATAGAACGAAACTGACATGTTAAATGTGTGGGAGGAAAATGGGAATCGAGGAATGAAAAAAAAGTGGGAGTCCATTTTCACAGAAGTGAACACTGCAGTATAGTGAGTGGGCCAATATTAGAAGAACAAGCGCATGAAAACTGAAATGTCTAATTGAAGATGTGTTCTTACATTTAAAGTATTTCTTTGCCGCTAAAATGTTTAATTTTTACAACCTTGTTTTAGCAGACATCTCTTGTAACGGACATTTTTCCATGTAACAGATGGTATCTGCACAAGAGAGATTCAGCTGTACCAGCCCTCCTGCTATTCTTACATTTCTTGCAGTACCAGGAATCTAACCCAGGCCCCCGAGTACAGCAGCTAATAGTATCAACTGTTAAGCTATGGAGGCGGACAATTCTATGGTGAACACGCAACATGTAGTCTGGTCCTGTTATTAATAAAGATGACCTGTACCATGTCCTGTTTCTCCAGGATGAGGCCAATACCCTGGTAAGGTGACTACGGACAACAACCAAGTCCATAATTGTCAACACTTGTGCCATCCAACACCATCAACGAAACCTCTACATTCTGCAGAGCACCTGACTTACCAGTGCTCAAGGAGGCATCTTCAAATGTACAGACCAACAATGTCGGAGTTCCCAATGGATGTAAAGATGAGCAAACCATGGGTGAAATGTTTTGTGATGCAGCATCAAGCAGAATGTTTTAACAGATAGTCTAGCTCTCATATTCCTTTCCTCCAAATTGTTCATGGCAGGTTTGTTCATATACTGTCACTCCCATTGCTGTCCTGGGATCAATTTAGAGATCCTTTGCTATGAGTATGTGTCACAAATCAGAGATGAACAAACACTGGACTTGATTAGGGACAGTTATGAGAAAATGGCCTTGCCCATTGCACCTGGAGTACCGACATACTTCTCTGCAACAACTTCACAGCCAGTGAAGAAATGTGAAGATCATCTGGGATTGCACAATGTCCAAACCTGGATCAAGATGGCCCACACCATATGTCCTCATTAAAATGTCTTATTGAGTGAAAAATATTTTGACAATTTCTGCCATTTCATTCTGCTGGAATATGTTCATCATACATGAAGCATGATTTCAGGGAACCGTGAACTACAGTCCTAAGTCTACAGATAAATTTGCTTTGAATAGACATCATTATAGCCTACGCAATTAAGTCATTGGGAACATAACAGACATTCACACAAGTCTGTGTCAATCCCTTTGACCAGTGTATTAAGACCAATGTGGCAGTATTTAGTATCAAGTTCAGCACTTGCCTTTTAAATGACAATGACTTGCATTATGCAGACTTCCACAAAGAACATATGATGAACAGGTGCATATCCAGAACAAATTAACTAGAAAACAGTTCAATACTTAAGACACAAGACAGAAGTACACATCATTCTAGCAATCAGTTCATTCAACTCCTAGTCATTAATTTTTATGATGGTTTTGTGGTGTGACAATGAAATAGGATGGTTTGGTGTATGTTGATGTGTTTTGACTTTGTAATGGCTCCCAAATGAAATGATTAATATTATATTATTTTTATATTGGACGTGGAGTTCATTGAGAATTCAAAAGCAAAGCAATGAAAAGGCACTGACAACACGGCATTAAAGAACATAGCAAGAGACATGAAACTTGATGGAAGAGACTATACTGATGACCATGACCCAAGTGATAACAGCACAATTGAATATGAATTCCAATGAAACTTTCCCCTCCTTTTACAACTATCATCACCTCCCCTGCAAATAGGCTGTGGATAAAGATGACAACTGATAATACAGTCCTATAAATGAGAAGCCATTGCCCATTCATGCAATATTTACATGTTTATTTGATCTTTTTTTCTTCCTTCATTGAGTTTTCAAAATTGTTCAGCAAGGTCAGATTACATACTCTTTAAATGATGGACTATGAATAGTTAACACTAATAGAGTGCATATTATGTAGGGTTGAAACATGTACCAGATTTTACAGGACAGTACCAGATTACATTAATCCATCCTGGTGTCCCGAAAGTGTTCTTCAGAAGACATTGTCCTGGGATTTGATCAATATTGAAAATAAATCCCAGTTTTTTGCTTCATGCAAAAGGGCATTAAAAAATTACCATGTCTGTTGTATTACTGTGTATCGAAACAATGAGAGATTCAGCATCATTGTTGATAAATTTAACCATAACAATAGGTACTGTATTTGTATTTGTTCCTGTATTGACTTGTCTAAACCTGTTTGATGAAAAAAGGGTTTTCAATGATAGAAGTTTATTGACAAGGTGGATTCAAGCATATACTACAGTATTTTAAATAGATTCAGCATCATTTCATAAACAAGTTGATAGTCAACCTATCTTCTTCCTTCCTGACCTTTTCCAAAAATATGCAAGGCTGGCATTAGTGTACGTTAAGCCAAGTTTATGCCTGGATGCCCAATCCTATATTGAGAGACGTATTCACCATTGTGTGTTTCTGTGGTAGTTGGTAGTGTTGTGTGCTGTATGTAGATGAAGAGAGGTATTAAAACCAACACTCAGCCTCCAAGCAAGAAGCACAGCTAAATTCCATGACCCCACGGCATTCAAACTCAGGGCCCTAATGCCACTATGCTCACCATTCAACCAAGTAATCGGATTCCATTATCGAGCTACATTAATGTGAAATCTTAAAAATGACAGGCTCATTATTCGTGAATCATATGCTACTTCAATTTGAATTAAATTGAATTCCGAGACAGCAACATTAACTGTTATTTGGCAGTTGTTAAAGTGTTATGACATCTGGTTTTGTGGTGTGAGGATGGTTTGGTTTTTCTTGATGTGTTTTGACTTTGTATGTATGCATGTTGTAATGAATCTGAAATAAAATTATTATTATTATTATTATTATTATTATTATTATTATTATTATTAAATTAGTAAGACTTTCGAGGAAAAAATTTACTTTTTGTTTTTGTTTGTAGTTTTTGAGATTTAAATTATCTGTAGGATACAGAATATAAGTCAGATTTATTTACATATATTTTTCCATATTGTCTCTCTAAAAGTATTGTAACATGCTGGCAGGGTAAATAAATGAAGACCGAATCTTGTAGCATTATACTTTCAATATTTATGAACTACTTACTAGTCTACACATTACCACACAGGATTACAGAGCTTACACTTATGCTTAACGTACATGACACAATTACACAATTCACGTTCTCTTATTTCTCAACTGTTCATTCACACTAATATACACCGACTCCAACCACTTGTACTACAGTCTCACTCAGATCCAAAGTCACCCTCATTGGCGTTGTCACAATCCACAGCCTGCGCAAGACAGTCTTGAATTTCAGAAAGATGTTCGCTCTCCACACACTAATAGAACAAAGTTCACAGCCCCATGCCGACATTCTGTGTTCTCTTCCACAGCTGCACCAGAACACGCAATGCTCTCCCCAGCAGCCGGCCCTAACAGATACAACTCACAGCGACAGGCAACAGACGAGTCCACAGTTTGACAGACAGACATTCCACAGACTGCTCCACTCAACTCGGGCTGTCACTCATACTCTGCCACTAACTAACAACCCAACTGTCACGATGACTCATTGGCCAAGATCACAGTGAGCTCATTGCTAACTCATCGACTGAACTGAATCCCGCAGGTGGTCCTGCCTTATATACACGTGGCTGGCACTTCAAGATACGTCGGCAGATTCACAATTAAGTATTTATTTATTTTCCACCTAGTCGATACAATGATTGCTTAAGGCAATTTAATGGTTAAAAGTGGTACATGTTTCGTATATTATCAACATCTTCAGCCACATAACACTGTTTAGATGAAAAATATATAAATTGACAAGGTAATGCTTTAGAGGAAGTGTCCTTAAAATTAACATAAGATTGACAACATTAAAACAAACAAAAAAACTCTTGAGTTATGTGTTATGTGGCTGAAGATGTTGATAATGTACAAAACGCGTACCACTTTTAACCATTAAATTGCCTTAAGCAATCATTGTATCGACTACGTGGAAAATAAATAAACACTTAATTGTGAATCTATTGAAGTGCGATACGGACCATGAAGCTGATTTTATGTAATACGTCGGCAGCTCGAATCCTGTAGAAACCTCCAGAAATGGAAGATTCTCAGCCTGTGGACCTAGTAGTTTCCACATCCCTCAAGCCCACAGCGACATAACGGCCAATGACAGCACTTGCAGTGGTGTCTAACCAATAGGCGCCAGCCTTCCTCCATGAAGCTCCAGCCCAGTGAAGTCAAGCAGTTTGTGTGTGCTGGCCCTGCCCAACACCTGAGATTGAGAATAGTGGACCGAGAGGCCACGCATGTAGCAATATATACCTACATATATTCCTTGGATTTTAAGCATTTTAATAAAGCAATCTAACTTTGATTTAAGTGTTTGCAGTGTAAGTGCAGTTTGTAAGTGTTTGCAGAAGCTACAGTTATACGTTGTTCATGTTGCATACGATTATAAAGCTATTAATAAAAATAATGCAGTTTTAACATAAAAAAAGAAATACCGGTACACCAAAATGACAGTTTTAAAGAGTTTGACTTTTTGAACTATGCACTGTACTGTACATACTGTATTTTAAAAGAATCATTTACCAGAAAAATCTCATTTAATAATGATAAATTCAGAAAGATACAATGAATTATGTAGGTACTTACCTAGAAAATAATAAACTAATACATCAAATATTATCTGTATAATAACATTGATGACTTCCAATTTTGTGGGTGGCTTTGGATAGGTAATAATTGGTCTCAGTGCATAGAAAAATGGTTGTAAACTCAACCAGCAGAACTTTCCAAAGGTGTTGCAGAATAATTTGGCTTCCAAGTATGTTGGTATATCAGTATCTTTCATTTCATCACCTTGGTACTAGAAAAAGTAAATAAAATTAGAAAATAACTCAATTTTCATCTTCAGGTTATCAGGTAAGACTATTTTAGACATAATTGCACTTTTCATTGTTATCAAACTAAGCAGAGAAAGCAACATACTATTTCCCCTCCATAGTATTGCATTACAATAATTGTAATTATTTATATCAACATTAACTTCCTCTACAATTTTCAGAAATATTGATGGTGGGCAGATTTATAAGGAAATATTACAAACACAAATAAAGGTAGAATAATATTATATACTTACTCTATGATGTTCAAGATGATACTTTTTAAAGCTGACTGAAAATGGAAAACCAATGGGAAGATTGGCAAAGAAACCAAACAGTCTATTTGCTAATGGCCGACCATGTCCAAATGCTAAGTTGTGAGCGATTTCATGAATTGCTGAAAAGAGGAAAGAGCAATAACTTAGGTCATATAATAAAGTTATAATCTAAAATGGTGGCTATAATAGCAATATGAAAATGCTTTTCATACTGTAAGTAGGGAGTACAATGCAACAGGAAGGGATTATTTTTCACTTCCCCTTATCAGAGTGGAGAGAGTACGGAATAAAACAAAGGCAACCCCAGCTCATGAAAAATAATTTCCATTCTGAAATGTAGTTAACCCTTACAACATTTAATCCAACTAATAACATGAAAGATTATGTGAAATAAACCCACACGATGAGGACAGTAACAATAAGACTGTAGGAGAAAAAATGAAAACCATCAGGGGGTCTGCTATCTAAATTACACTGATTTTCTACTCCACCATCAAAACATATTTTGGCATCTCTCGGAGTGAATTAAAATCTGCACAGGTCTCTAATTACAATCTTGTTACAAAGGAAGAATAGAACTTGACGTAACACCCTTCTTGCAAATGTGCCCTCTTCACATCCTTATATTTTCTTTTGTATTTGTTACCCAGCTTTTGTAACACACATCTTATACCTCTTACTCTAACATTACAGGTTACCTATGAAAACAATGTATCACACATTATAAAGATTTAAAGAAAAGTAAAAGCATAGAATTATTTTGAGAATAAAAGTATTTTATTTTAAAATACAACTTTTATTACTGAACTTTCTTCTGTTATACAATGCAATTTGAGATTTATGGCAATAGGTATGCTCTTTCAAAGAATATCCTTCTCTGGAAAATTTACAATAAGAAGTCAGTAATTTTTTATATGAATACCACTCTTTGCTTACAGTAGCCTGTAACAATGCCTTAATTTTTATTTCCAAATAATAGTTTATGACATGAACTGACAGATGAAAAGATGAAATATTAAACCTAATCAGCTGTGTCAAAAATTAATTACAACTGAATTATCAGAAGCAAGGAAATTACTCATCTCTCTCTCATTCCTTGTTTAAAGAAATGGAAAAAGTCCCATTAATTCCAACACATAGTTTCTAAGAAAACTATTCCAATTTGTGATAGTGAGGACCTGATGTCAATTTCTCCCAGACAGTGACAGGTACAACTACAGTAAGCAAGGCTTGAGCAATCAATATCACATAATGAAGTTAAGTCTAATTTTATTATGAGATGCCACAGAAAAGATGAGGAAATAGTTTCTCAAGTATAATGATCAAAAACGTGAGCAAAGGTGGAAAGTATACGAAAAATAAGTGCAGAAATTATTAGATGAAAAACAGGGTAGAATTACGATTAAACAAAAACATGCAATAGGAGATAAAATTTAAATTCGATGAGTCAGTCTATATGACAAAGACAGCAGAAATTAAGGGTAGACATGCACAAAAAATCATTTCATAAATTCTCTGTAACATGGACACTGAGTTTAAAACATGAAACTTATCACATTGAGTTAAAATACATTCTTCTTAGTTATAAACAATCAGTTAGGCATAATTTAGATTTAAAAATTGAAAACCATTTTTTTTTTCAAATCTGAATTTTGATTATATTGATGTACCCTTTTCCTCAGCAATGCTGAGGTCCTGAACCTTGAAATTTTGTTTTTAGTGATTTCTAAGACTTTGATTTAATGCCTGCAGATGTTTTTAATTTCATGTCTATTTCCACTTTTTTTTAAAATAAATGAACTTTTCAATTTGACCAAAAACCAAATCCCATGGTGTAACAGCTTGACTACAGTATGTGGTATTTCCTCTTTCCGTTTCTGCAATTGTCTGGCTAACTAGATCAATACTGTAGTTTTGTTACGAATTAGGCAAGCTCACAATGTTTTCCATTTTTCAAAACAAGTTAAATGTTGCTCCGAGTTTTCCTGTATTTGAACTTTCAGACAAAGTCTCCTGAAGACTGAAAACCAGCCTTTAAACTCAATGGATTATCACGATTTTTATCATTGCCAAAGAGCCTACAACAAAAACTGTAGAAGTGTGTGCGCGCGTGTGTGTGTTTTAGACCATCCAAGTTGGCAGAATTTTCTCACTATTTTATGATAGTAGATGATAAAGAACCAATCAGAAGTTAATTTGCAGATAGTGCCCTTTATTTTATCGTCTGATCTTGTGACTGAACTAAATGGACATTTTTTTGTTCTGATGCCCCTTTTAATAAATAATGGTATAGTTTTTACGTCCCACTAACTAAATCTGGAGGTTTTCGGAGACGCCGAGGTGCCGGAATTTTGTCCCGCAGGAGTTTTTTCGTGCCAGTAAATCGACCGACACAAGGCTGACATATTTGAGCACCTTCAAATACCACCGAAATGAGCTAAGATCGAACCTGCCAAGTAGGGATCAAAAGGCCAGTGCCTCAATGGTCGTAGCCACTCAGTCCGGCCACTTTTAATTAAATCGACTCTTGAAGGAACAGGAAAAGGCTAATCAGATATAACATTATAAAATGTATCACTACGTATTAGGTCTCCTGATCTATCATCTCTTTTTCCGTCGTCATGAGTTTGTCCCAGTAGGATATCTAGTTGTTCCATATCCGACTTAACTGAAGTAGTCCATTTGTTCTTAGAAGCCTTGCCTCTTCCTGTTACTGTGAATATCCTGTTGGTGAGTCTTTTGGAATCCAGATGGGCCAAGTGTCCATAAAAGGTCAGGCACCTTTTCCTTATAGATGTGACGATGCCCTGCTGGTGTTCATACAGTTCATCATTATGGCGGATTCTTTAAGTGCCTCCTTCCTCTCTGATTGGGCCTAATACCTCCTCAGGATCTTCCTCTCTTTTAACTCCAGTTTTCTGAGTGGGCCCTTCCTAGCCATTACAAGGCACTCAGAAGCATACAGAACAGATGGTTTGACGAGAGTTGTAGTGACTGAGTTTGGTTCTTGGAGAGGCACTTAGATGAATAGATGCTACGACACGAGTGATAAGCCCTTTCAAACTTGGTACATCTGGCATCTATGGCTACGTTCTCGCTCTGATTCGCAGAGATCCATTCTCCCAAGTACTTAACTGCAGATACTTTTCGTATGGTAGCGTCCGTGAGAGGAATTGTAGAAGGGGCATCCTTGATATTGGTCATAAATTCAGTCTTCTGGGTGCTGATCTTCAGACCAGTCTTAACCACTACACTATAAAGACTAAGTTGTAGGTAGCCTCCTCTATATTGTTTGCCAGTAGAATGAGGTGCTCTGTAATATTAAGTTTGGTTTTTAATTAATGAGCCAAGCCTCAGTGGGTAGAAACAGTGGTGCTTTTACGACTACGTTTCCTATTTATTATGTTACCTCGAAGCCATTAATTTTGGTCATGCAGAGACAGACTTCGGCGGAAAGAAACGTGAAACACCCGTTCCTCTTCCATACGCTCTCCATTATGCGTATGGTTCAGAAGCGTTTCGTTGCGTTTGTTGACTGAACTAATCGTACTACTCGTTTCAATACGTTTGAGCAAAGCCATATCCAAGATTTTTTCGGAAAGGTGGGAAGGAGAGGAATTTTTCGGTGTTGGGTGGTGGGACTTTCAAACAAAAGCTATACGAGCAAAAAAAAAACAACCTGTGGGTGGGGAATGGCAGGTAGAATGAACCCACGACATCCTCTGACTGTCGTACGAGGTAACTAAAGCGGGGACTTGGGGTTTAGTTTGGGAGCGTGGACTGAAAACCACGGTTCTCCTAACTGAGTCTGGCATTGTTTCCAGTTGTGTCAGTCTCCTCACTTTCACCTTGCCTTATCCGACCACCACAATCAACTCTTGTTCTCTTCCGACAGCAACGTTATTAGGTATGTAAGGCTTAGAGAGTATTTAATTTTCACCCCTTCATGGCCTTACCCTGTCTTTTGCCGATAAGTTCGTTCTTCGAAGGTCTGAAATCTTCCACATTCCCTCTAATTAGTATTAATAGAGGCAATTGCCCAAATAACTAACTAAATTTATATATTATATAAAATAAGAGTTTTGTCTGTACATTGCCCAAAATGTGAAAAGAATGGTATTTCTGCATTGATCATGTCCACAGTAACAAGGAAATGCACTTTTTTACTTTTCCGATTTTATATACCTGTCTGTCTGTACACGCATCACTAGAAAACGGCTACAGAGAATTTAATGGAAATCGGTATGCAAAGTCGGGGAATAAGTCGCTACAATATAAACCATAAATAATTTAATTCACGCTGATAGAAATGGTAGTTTAGGAGAAGGCCTAAATTTTAATTTTAAAATATTTATGTTATTAGTAGTACTATCTTAATAAAAATTGTGATGCAAAGTCGGGGAATAAGTCGCTATAATCTAGGCTATAAATCATTTTATTCACGCTGAGTGAAATGGTAGTTTAGGGGAAGGCCTAAAATGTAATTTTCAAATATTTATATCATTAGTGGTCGTATCGATACATACTATATAATCAAAGTTATATAGAATTAAAAATTTCCGACCTTTTATGTCTTATACATTTTTACCGCACTGGCTATGATAACACAGATATTCATGAATTTGTATTTTTCTTGTTAAATCCATATCGACGCCGAGCCACGAGAAAATGGGTTAACAGAATGTAATGAAAATCGGCATATAGAGTCGTGGAATAAGAAACTACAGTCTAAGCTATAAACAATTTTATTCACCCTGGATGAAACTGTAGTTTAGGGGAAGGCGCATAAAATTTAATTTTTAAATACGTATGTCATTGGTCCTATAGAAAAGTACTACATAACAAAAGTTACAGAGAATACATTTTCCGATCATTTATGTTTTATTCAGTATTTCAAAGTCGGAAGAAAATTAAATGTGAAGGCCTACAATATCGAAAGCGCATAACATTGATCAACAATTACATTACATTGACCATTTTTCGTAGTGATGCTATTTGTCTCTTATGCCGCCTCTCAACCCCGATACTGCTGCATACAGAGTATAACAGGCTGACTGAATATTGGCGGAAAATAGCCGGGGAGTAGGAAAACTTTCCTTTTTAGCATGCCATTCCTCTGGTCTACACATTTTCTGATACAGCTGGTACGTAACACACTGGTTCTTCATAGTCATCATCATCATCATCTTCCTTCCAAGTATTGGGCCATGTGACCCGTTACGGTCTTGCATTTTACTTTTTGCAAGACTTTAAAGCAATCAAATGTCCTTCCGACGGGTTGCTACCCTTCATAGTATTCCAGTTATTCGATCCCTACTCTGACGCGCTGTTTTGAATGAGCAGTCTGCATACTAAAGGCAGAGGTTGACGTAGTAGTAGTAGTAGTAGTAGTAGTAGTAGTAGTAGTAGTAGTAGTAGTAGTAGTATGGCCTGGTCTAGAATAACAATTTAGGCCTATTCCAAATTATAGGACCACAATTCACGAAATAATTCAAAATTCAACCCTGAAAAGAGCCGTTTCTTAAGAAAAGCTTCTTCCTCTTCACTTTTATTAAATTATACATTCCTTTTATTCCAAATTATCAGTGAAGAAGGGGTCTCTTCTCTGGCTTGGAGGAAAAATTTGCCTACAGGACAGATTTTTCCTCCGCCAGTGTAGTGAACACTTCTGATAGAAATTCGGCATACCTGTTCCCCGTTAAAGTACTTTCAAGAAAATATGGCCCTACTACATAGACGCCGATTATTCCGCACCACACATTGACACTCCTTTCCCGCTGATGATCCACCTGCCTGAGCCAATGCGAGTTCTCACAAGACCATTAGTGCATATTCCGTAGATTGATATGTCCATGGTTGCTGAAGGTCGCTTCATCAGTGAAGAGAAGTCTCTGCAGGAAGTTCCTGTCGTCCTGTGCTCGCGAAAGAACAACACGGCAGAAATCCACACGTCCATAATCTCGCTCATCAAGTTGTTTATGCAAAGATACGTGATAGGGATGAAACTTGGGTCACTGTAGAATGCGAATGACACTTGCCTGGCTTATTCCGGCATCACGCGCAATTGCGTGTGAGGTAGTATGTGGATTATGGGCGACGGCCGCCAGAACACTTACAGCCTTCTCTTCCCCTCTAGCTGGTGTGGTCCTGTTTCTCTTCACGTTATTATTCCAGTGTGCGTTCTGCAACAACTTGCGGCAAAGGCGTCGTACTGGCATACGTGACAGATGATCCCGGAGGTATACCTCTCAACATACAAGCTCTCCTAGAACTCCTTCCATACTCTCCATACAGTTTCTCTAGACGTACTCCAAAACTGTAGTGTACTTAACATGAGGCCCGTAAGACACAGGGCGGACAAGACCTTCCCCTCCTACGCCCTCTAATAGCAGCTACACTACCGTATCTTACTATTTCCATTTGTTTGCAGGACGTGTGTCATTCACACTGCGATTGCATGATAAAATCCACATTTTCAAACACTAAGTCTACTCCAGAACAGTAATGCTTATACGGTCGCACTTTCAGTAATGCATCTTATTGTTCGGGTTCCTCTCCAGACGTACGTGATTAAGACACTCGAAGGGATACAGAGAATAGTTATTGTTATATCATTTCCGGGGCTTGGACATCGTAGTCGTGTAGCCCCATGGGCTTGGAGGTGTGTGTACTGTGTGTCAGAATGTGTCTGATAACCTGTGTTATTGTGGTGTCTGTAGTAGTGTACTGTATTTGCAATTCAGGTGAAGAATTGGGACGGAGGCGGCCGTTGTAGTAAGTAAGGAACCATCCCGACATTTGCCTGGAGTAACGTTGGGAAACCACGAAAACTTCCAGGATAGCTGAGATGGGTACCGAACCCATCTCTTCTCAGTTTTGCCTCATGAGGCTGAGTGTACCACGTTCCAGCCCTCCAACCAGAATTAAATGGCTTATCAGAGCTGGGAATTGAACCCGGACTACCGCGGCGACAGCTACGAATGCTAACCGCTACACTTGATTAAAAAACTCGACAGACTGCTCTGCAGTCGGGAGAGCGCAGGTTCGAGTCCTGCCTCGCCCAACATGAAAGTGATTTGCATGGAGTCGCATGCTCAACACCAGGCAAATACCAGATAGGTACCTTTGGGATAGGCCATGGCCGACATCCTTTCCAAATCCTTCCCATTCCCATCCGTGGGAAAAGACGCTAAACTGAGCGCAGCTTATTACATATGGATGTCAAAACAAAAACAGCAACTTTAATCTCCCTTCCCCGTTGTGTGTTTGGCAGTCATACAATAACTTTGCACACCCCCAGGGGTATGTTACGGTATCAATCAATCAATCAATCAATCAATACTGATATGCATTAAGGGCAGTCGCCCAGGTGGCAGATTCCCTATCTGTTGTTTTCCTAGCCTCGGTACATCACATTATGTTTACAATACATGCTTGGTATCCGTTCTGAGGCTGAACTCACTCCCAGGAAACCGCTTACGCGTCAGTATGTCCTTGCCCGACTGCACGCCGTCTGATGCGGAATGCGAAACCGCGCATGCTGTTATTTATTTCTCAAAAATTACTTGTCCGATTTTTAAAATACTTACATATTTGAACTTGTACGCAGTTAAACTTTTAGGCCAGCTGTATAAATTTGTGACGTTCCATTTAAAAATGTACCGGGTGGTACACCTCCACGTCGCTAATTCAAACTTTGCGCCAGTTGAAACTCCTCTACTGGAGGAAGTCTGAACTTTATCTACTGTGTTAATTTTCTAGTTTCTCAGAAGATGTCACTACTTGTAAATTTTGAAGTTTCTGAACTGGGTCGTTTTCGATGTATTTTTGTTTTGCCTGTAGTAAGAAGTGTGGACATTCTCTTCCAGACGGCACTACTGAAGAAATACAATTATGCACCCTAGTGCGAAGTGAAAGAACTATGTTTTTGAAGAAATTTTGTGTTCATAAGTTTGTTCTTTGTTAAATTTCTTTCAGTTATTGTTTATGTTGGCAATATTAACCCCTTCCTTCCGCCAGGTTTGAATTTAGCCAATCCCGAATTTCTTTAATTTATGACCAATCAGGTGTATGTTCTTCAACTTGGATATGTTGCTTAACCCTAGCCAATAAAATTCTTGTGGGAGGGTGTTCTCATTCCTGAAACGCCTCGAAATTTCCGCGAGAGTATATAAACTGCTGATTTTCGGGTCTCCGTGCCACTTCAATAACATCTTTCAGTGTGTAAAGTACGTAGCAGGGGGCGGGAAGTGCCTCTTTCTTCGGGCAGCAGTTCATCCACAAGGTAATGGCCGTTTAATAACTTCTTTTCTTGCTAGCTCAGCAATTTAACTCTCGGGGCAGGTCCGAAGCCTTTTACCATGTAACTTTCCCTTAAAATGTAAACACACTCGGTATCAATTCTATCTGTTTAAACTATAAATTGGGATAGAGAGTGCTTAACCCTCTCGAGCTCCCACTCATATTGCTTTGAGGTGAACTTATTTTCTCAACCGTTTCTTCCATTCTAGCGTAATGTAAATTGTCTTCTCATATAAGTCACCTCTTTTGTATGGGATTAGCCCTTGCATTAACGGCCTAGTGCCAAGTAGGTTTTAAACAAAAGGTATTAGGAGTGCGGCTTTGCCTCCTCTCAAGTTGGTATTTTAGAGGCCAGGTAATTATCCTGTTTCTTTACTTAGTAGGCCTCAGTAGGTTGGGTATTTTACCCCTGTTTTCATGTCCTGGGAGGACAACTTGAAAGTGGAGTTTGGTGTGGCCTTTGATAGGCTGGAACTTAAGAGCGGGTTGCTCTTTCTAAAATTGTGTTTTCTGCGCGCCTCGAGGAGGCTTTACTGTGTAATTGGGAACAAGTGCTCCTGGGCATGATTGGGGTCTTCTGCCCCTTTGTTGAATTCTGTATATCGTAAGGTTGGGCTTATAGCTCAAGAATTTGGTGTCTGGCTCTCGGAGCCCAAATCCTGTAATCATTGTAATTGTACATTTTCGAATTGTGTTTCGGCTACCGAGTACCTGTTCTATTTGTTATTTCTTAATCTTTAAAAGAAAATATAACTTTGTTAAATTTTATCTTAACTTTAATTTCGTATTTTGGGACCTGTTCACCCCCGCACCTTCTTTCACCTCTGCACATCCACGATACCCCGTAACAAAAAATATGGAGTCAGTATCAATATCTTGGTTATTAATCATCCTATGAGACTAAGTAGCACGTTATTTTACAAGACCCTGGGTACCATTTACGAATATGAAAACAGAATACCGATATCTTTAACGGTTTATAAGTTATTTCCGTGTAATATGTTAGGTGAATAACCCTGTATATCTATTAAATCAATTCTATTCCTTTGTTTACAATACTTCTACAGTTCAACACTTACATTTTTATGTCATCCCTACTTGGCTTCCAGATCTCTGTACCCTCATCACCGCTCCCTAGACAACCCCGTTTCCCAGAATGTACCTCCCTATTACTCTTCTAAACAAATTTCCTAACTTATACGTACCACTGCGGTTTAAGTGAAGGCCATATGAGCGCAGAACCCTATCTCCCACTCACCCATTAGGGTCTAGAAACTTCACTCCCACTTTCCCCACATAACCACTCCATAGTCTCATTTAAATCCCCAATCACCCTCCAGTAGTATCCCTCCAATTGTACACAGATTTCCACTGATAAAAATCTCCGCTTTCTTAAACTTCACCCGTGCTGCATTTACCAGATCCCACACATCCCAACTATGTTACTTATATTAGCTTGCCTTACGTTGTTGATACCAACGTGAAACACTACCACCTTCTCTTTCCCCTCCTTCTCTTCTACTTCTCTCAGCATCTGCCTCAACCTAATTCCTGGATAACACTCTACCCTGGTTCCCTTTCCTCCACACACTTTCCCCACGTGTCTAACGATGGAATCCCCCATGACCAGAGCCTCACCCCTACCCACCTCCTTTGATCCCCTCCATTCCTGGTCAGCCCTATCTTTCCTGATAGCTGCAGAAGTTACTTCCACCTCCCTGTTCGCCCTCCCATGACCCTGTCCTACCTGTCTTTTCCTATCCTCTACAGTTTCCTTTCCTACCTTTTCCCTTCCTCCTACTTCTACACATCTCAGCAACAGTTCCCTGTTCCTCATCTTCCCTCTGTCGCTCTACCTGGAGTAGCTCGTACCGATTTCTCACAGACACCTGTCCTGAATTCTGATCCTGAATAGAGCCCTTAGCCTGAAATCTCTTTCCCCTTAGAACACCTGTCTTCTACAGTTCGCCCCTTTCCTTCCCATCTCTCTTTTACACCTGATGTAACCTGTACATTGTTTGAGGGAGGCCTACCTGTCTTCTGTGAGAATCCTAATTATCTCCCTCAAACTTTCCAACTCTTCCCTCATACCCCTCAATGCCTCGCCACACCCTCAGTTCCTACACTTGCACTCTTTAGCCATTCCTTACGGAAAAAATTAAAAGAGAAGGAAAACTAAAATAACTTGTTTTGTGCAAAAAATTGAACGAAAAGAAATATTGTCTAGGACAGTACTCAAAGATCACACGACAATTACGTAATTAATATACTACTGCACTATAATACTACTTAGTCGTATTCTATTTTTATCCTACAACAGCCTAACAGATAAAAACTACTGTTAATTACTGAATACCGAAAGGAATACACAAAAAATACACAATTCTATATTGTAGTTAAGCCTCTCCTAATTACAACAACAGAATTTTAGTAAGAGAGTTTCTACAGATACTTTACTATACTACACAAAAAAATTACAATAATAAAATAAGCACGCTAATTTATAATAAGATATTACTCGTATACTACTGTACATTACACTACAATAATTTTAAACCACGTTCAGACGTATCCTAATTACAATACCGGTGCCGTATGTCACTACTAAGCACAAACAGAAATTGAAATTGCAAGTTTGAAATTTGCACGAACTACTGTACTCAAAGATTACCAACAAAGCTAAATGCTTAGACAGATTATTATTAGTACCGTGTCCTAATAGATACACACACACAAATATACACACGAATATAGCAGGTAAGATACTGTACTGCTGTATCTAAATATACCGTATCTGCTCCTGTTGTCAATCCGATTCAGTATCTTCATTCATGATTCTACCTACCAATCTCATCTTCAGCATTCTTCTGTAACACCACATTTCAAAAGCACCTATTCTTTTTCTTTCTGAGGTACTTATCGCCCATGTTTCGCTTCCATACAATGCCACGTTCCAGACGAAAGTCTTCAAAAACATCTTTCTAATTCCCAAATCAATGCTCGAAGTGAGCAAATTCCCTTTCTTAGGAAATTCTTCCCCTGCTTGTGTTAGTCTGCATTTTATATCATACCTACTTTCCAGTGGCGAAACTACTTGGGAGTCATTTGAGGCAATGCCTACCCTAAGAAATACGATTAAACATAAATATCGTAACAAATTTATCTGCTGTTGTTATTGTGTTAAATCAACAATAATCTCTTTGATATGTGCTACATGATGACAGCAGATGATGTGCTTCGCTGATCGCCCCGCTAGATGGCGACAGCAGACTACTTGTTCTAACAGGGAGGCAGTCTAAGTTCTCACCCAGGACTTTTTGTTGTGTTTCCCTTCAGTCGCTTGATGACTGGCGCGGGTAGGGATGGGTCCAGTCAGTTCATTTGCTTGAACTAGTTCATTCGATACCGTTCATCGCCTTGAGTCGTTCAAATGAACTAGTTCAAATGAACGAGGTAGTTCATAAGCAGGTGAGAAATGTGCTGTCACGTGACCATTAACATGGCACGCCATTGGCCATTTTTGAACGAGCTCATTTTGTCGTTCAAATGAACGAGGTAGTTCATTTGTGCTCTCGCGGCATTTCGTTCAAATAAACGAAATCGTTCAAACGAACGAAGTCGTTCAAATGAACGAGGTAGTTCATTTGTGCTGTCTTCATGGAAACGCTCTCGTGGCACGTCGTTCAAATGAACGAGGTAGTTTATTATGAGCTCTCTTGGCAACAGCACAAGCGGCGTGAGGAGAGGTAGTTTACCGTACCGCACCGCACGCGAACTAGTACGTAAATTTTACAACAGATGGTACTTGCGTACGTCTTCGTCTTCCTTTAATTTAACGGCAAACCATACAGCCTTGACCCCACCCCACCTCCTTCGTTGTTTAAAGCTCGTTGGTTTTAAGGGGCGTATGAATCAGCTGTTTGAGAGAGAAGAAGCTACTGTATTTACTGCCTTTATACACGGGAAAACATTGCACTAAGGTGATAATTGTCCTTTTTATCTGTTAAAGAGCTGGGAGGACGAACCGTATGAAACGTCCTGTTAATAAGGGATGTTCCTGAATAGCTAACTAATAAAATCTCATATGTAAGTCCTTTAAGGCGTTTGCTGTATAAAACTAGAGTTTCGTCTTAGGCCTGACATTACACTCATCAGAGTGGAATGTGTCAGGCCCTATCCACTGACGATGATTGGGTGCATGCACGTGAATTTATCAGAAGCCCATTAACTTTTGATATGCTCTATTGGTATGAAAAATCTAATTCCCTCATCGATAAACATTCCCCATTAATATTATAACATATTACAGTGAGTTGTGACTGACATTATGAACTTGATATGCGGTCAGCTGATTCTTAACCCAGACGTAATTAATAGTTTCGTTGTCAGGGAAGAAATGTAGGAGATACACAATTTCAATTTGCCTTCATCACACCATTGTTAAAGCGTAGTTCTTTGCTCTATTCACTTGATCATAAGAATGTATGGTAATTTCGAAGGAATATGATAGAAAAATATTTTGTATGCTACAAAGTGACAATAAATACGTACATAGGTTAATGGGAATGCAAAATTCCCTTTGTAGATCAGTAGTCTACTTCCGATCCGCAAGATTGGGGGTTCAAACCCGGCAGAAGTACTCGGATGTTTGAAGGGCGGAAAGAAATCCGTTCGAAACTATATCGTGCGATATCGGCATGTAAAAGATCTCTGGTAACACATATGGTGTTTACCTTAAGTCAGTCAGATCACCCTCCTGGTGAAATAAAGCAGAATGTCAAATCAAAATGCCTGTACATGGTAGCTGAAGCGTACTTAAAATAATAGTAATAATAATAATAATAATAATAATAATTTATTTATTTATCTGTTTACCCTCCAGGGTTGGTTTTCCCCTCGGACTCAGCAAGAGATCCCACCTCTACCGCCTCAGGGCAGAGTTCCGGAGCCTGAGACTTTTGGTCGGGGGATACAACTGGGGAGGAGGACTAGACCTCGCCTAGGCGGCTTCACCTGTTATGCTGAACAGGGGCTTAGTAGGGGGGGAGGTCAAAAGGGATAGACAAGGAGGAGGGAAGGAAGAGGCCGTGGCCTTAAGTTAGATACCATCCCGGCATTTGCCTGGAGGAGAAGTGGGGAGACCACGGAAAACCACTTCGAGGATAGCTGAGATGGGAATCGAACTCACCTCTACTCAGCTGACCTCCCGAGGCTGAGTGGACCCCGTTCCAGCCCTCGTACCACTCTTCAAATTTTGTGGCAGAGCAGGGAATAGAATCCGGGCCTCCGGGGATGGCAGCTAATCACGTTAAGCACCACACCACAGAACAGAGGTGGGCATTATTATTATTATTATTATTATTATTATTATTATTATTATATTTTTGCTAGTTGCTTTACGTCGCACCGACACAGATAGGTCTTATGGCGACGATGGGACAGGAAAGGACTAGGAGTAGGAAGGAAGCGGTCGTTGCCTTAATTAAGCTACAGCCTCAGCATTTGCCTGGTGTGAAAATGGGAAACCACGGAAAACCATCTTCAGGGCTACCGACAGTGGGGTTCGAACCTACTATCTCCCGAATACTGGATACTGGCCACACTTACGTGACTGCAGCTATCGAGCTCGGTATTATTATTATAATACAGCAATTGAATGAGTGCACTTGTTACACACATGACCACTTCCTTTTAAAATTTAAAATTTGGGCTTGGAGCTGTAAAAACGGTGGTAGGGTGATAGTGATTACATTTTTATACAGGGAAACTGAACAGTTTTTAAAGCCCAAAACTGAAATATTGATAGGCCTATTTGAAGGGAAATAGCCAAATTTTCACTCCAGATTCACCTTAGCGTAGTTTACGGTATTATTTGCTTAAGATGTATTTGTTTAGAGAAAATATTCTTACGGCGTATTTTTTATGTGGTTTATGATGAAAACTTTCGCGTATTCTGTGTCAATCGCATCTTAAGATAACTTATGTGTACTGATGTGTTGTAATTGTTACCATGTGCTAGCATGGTTTTGCTACTCTGCTCCAAATGCGTGTGATTTCGTTGTTGACATTGTTTATTTTGTGTGTAGACAGAGTATTTATTTACCGGTGCCCGTGTATTATTCTCCACAACTGTCGTGTATGATAGAACGCTTACGCAAGTGCCAGACAGTGAACCCGTTTTTTTCTTTTTTTTCGTAATGGAATTCTGAGGAACCTCGAATACGGTATTGTTCGTTAATATTATGTGGGATATCGTTGTTATAAGAGGTGAACCAGCGACATTATCACCCCATCGTGTGTTTTGTGGACCTATCTTGCATAGGACCGGACTCGAACCAACATGCGCTCAGTTACAAAGCTAGGCGACTAGTACGACATTCTGTGAACTTGGTACTTCATCGTCTTGCGGAGCGCCTTGCGCGAGCAGAAAACAGCTGCCCAGTGCCCAGCGGCGCCGCCAGCCTGCCTAGGTGGAGAAAAGTCATCTACGAGAGACAGAGAAACAGTTAAACTTTCTAATTTTTTATAACTTCTCCCTGCTCCATCACCAGTTGAGAAATGTGCTGTCATGTGATCATTAACACGGCACGCCATTGGCCATTTTCGTGCGTGCTCATTTTGTCGTTCAAATGAACGAGGTAGTTCATTTGTGCTCTCGCGGCATTTCGTTCAAATGAACGAAGTCGTTCAAATGAACGAGGTAGTTCATTTGTGCTGTCTTCATACAAGCAGCCCTCGCGGCATTTCGTTCAAATGAACGAAGTCGTTCAAATGAACTAGGTAAAGCTATCTTAGCAACAGCACCAGCGGCGCAAGAGAGATAGTATTCCGTGCTGGACGTAAGCTAGTACGTAAGATTTACTATAGATGGTGCTTGCTTACGTCTTCGTCCTCCTTTAATATGCTGTATGCTCGTGTGAACGACTCGTTCAAAATATTTGAACGAACTCGAACTAGTTCAAATAAACGAGTCGTTCAAATGAACTAGTTAGTTCATGAACGACCCAACTCTAGGCGCGGGGAGGTGGAGGGAAGATAGGTTTACCGCCCGCACTCCTCTCTCCACAAGGTCCAGACCCCAGAGGGGCAAGCCTCTTGTGTTATTTGAGAGCGTAGTAACTCCCAGCGCGAAGGTGACAATGAAGTAGCGGTACCCTATTGTTAAGCGTGCGTTTTTCTTTGGAATTAGTGGGAAATCCGTGCATTAGGTTATTGGCTTTATTTGTAACAATTCAGACATGGACTGTTAGTTGCGTAAAACGAGACTGGCATCATTCGGTTGAAAATCGCGTTGAAATGATATGTGATGTAGTCCCCTTCGGGAACTTAACGAGTCTTTTGAACTCTTTAAAACGTAAACCGTTCTCATCTTGGACTTACGAAGAGAAGTGTGAAGCCAAATACACAAGATGTATGCCTAATTTGGGTATTAAGTATTATGATGGTAAAGTAGCGAGAAAATTTCAATTTTCTTGGTATACAAGATATTCGTGGTTAACAGCCTGTTCCGAAAGCACGAACCTTTTTTTGTTATACGTGTGTTTTGTTTGGTGGTGACACCTTAATTATGCAAATGGAAATACGGTTTGGCGATTTCGAAAGCATCCGGCTTGTTGAGTTGTTAGATCCAAATCAGTTCATAGGTTACAAAGAGCTTCCCTGCTATTAAACTGAGCAGTCTTGTGAACATTTATCCCTTTTTAATAGGGAAAGATTGGAAAATGAATTGACATTTATTCCGATATAGAAAAACATTTGTCCGCTGAAAAAATTGTGTTGAGGAAGTGTCAAAATTGATTAATTTAATATTAACATTTCCTGTACCGGGCGAGCTGGCCGTGCGGTTAGGCGCGCGCGGCTGTGAGCTTGCATCTGGGAGGTAGTGGGTTCGAATCCCACTGTCGGCAGCCCTGAATATGGTTTTCCGTGGTTTCCCATTTTTATACCAGGCAAATGCTGGGGGCTGTACCCTAATTAAGGCCACGGCCGCTTCCAACTCCTAGCTCTTTCCTATCCCACCGTCGCCATAAGACCTGTCTGTGTCGGTGCGATGTAAAGCCACTAGTAAAATTTAATTTAATTACTTGTACATTACCAGTCTGCATGCAAACAACATTCTTTGTATATTTTCACGTACGATTTGCTCACAATTTCGTGAAATAAAAATCTCTGCAATAACATTGAACTACATTAAAAATATTATCTAGGCCTTTCCTATCCCATAAGACCTATATATGTGTCGGTGCGACGTAAAACCGCTAGCAAAAAAAAAAAGAGTATGATCACTCTGAAGAGGATAAACACATTTTTGCGTAATTCAATGAACACTGAAAGACTCAGCAGTCTTAGTACCATTTCTATCGAGGCCTAATTTAGGGTACCTAAGCGCCTGATCGTGAACAGCGTGCTGGAATTCTTACGGGAGAATAACTTGCTTAACTCCAATCAGCATGGTTTTCTCCCAGGGCGTTCCAGCACAACGTTATTGACAACGGTCGTTGATGACTAGTAGTTTAACTTTTATCAACCTGATGTGATACAAATCGACTATATCGCACTAGGTTGGTCCCAAGGTTCTTAAACACTACTAAAGGTTGGGTCCAACGCGAGACGAGCTGCTATTGGTTAACGAAATGACGTCACAGTAGGAGCAGAGCAGCCGAGCCCAGAGCGCGCAAATCAGTACGAATCTCATAATATCAGCAAACATTACAGTTTCTCAGAACTAACTGCAGACCAGACAAAGATTACTGCTGTTATAAGATTGAAAAAAAAAAAAAAAAAAAGAGTACAGCGTAGTAACTTTTCATTATTTCTATTACGAATAAGGCGCAAATGTAACGTGACGACACACTGATCAACGCTTGAAATTTATTAACATTTCCAAGTTCCTCTAGTTTAAAGAAGGTTACGCGCTCTCAAATCTGTAAATATAAATATTTAGAGATATGAAATGTTCGTAATATTAAATCTTCACAGCAGAACTACCGTATGCTAATATACGATTTAGGCATCGGACAAAAACTTCAAATGCTCTAATCCCGTTGGGGTCGGATAAGAACAACAGTTGACCAAGAGAGATCGGGCACGATAGATGAAAGTGAGAAGCCTGGAAGCAATACATGAAAGCAATGCCAGGACTCAGCTACGGGCCCGTCGTCGCCAATTCACGTTCCCAAATTAAGAGCACCCGGGGCCTTTTTAGTCGCCTCTTACGACAGGCAGGGTATACCATGGATGTATTCTACCGCCCGCACCCGCAGGAGGTACCGTAAATGTCTTCTAATGTTCTGTTTTGAAATAGCTGTGCTTTGTATACTGATCAGCCAGAACATTATGACCACCTACCATCGATATAAACCCGTCCAGGCGGTAGCAGCGTCACCTGACGAGGAATGATTGCTAGTCAAACACGCACGGTGCATGTAGTATCAGTAAACGTGCTGCCCGTATGTAAATGGGAAGGCGCGCGATCTATCTGAGTTTGACTGAGGGCAGATTGTGATGGCCCGGAGGCTCGGCACGAGCATTTCGGAAACTGCACGACTTGTCGGGTGTTCGAGGACTGCTGTGGTGAGTGTCTTCAACAAGTGGCGAAACCAAGATGAAACCACGTCCAAACGTCGAAGGGTTGGGCGGCCACCCCTCATAAAAAATGTCGGACGTCGTAGGCTGGGCAGACTGAAAAAAAAAGGACAGGCGGCGAACTTTGGCGGAATAACATCAGAATTTAATGCTTGGCAAAGTACAAGTGTGTGTGAACACAGTGCACCGAACACCCCTGAGTATAAACCTCCGCAGCCGACGACCCATGCATGTGCCAATGTTAACACCACGATATCGGCAACTATGAGTGAACTGGCCACTGGACGTTGATGCAGTGGCAGAGCGTTGCATGGTCTGATGAACCCCGATACCTTCATCATGCCGAGAGGAGGGTGTGAATCCGTCGTCTTCCAAGGGAACAGCTCTGACACCTGGACTGCGGGACGGAGACAAGCTGGCGGCAGCTCAATTATGATCTGGGGAACATTCACGTAGGCATCCATGGGTCCAGTGGAGCTCGTGCATGGCACCATGACGGCCGAGAAGTATCGTACACTGGTTGCAGACCACGTACACCCCTTCATGACGATAATGTTTCCCAACGGCACTGACATTTTTCAACAAGATAATGTGCCATATCACAAGGCCTCGAGTGTGATGGAGTGGTTCGAGGAACACAGTGGCGAGCTGCAATTGATGTGCTGGCCTCCCAACTCGCCAGATCTTCAGCCGATCGAACACATCTGGGATGTGAACGTGGCGTCCGAGCTCTTCGCTCCCCTCCCCGGAATTTACGGGAATTAGGTGACTTGTATGTGCAGACGTTGTGCCTATTACCTCCAGGGACCTACCAAGGCCTCATTGCTTCCATGCCAAGACACGTCGAAGCTGTTATCAGTGCCAAAGGTGGATACACCGGCTATTAGGCAGGTGGTCATAATGTTCTGGCTGATCAGTGTATTAGGTAACGCCGAGTCTGATAACCATGCCTCTAAGTTGTTTAATCTTGTGATGATGGTGATTAAGAGGAAGTACAACTAGGCAACCATCCTTTATTAACACTAAACACAGGGGTAAAATGGAAGGGGTTCCAAAAATGTAGGTATTGGCCAAAGAAAAGGGCCACGAAGGGCGTGAAAATGAAAGACTCCCTAGGCCCCGATTGCTTTAATACCGTCTGGTTCGGAAAAGAACAAAAGTTGACTAAGAGAGGTCAGATAGGATAAGGGGAGTCTAAACATAAGTAGAAGGAATGCCAGAGCTCAGGTAAGGGCCCCGTGGCCACAAACTCAATCTTCCAAGTGCCCCTGGGGAATTTCATCTTGCGGACAGCCTCTCATTCCCAGGCAAAAGCTGGATATTAACATACAGTTAAATTCGAGACTGGCCACAATCATGAACAGTACACAAAAGAGGAACGGGAGATTCCGTCGATCGATGTCGAATCATAACTTGCGTGAGGAATGAGAAAAATTCACAGATGTTTTTCTAAAAACTTTCTCAAAGCCGGCACAAAGTTTCTGTAAGGGCTACGGACTGATAGGTTATAAAGAGCTTCGTATCATGGTGTCTTACGTATTATGCAGATCAGTAGAATGCGAATCCTTTAGACCCATGTCGCTTTTTCCGTAATATTTCACATCTACACATTAATATTAAACTGTATATCATGGGAGAGTGACAGTGATGCACAGAAATATTGACTTTTCAAAAATGGGTGCGATACTTACTCTTCAGGCTACATTTTACGTAGCGTCGGGGTCAAGGACGTCGAGAAAAGATCTTGACTGTACACGCGAGTGTCTGAGAATTCGCGTGCTTGGGTCTTTTACTCTGGTTAACACCTTCGTTTAGATACACTGCACTAATGTGTGTACCGTGGCATGACATTCACATCATTCACATCTGGGATTCTTTGCGCGAGACATCTGTTGCGGGTGAAGGGAGCCGAGAGTTAAGTGGCATGAAGTGTATGCTCCTACACTAGCACTCATTAACTCATTAGTTGATTCATCGGGAGGACACTTCTCTATAACGTGTAGACCTAACAGGTTTATAAAAGGACCAAATAACATATTCACCAGTCCTTCAATACTACAGAAGAATATAACGAGGTCAAACGATTTACTGAATAAGATGAGAAACAGTATAAATTAATTCTTCAATTATTTAAACAGAAAAGTATTTTAGTCGTCTGATTGTTCCAAATTATGATAAATTTTCTAGTGGAGAACTGAACTGTCATCCGTAACTGATGTTTCGGACAAAGAATCATAGCTGGGAATGTCGAGTCATTACACAAACATTAGCACCGGTTGGAGGTTAGAGATACAACGTTGGAAAACGTTGTTTCGTATTCCTAGAACATCTCTGCATTTAGTTCTTAATTTTTAGGATATACGTATCTCTCTTTGCTCACGAATTCAACTGCAACATCCCCAACATAAAATTAAAGCAGAAGAGAACTGCCCTCTATCATTTTTCATTGGTAAGGATGTGGAAGTGAATATGAAAACACCCTGGGCCTTTTCAAAAAAAAAAAAAAAAAAAAAAAAAAAAAAAAAAAAAAAAAAACCACCACCACCACCACCACCACCACCACACGCTTTGGGGGCACATTCCAACATCGTTCGGAAGTCGAAACCAAGTTTTTTTTTTTTTTTTTTTGCTACTTGTTTAACGTCGCACTAACACATCGAAGGTTGTTTCGCCGACGCAAGGATGGGAGGGGGCTAGAATTGGGATTTTTTTTGTGATACGAAGACAACTATCTATTCAGTTTCGACTCAGTTAATTTATATCTTAGGTGCTTCAGTCTGCCGAAACTATTTTTTTAAATAAATACATTACCCGAAAAAGAAAACATATGGTAACAGAATTATGCCTGAAAAAGAAACAACTTAATTAAAATACAATGACACGTTTCGTTCTTGAAAGAACAGATACTGTCCAATTCCACTCAATATTCAGAAATACTCAGGGGAAAAAACCACCTAAAATTACTGCTCAGCGTGTCACTAACCTAGTCAAGAATTAAACCAATGTTTGTACATTCCTAATTGTTATTATAACGATAGTGAATTACAACCTCTTAGTCCCGTTTCTTGATACGGGGTCGGGGGTGAGGTAAGATGAAATCTATGGCATGTTCCTGTGGCAGGATGCCCTTCCTGATGCCAACCACACCTAAGAAGCTAATAAAGGTTTAATAAATGATGGTGAATGAAACTGGTTAAGGAGGCGGAAGGAAACGGCTGAGACCTATGAATATGAACTGTCCCGGCATTTGCCTGAAAGTGAATATGGGAAACCACAGCAAACAATTCCTAGGACAGCCGACCAAGGGGTTTCGAACCCGTTCTTCTCCCGAATGCAGTGAGTGCTTGGTTCCATAGCTGTAGCGCGTAAACCGCGCGACCACTCTACTGCTGCTATTATTTTTTTACGGGAAGTCATCAACCGAAGTGAAGAAATGACAGACTCAACTGAGACCTGGGGATTACCACGCAATGTCACGTTGTGAGCCACATGAGAAGAGGAGAGGAGTAGAGCAGAGTACAATAGGACTGTTTTATCAAGAAAAAAGGTAGCATTTCACAGCTAGTTTTGCAAAGAGTTACTGGTGTTGAAAGATTCAACTACAGATAGAGAGAGAATTAGGAATCGACTTCAGTGGCCGGTGACGTAAATGTGATGTAACATGAAACTGTTCCTAGCATACAATGGAGGATGTGGAGTGGGAGATATTGGGTATAGCTTTGAGCGTACAGTGAAGGAGTGTATTCCAAACAGCTAAACATAAAACTCTTAACCGTTACAATGCGTAATATTGATAATGTTTGGTGTACTGTCTGGATTGTATGCAGAACATATCTTCTTTTCACAACTCATCTATAATAGATATATCTACGAACTCCCAAAATGATTTCGGAACATAACGGATGACTGATAAATTACCCCTTGTAAATGGCAAAAGACTTGCTCTTCCTATTCTTTATAAATAAACGCTTGCAACTGTTTAGAAATGCACGCATATTACGATTACATGCCCACTTGGCCAGCGACAACTGCATGGTTGGGTTGCATGTTTCAGGTATATGGTGGGAGAAATGGAAGGCATACATTTTGAGTGGATTCACTTGCGTCTGAACACATCAGATGTAACCGTGTTTACTTCTGAGTTCACTCTTGCCTTTCTGTGATGTAGAAAAACGGTCCAACACAACGGAATGTGATGCTGATGGTCATCAACATACGAGTAACTACTAAGTTTAGAGAAGAAATAACAAACAAAAGCATAATATCTTTCAGTAAACAATCCGCAAGAAACGTTCTCAGAACTGATATTATGGAAACACCAAACCACTGAACTAAACCATTGCCGGAAATGAAGAGTTCAAATGGAAAATATAGAAGAAAACGTGGTCAACTACATAGAAACCTTTTTGGTGTAAAAGAACACTATAATATACGACGTAGGATCCAAACGTTCAGGAACTGGGTGTATATAGTACATGGTCTGAACAAAAGTCATGACTCATGAGACTCGGTCATGACAGCTGAATTCGAAATAGTAAGCTAGTTCATCTACTTAGGAGCACTGGTTTTAAATGAAAGAGGAGGTCGAGAAGAAATAAGAGAAGACAGGCCATGGTCCCAACTGTACCCGCCAAAATTCCGAAAATATCTAAGGCCAGGATATCAACTAGAAGTGCCGAACTTTTAGTCAATGCACTGGTATTTCCTGTCACCATATATTCCACCGAAACGTGGACCATTATGAAAAAACAAACTTTAGAAACAAGGGACTTCCAGTGGATCCTTCGGGTATCGTGAACGAAGCAGTTCACTAATATTTATGATCTAGAAGAGCTTCAGATGAATGACAGGCTCATGCCGTGAATAAACAATGGTTGTAACATATTCTTAAATTTCATATCGCAAAGTCATGATGCATTGAAAAAATGTTGGCTAGAGGGAAGGTAGAAGGAAGAGAAACCCCGGAACAGGGACAAGATTTATGAAATGTTAAATTGATGAAGTTATTTTATTAATTCAAAAATAGAGGGATAGTAACTAAAATCTAAGTTTAGAGCACTGCTTGTTAAAAACTGAGGCATTGAGAACATCTAAGGACGGTTATGAAAAGTTCGTTTAATGAGAAATCTGAGCCTGTTCGAGATATCTTAATTTAAAATAGTTTAAACATACTACTCTAAGGACGTTATTATACACTCCAGTAAATGGGTTAAATTTAAAAAATATATTCGAAAAATCATTCCACGAGACATCTCAGCTGGCGAAAGACCGGAGAGAATGGCATATCATAGTGTCCTGTATAGGGTTTGAGGCTTGAAGAAGACGGCGGTGTGTTCGCAACAGATTTAGGGTTCGATATTTTGAAGTCATAATTTGAACCTGCATAATTATGTAGTCATACTTTCCTCATCCATTTGAACTGTGGAAAACGCAACATTCTATTTCCAGCATGACACTTTTCTATAGACAAAATAACTCTTGATCAGGTAAGTATGTGAATATGCTCGATGCAACATTTAAATCCTATATACGGCACATGTCTTGAAGAATTCATAGGTTTAAAAAAAAAACACTATTTACTTCACGTCGCACCGATACAGATACGTCGTATGGCGACAATGGGATAGGAAAGGAGTGGGAAGGAAGTGGCCGTGGCCTTAATTAACGTACAGCCTCAGCATTTGTCTGGTGTGAAAATGGAACACCACAGAAAATCATCTCCAGGGCTGCCGACAGTGGGGTTCGAACCCACTATCTCCCGAATGCAAGCTCACAGCTGAGCAACCATAACCGCACGGGCAACTCGCTTGGTTACAAGTCCTAGTCTTTCTTAAAGTTACGAATGGTATATGCTTGGCCACTGATAAAAGGCTGCTTACTACCCTATGCCACTTTGATGTTTGTATGCCCTTTGAATGTGTTGAGTTGCCAAGCGAAATGAGGTGGTTCCTCTCATAGTGCTTTATCGCGGTTTGAATCTTATCACCCTCATAGATAACAAACGGTAACTTATTTCCGTCAGTAAACCATTTATCTGCAAATCTGTGAAATGGAGCCCTTTTCGGCCAATTATGTTTCGTCATTCACATTAAAGTAATACTAGCGTTTTATTCGAACGGTAATATATATTGTTAATGAAAACCTTTTACTGTAATGCATATTTAAATACTGGACTCATCTCAAAATATGGTCTGCCTGCTTCAACACAGAAAGCTAAGACGAGTATGACGCTATAAAGAGGCGTAGAAATTAACTATCATAGCTACCCGCAATTTGTCAACGCTACCAAGCGGTATAAACATTTATAGCGACCTGCTAACTATCAACGCTATCGAGCTGCATACAAATTAGTTATCGTCCAGAAACATTGTCCATATTTCGTATTATTAACCTTTGAGGGTTGAAATTTTACGTACGACCTAAGAGGAACGTTCTATGCAATTTTTTACTCTCATACGTTTAGTGGTACCTGAACGTGATGAGCGAGTAGCATTTCTCTATGTACGTGAAGTGTTTAAAACATGCCCAAGTATACTGATGAGACGACTTACCTCTACTTGGGATCCATTCATGTATAGAGAATCATATCTCTCGTTTGATCGAATGAAGCGTAAATCATGACATTTAATGAAATGCCTTGTTCTCCTGAATTCTCCACACAGATATCCCCGTAGAAATTAACTACTGTATCATAGCAGCCCGCAATTCGTCAACGCAATTTTGCTCTGATCTTGGGCAGAACGGGGTTGGTAATAAAGGGTACGGATCTCTGCACATGGTTATGAGGGTATCTAGGGGTTGTAAGGAAGTAAAAGAGAAGGTCTTTCAGCCATGAATTTCTTCTTCTCCCAACAGATCTCTTCCTCTGTATCTTCCCTTCGATAATAAGCTGTAATAACTGATACCTCTCACCTCTCATGATATGTCCTAGGTATTGCGTTTTCCCTCTGTTTTATGGTGAGCAGTAGTTCTTTTTGCTTTTTCATCCGACGGACCTCGGCATTTGAGATTTTCATTACCCAGGATATCCGCAAGAGACGGCGATACAGGAACATTTCGAAGGCATCAATACGTTTTTCTATGATTTGATCCAGAGTCCAGCTTTCACATCCATATAGGTGAGCAGAAAATATATAGCAGCGAATCATACGAATTCGTAGTTGGAGACTGAGATCTGACCTCACAAAGAATTTCTTCATGGTAATGAATTGTTTCCTGGCCTGCTCAATTCTAGATATTATCTCCCGTTTGGAGTTACATTGGTCATCCAAGATGGTACCCAGATATTTGAGAGAAGACACTTGCTCAACTATTTTATCTTTTATTGTAAGATTTGTCCGAATTGTCTTCTTAGAGAACACCATCATTTTCGTTTTTGAGGGGTTAACATATAATCCAAACTCTTCACTGTGCTGAACTAAGGAGTTTATCATGCACTGAAGGGCAGGCATGTGATCAGCTATGACAATAGTATCATCTGCATATCTGATGATTTTCCCGTTAATTTTGATCCCACCATAGTCTTCCAATGTTTCTGTAAAGATTGCCTCTGAGTAAATGTTAAACAACAGAGGTGACAGTACACAACCCTGGCGGACGCCCTTCCTGATCGAAGCAGATTCTGAAGTTCCTCGATCAGTTTTGACATTTGCAAACTGATTCCAGTACAGGTTACTGATTATAAGTAAGTCACCGGAGTCAATACCTGTTGATCTCAGAATCTCTATCAGCTTATTGTGCCTGATACAATCAAAAGCTTTTTTTATAGTCTATAAAACAGGCATAGACATCAACATTCATATCTCTGCACCTCTGTAACAACAGATTTAACGAGAAGAGTGCCTCACGTGTACCAACGCCATTTCGGAAACCGAACCGATTCTGATCCATGTGGGATTCACATTTTTTGGTATATTCTGGTGTGAATGATTCGCAAGAATATTTTGAGCACGTGAGACATCAAACTTATCATACGATAATCATCGCACTGAGACGAGTTAGGCTTCTTCGGTAGTGGTATGAAGGCTGATTTCAGCCATGCTGATGGTATTTCTCCTGACATATATTTGATTGAATAATGATGTTAAGATATTTAGGCCGGTAGATTCCTGTTCTGTTATTACTTTGAGAACTTCAGCGTACACGCCGTCAGGTCCAGTTGCTTTACCATTCTTTTGAAGTTTTACGGCATGTACAACTTATCTTTTTGTTATTTCAGGGCTATTTTCATTTATTCTCTCGTCAGGTGAAGGAGGATCATTTCTGTCATCTCTGAAGAGATTTTCTATATATTCCTTCCATCGTTTGAGTTTCCCTTCCACACCCAAGATGATTTCATTATTGGCATCTCTCAAATTAGACCATATCGTCTCCGTTTCCAACCAGCAAGTTATTTCACTTTCTTATGCAAATTAAAATAGTCGTGCTTCTCTTGAAGGATCTCAATTTCTTTACATCTGTCTGTCATCCATAATTCTCGGGCTTCCCTGCTCCATTGGAGCTTCGAAATCCCGCCCATGGAGCTCTTGGTGTAGCTCAAGATGGTATGGGTGAAATTTATGTTCATGCAGTATTCGGCAGACGAACGGCTGGCTGGTGTTCACCTGTCTTGCAATCGTCCTTGTATTGATGTGTGAATTATTTCGAGCTGTCCGACTCGTTGGCTGAATGGTCAGCGTACTGGCCTTCGGTTTAGAGTCCCGGGTTCGATTCCCGGCCGGATCGGGGATTTTAACCTTAATTGGTTAATTCCAATAGCCCGGGGCTGGGCGTTTGTGCTGGTCCCAACATCCCTGCAACTCACACACCACACGTAACACTATCCTCCACCACAATAACACGCAGTTACCTACACATGGCAGATGCCGCCCACCCTCATCGGAGGGACTGCCTTACAAGGGCTGCACTCGGCTAGAAATAGCCACACGAAATTATTATTATTATTATTATTATTATTATTATTATTATTATTATTTCGAGCTGCCTCCAGAACGGCCTCTTCTTTCATTCGATGTAACGGGCCTATCGCGGACTGGTGGCTGGTCGGAAAACAGGCCTGTTGTCCTTAGGCATCTTTCAACACGGCGGAATGTCGTAGCAGCCGCTGTCGCCTGTCGGGATACCGTTCCTGGTACAGGCGCTGTCCCTCACACGCGTTTTGTCTTGCTTCCCTATAAATTAGGAGCATGTCAACGTATTCAACTATGGAAAACATGCCGAATGACAGCAGAGATTCCAGTACATTCAGGCCCTAACCAGCCGAGTATGCGCAGGGCACAAGATGAATAAGAGCGTCATTCTACTGTTTGAATGTGGCGAACATGGGCCTGTGTTTACGTATTCAAACATCATACCGATGCAAAAATATTTGAACGATGCTGGATTCGAGCCACCGCTGGCACATTGCACTGTTACCTTCTGTTTATGCATTGATTACCCTCTTCGTTACACCCAGTCACGAGGCACGACACATTAACATAGTTATATGGTAAAAGGACGTTGCAATATGATCCCAAGGCGTCATGTTTTGCGAACGGACAATATAACACTTCGCTAGGGTTCAGAATCGTGTTGCAAACGTGCTCACTGAACATTAGTACCATACAGTACGTCTGCAGGGGAATAGCACCCCTATAACCATGTGCACATCAGCTGGGCAGCAGCAAACGATATTGGAAGGGGCTGCTGAGTCACACGGTATACAGCACTGCACGCGTATTGAAGCAGTGGCTATACAAATTGAGAAATATTGTACAAAATCAAAAGGTTATAAAACACATACTCCAGTACAGTAATGAATTTTTTAACACTTTAATAACTGTAAATTTTCCTCACTTGGTACTTTTTAAAACAACTTAAATTTTGATAGGTGACCATCATGGATGTATAATAAATAGTATAGTATAATATGTCCACCTCTGTGGTGTAGTGGTCAGCGTGATTAGCTGTACCCCCGGAGGCCCGGGTTCAATTCCCGGCTCTGCCACGAAATTTGAAAAAGTGGTACGAGGGCTGGAACGGGGTCCACTCAGCCTTGGAAGGTCAACTGAGTAGAGGTGGGTTCGATTCCCACCTCAGTCATCCTCGAAGTGGTTTCCCGTGGTTTCTCACTTTTCCTCCAGTCAAATGCCGGGATGGTATCGAACTTAAGACCACGGCCGCTTCCTTCCCTCTTCCTTGTCTATCCCTTCCAAGGCCCCTGTTCAGCATAGCAGGCGAGGCCGCCTGGGCGAGGTACTGGTCCTCCTCCCCAGTTTCAATCCCCGACCCGATGTATGACGCTCCAGGACACTGCCCTTGAGGCGGTAGAGGTGGGATCCCTCGCTGAGTCCGAGGGCAAAACCAACCCTGGAGGGCAAACAGATTAAGAAAGAAAGATAGTATAGTATATTTATTTTTCTCCATATTTACAGTTTTCTAACCTAATCGATCACCATGGAGAAAAATAGCAACATCTACAAACCCAAGCAAAACTAGGAAAAATTACAATTTACATAACGAAACTAAAAACAATAAACATAATCAAACCAAATATAAAAAACATTCTCCCATTCAGAGAAAGGATGCTCAATAACACACTGAGCACACTACCACCTAATTTTTCAACAGGTGAAATGCTGAAAACACGGCAACACAAAACAAAGATAAAAAAACCTTCCTCACCAATCCCGGTTGAATCAGCAAGTCTTGATCTATTTGCATTACGCGCCACGTGCTGGAGCACAGCAACTCTTGTCCTTGAATCATGTTTCATTGTTTCTCGACAAGGCTGCTTTCTCCTTATCGTGAACTATCTCGCCGTACAAGACTTGCTGATTCAACCCTATAATTCCTTTCATCTGCTGAGTCTCGTGCCTGCCTTCCTCTTTACTACCTAGGTACCCAATATCGATAGCACAAAATATTACACACACTGCCCTACCTTTTTAATTACATGCCCAGTTGTCTCATTAGCCACTTACACAACCACTTCTTTTAGTCGTATCTTTTAATTTTTTTAAACAATATACCAATTCAGATTCCCCACCCTGAATGAATTTACACAACCACTTTTATTTTTTTTAACACAATGTTTTACAGCATATACATACCAGTTCAGATTCCCTACCCTATTCCATTCTTTAACCACCCACCCAATAATTTTCTGCTCGTTACTCTGTTTTAATATCTCTTGCTGCCTTACACTCAAAAGTTTCACTCTCACTTTTTCTGTTACTATACATCGCCCTAGCAAGTGCATGTCCTCATTCACTTCTCCACACAATATACATAATGAATTGTCTTTATTTCTGATCCCCCTTTTTTGTATAGGCCTAAAATCCACCACAGTAACCCCCCCCCCCTCTCACTGATCTCTCCACATATTTATCCTTGATACTTTGCTTACCTTGTTAAATATGCTTAAGGGATTCTCTCTTCCTACATTCATCCATCTGTCGTTGCTGCTGAATATTATTAACCCTCCTTAAAATCGTACTCCGACTGCTGCTACCCCTCGTATTCTAAACCACATGCCATAAGTATCCCATACCCAACCTTTCCACATTTTTATCTTCGACAGCCAGCTCCCGGTATACACACTTTTCAGCCGTTGCTGGTAGGCCGATTGTAACACTATACACCCTCCCCTCTCTTTAATCGCATCCAATAGATAAATACCCTCATCACACAATCAATTTCTACATACTCCCCACAAATTAGTATCGCCGCCGCATTTGCAGTACACTGCGGGAGTCGCATCAAGGTCTTACTAAATTTACAAATAATCTGATTTCGCGTGTCTCTTCCTTCCTCTAGATCCCATAGTTCAGCTCCATACGTTACTCTGCTCAACACTAACGACTTTAATACCATCCTTTTGATACTATACTTTATACCCGGGTACCAAGACTCCAGAATTTTAACCACTGAGAGGGGTGCCGCCCTCTTCCATTTCGCTCTATTAATTTGATCCTCCCATCCTAAGCTTTTGTTTATAAGCACTCCTAGATATTCCAACTTATCCACCTCTTCAATCAACTTCCCCTGTACCACCTATTTCCTCTCCTTTCTCGCCCTGTTTTTTTCGAACTACCACCACCTTCGATTTATTACAGTTAATTTTCAGGGACCACATCCTAGAATATTCGGAGACCACCTTTAAACTTCTCTGTAAACCCCATCATGTTAAAGTCATTAATATCACATCATGGGCAAAAATCAATCCTCGGATCTCTACATCGTTAACAACCGGCGATGCCCAGTTATTCTCTCCGTGCCCTTGCAAAATATCATTTATGAATATAAATAAAATCGGCGATAGCTTACAGCCCTGTTTTAATCCTATCTTACATTCAATCATACTGCTTTTATTATTAAATTTTCTTCCAATTTAATACAACAATACACTTTATCATATACAGCCTCAATCGCTCGGATAATCTTCCCTGAACCGAGCTCGATAGCTGCAGTCGCTTAAGTGCGGCCAGTATCCAGTATTCAGGAGATAGTAGGTTCGAACCCCACTGTCGGCAACCCTGAAAATGGTTTTCCGTGGTTTCCCATTTTCACACCAGACTTACCTTAATTAAGGCCACGGCCGCTTCCTTCCCACTCCTAGCCCTATCCTGTCCCCTCGTCGCCATAAGACCTATCTGTGTCGGTGCGACGTAAAGCAACTAGCAAAAAAAAAAATTTTCCCTGAAACCCCTCCTTCATAATTTTTCTATTAACGCGCTTCTACTCACTATATCGAAAGCTTTTTTAAAATCAATAGCCGCTAGATATACTTTACCTTGTTCCTTGTTCAAATATTTCTCCAGAATCATCTTGACTGTCATATTATCTGTTGTTCTACCTTTTCTGAAGCCGCCCTGAAAAATTGACAGTATCGACTGGTCTTCCGCCCAGTCCCTCAGTCTGTTCGCCAGTACACCAGTGTAAATCTTCCTCAAGGAGTCTAGTAAGATTGAAAATGAAAACCTACAACCTGTTTTCCAGTCATTGACCGAGTCAGGGATGTAATGAATGAAGCACATACAGGCTATTAGTACGATGGGGTCGCCACTCCCAAAGTGTGAATGACTGATAGATGCTATGAAATTAGAATGGAGAGTGTTGCTGGAATCAAAGATGACGGGGAAAACCGGAGTACCCGGAGAAAAACCTGTCCCACCTCCGCTTTGTCCAGCACAAATCTCACATGGAGTGACCGGGATTTGAACCACGGTATCCAGCGGTGAGAGGCCGACGCGCTGCCGTCTGAACCACGGAGGCACCTTCTAGTCAGGTACCTCTATAAATACTCGGGCGATTCCTCTCACTCTTTTTGTAGATTGGGCATATAGTCCCCGTTTACCACTCTTTTGGAAACCTGCCACCCACGAAACCTTGTTAAATAGTTTTACTATGCCCTCTATCATAAGACTATATTTGCCTATTTCTTTCCAAAACGAGTTATTGATGCCATTACATCCACCAGCCGACCTACCCATAATTTTTCCTATCACTCCCTAATACTTCTTTTGATATTTCTTTATCAAGCTCATACATCTGTATCCACGCCCCTCCATATGGCCTTCCTCCCCCCTGTAACATTCCATCTATCCTTCCCTCCTAATAATTCTCGGAAGTAGTCCACCCATTGGTCGTAGGCGAAACTCTGTCAACCCTCTTCACCCCTTATTAATTTTATTTGCTCTGCCCCTCACCCTTTCAAGTTGTTTCATCTTGCACTCCGTATTTATTGCCTCTACTTGTTCTCTCATCCATACTTTCCTCCTCTCGGCAATTTTAAACTTATATTCTTAATTTACAGGTAACTTGTCTTTTAGCTCGCCCTCCATGCTTTCTATAATCTTTTAAGGACTTCATGACTATTTTCCTCATTTCCTTACACTCTGTATTGTACCAACCTTCTCCCCCTTTCCCCGTCTTTCCTCTCTTACAACTAGCTATCTCGGCTACCCTCTTAATTGGGTATTCGATTAATTCCAGCGCTCTATCAACATTGTCAACTCTCAACGCTGTCTCCCATTCACACTCAATTGCAGTTCATTCTCTGTAAGTACATCTAGATCCCGTTTTACATCTTCTGACCATTTATATTTAATATATCCTATACCGTTCGCAACACCCCTATTTTCTCTCCGTCTTTTTCCTTTAACTTCTTTCCATAATCACCCAAACCGGGGCATGGTGGGATTCAAACCGATCCCCGATTTCTAACCTCTTAATTCTCCCTAACATGTCTTCCGAGCTGATTACTACATCTGTAACACTTCACCCTGCAATGTAATATACGTCAACTTCCCTTTCATTTCTCCTTCCCGCCAGCCATTCAAAATATAAAATTTGCCTTCTGCACATAATTCTAAGAGTTTAAACTCAAAACTACATCATCTTCCCCCCATCATCTCATCATCTTTGCCAAATGACACAGATCACCTATCCTGGCGTTCCAATCACCAAATAGCGACATTCCATCTTCTTCATACGCCCCCCCCCCCCATAACACGTTTCCAATAATAAATTCTCAAAGAATTTTTCATTAGCATATGTGGAACTCTTGGGGTGACAGTATAGGAAAGCATAGCATACCTTCTTTTCTCTCCCTTTCTCACTCCCTATATTAAACCTGACTCAGACCACCTCTTCCATCTCATTCTCAATGTCTTCTATTAACTCACTAATCCCTTCCTTTATTAGAACAACAATCCCCCCGGCGTCCTACTTTTGGTCCGCTCTTTACTTTTGGATTTGTACTTGACCACAAACCCCCTCCACGTTAACACCTTCCCAATTTCTAACCACGTCTCTAAGAACGCCACAATATCGAAGCTTTCAACTAATTTTATTGCTTCTTCATTACCGATCTTGCTTAACAATCCTTCAATATTTACAAATCCTATCTTCCAGTCTAGTTATAACCTAGCCTCCCCTGCATCTCCACTTCCTCCTTTATTTTTACTCCCCTCTGCCACATTACTTGATTTAGTTCTCGTTATTATAGACTCTGACTTTCCAGTTCTATTCCATCTTTTTTTTTTTTTTTTTTGACATTTTGAGACACTCTTTGCCCTCCTTATCCTCAACACCTTTATTTTTCTTTCTCCACAAGTCCCTTAAGCTCAGACTTCTGCTTTTGTTCAAGGCCTCTCTCCCTTTTGTTTATTCTCTCGCACCTTCACCTTTACCAAGCACGTGCACACTGTTTTCTGGACTTGCAGATTCGTTATTAGCTTTAAGAATATTTGATTCTAGCGGGAAAAACAGGTAACAGTTATGATATTTAAGGAAAGATGACAATGCTAGCTGGACATTTTTAATTACCGTACTCACAGTGCATTTTAGACCAACCAGGCTGAAAAATGCATGATACGTCCATGATGATCACTTGTCACCATTTAAGTTGTTTTAAACAGTACCAGTGTTAGAAAAATGTACGGTCATTAAAGTGTTAATCAATTTATTACAATACTGGAATATTTGAGGTTTTTACAAACTTTGATGTAGTACTATTTCTCAATTTATATAGTCATATATATAATATTGCCTCATTACACGTACAGTGCGGTATATATTTGAAAGTAAAATAAAATTACTTCCTGGAATAAGAAAACAGCTTACTTAAAGGCTGTAGGTAATTTTTTGTAAGACTTAAAGTTTACCTTAATGTAACAACGAGCTTTCCTTCTGGAGACGCACAGATCCGAAAGTTGGATTGTCTGAATATTTATGGAGTTATTTTTCCAGGATGAAATAAGAAGTCAAAGATATCATTCAGAAATACCGAAAGAACTTTTCTAATTGTTTGAGTAGATCGGAAGAAATATGTTTGTATTCTCTATCTTCTCTCAGTAAAATATCCATTCACTCATTCGTTTCTTATTACATATGAATCCATGGCAAATATCGTTAAAATAAAACACTGTTTTCCATTACAAAACACTCATCGTGCGATGAATCTATTCTGGAAGCCTACTCGCGACCGTATAACCACCTCACGCGCATGCAAGCCACTTGTGCACGCTCGCATCACCAGTTACTCGTGCAAGCGTGCAACCAATGTAAACGAATCGATGCGTGTACTAAAATACTCTGGAGATAATCCTCGCACATTGGTGCCAAGCGTTGCCAATTACTTGTGAGCATGCGCTTAACTCGCAAAACGTTGACCGTGTTCGGAGACCTAAGCAACAACTGAGTAACAATTCGCGGACGTTTCATGCAGACTTGACTGATAATGGACGTCGGAAAGAAGATTTGAGAGACCAACTGGAGCCGAGAGGAAAAAATTATTTCTCTCTTCATGTGTGGAGAAGAGATTACCAGTGGTGGCAAATAAGATCTACTTCCACAAATTCGAATATAAAGAAGATACTTTTTTTCCAATTTCTTGTAAACATAATTACGCTAGTGCTATCTTCCCAGTTATAGATAATTTTACATTGCATTACTTATAAGTTTATAAAAACTAATAGCATTGGATAATATCATGACTGATTGGGTAAGTTACCATTCTGTACACGGACAGGGACCTACATATGACTATCTACCGTACATAACAGATAACACGCTGATATTGCAAATGTGCTAGTAGTATTCATGTGACAGGCAGGAAATTAAGATTTCATGGGCATATGGACTATAATCATGTCAGTTACTAAAGCTAGCTGATTAAAAACAGGGTAACTATATTTCGAAGATTTTTAGCCAGTATGGCTTGGTAGGCCATGGCCTCCGGGGCTGTTGTGCCATGGGGCTTGGTTTGGTTCATTAATTTCATTACCTGAACATTTAAAGAAAAACATCCTTTTCTGTTAATATAAATGTGCGCGTCTTCCCCTCCAGGATTTTTTATCCGAATGTGAGTGCCATCAATGGCCCCAACGACCTAGAACACATTGTTAATGATGATTACGACTGACGGGGTGAAACCCGGTGCCAGCACATAGCCTACTCCCGTCGAATAGCACGAAGGGGTCTGCCTTTACGTCCCCATTCGATGGACGAATCACCACCAACAGCGTCATATGCCTTCACTGTTTGTTTTACGTCGCACCAACACAGACAGGTCATATAGCGACGATGGGATAGGAAAGGGCTAGGATTAGGAAGGAAGCGGTTATGGCCTTAAGGAACAGGCCCAACATTTGCCTGGTGTGAAAACGGAAAACCATCTTCAGGGCTGCCGACAGTGGGATTCGAACCCACTATCTCCCGCATGCAAGCTCACAGCTGCGCGCCCCTAACCCCAAGGCCAACTTGCCCGGTCATATGACTTCACTCCATATGAGCAATGCGGAGAGGTTTGGAATTGAATCCAGGCTTTTGGCACGCAATCTGGTGATTAGAAATTGTATACTACCGCCTCCCCTCTCCTGCCGGCCAACATTCAATAGTAAATATATTTTCGACCTACGGTACTCGAACCGTCTAACCACGGTGTCAGACCATAATAAAAACTCAACGCCTTAACGATCTGAGAATTACTGCAGTTAATAGACAATACAATTCAAATAATTATTTGAGGAAACTGATTAATATCGTGAAACTTCTTAATTGATCTTTCTTCTTCAGCAGAAAACTTTACGTAGTGAGGTAAGAGTCTAGCGGTCTATTGTTTGCATGCTCATATAGGTTAGGACGCACAACTGCTATCAGATCTCTTGTACTGGTTTTCGTAAAACGGTATCTATTAAAAAAAATTGGTATCGTCGTACTTCAGGAAGATAATCGGTCGTATTCCACATATTTCCATACGTCTTCTCATCCCCCTTATTTTGCGAACTAACCGGAAATTCACGTACGACCTCCGTGTTAGGGATGTTAGACCTCGGTTAAACTACCACTAGACCAGGACTAAAGTTAGTCCGGACTAAAGCCGGATAGCCCTCAGACTAACGGAAAAAGCAGTCTATGAATAAGAAAAACGTTCGCCAGCTCGTAAGTCCATAGGCATAGTTGGTACGGACTTGGTCCGGACTAAACACTATTATGAGTAGCACTCTACATTTATGACACCAACATAATCAAATCAAATGAACTATTTCAACATGTATGTGGCACTGTCGGTACGAATTGCTTTTACATTTCTTCAGAAAAGAAATTTGCTCACTTCAAACATTGATATAGGAATTATAAATATATTTTTGAAGACTTTCTTCTGGAGCGTGGCTTTGTAAGCAAGTGAAACATGGATAATAACCAATTCAGAAAGAAAGAGAACAGAAGCTTTTGAAGTGTGGTGTTACAGAAGTATACTGAAACGCAAGATGGGTAGACAATCACAAACGGAGAGATATTGAATCAAATTGGTTAGAAGAGAACGATATGACATTTGCCAGGAAAAGAGGTAGGATGATAGGACACACCTTAAGACATCCAGGACTTGTTCAGTTAGTTTTCGAGGGAAGTGTACGCGGTAAGAACGCCATGAGTATAAAATGCATGAATATGAAAGATTAGAGTAGATGTGGAATGTAGTTATGTAGAAATTAAAATGTTAGTGCAGGATATGGGGGCATGGAGAACTACATCAAACCAAATGCACAGTTGTCATTAGAATTGGTAGTTTCATCACCAAATATCTATCATCCAGCTTGCAGTGGGAAGATCTCCAGACCCCTGTACCTACTTCCTCATCAGCACCCTCACTGTAGGATGGTCCACCTTTTCTAGTGGGGAATATTAGCCTAAAATAACCGTTTTTCTATTTTCATCAGGCATTTCCTTTGAATTAAATTTAAAATGGTCATTATTACCTAGCATATTACACTAATTACAGAAAGAACTAGCCTTTAGAAACATTTTCGTGTTGTCCATTTCAAAGTCTTATTTTTCTTTCAATACTCCACTGTCTTTTCGGAGCAGGAACTTGCGCACCCGTTAGCTGAACACGATTTACATAACCTTTACTTTGAATGCGCACATGAATCACGGGTTTTCCACTGAACTCTTGCATTTCAATATTTACACATCCTACTCTGCGAACCATGTGACCTTGCCGCGGTGGGGAGGCTTGCGTGTCACAGTGATGCAGATAGCCGAGCCGCAGGTGCAACCATATCGGATGGGTATCTGTTGAGAGAGCAAACTAAGGAATGGTTCATTGAAAGGTAGGTGGTTGCAAGGGCGGCAGTCTAGATGATTAACAGATACGGCCTTGTAATAATACTCAACATTGCTTAGCTGTGTTGATACTGCTACACGGCTGAAAGCAACGGGAAACTACAGCCGTAACTAACTCCCGAGGACACGCAGCTCTCTCCGTATGAATGATGTACCGGCACTGATGATGGCTTCCTCCCGGGTAAAATATTCCGGAGGTAAACTAGTCCCCCATTCGGATCTGCGGGTAGGGACTATACGAGAGGGGGCGACCATCAGGAAGATGGATACCGACATTCTGCGAGTCGGAGCGTGGAATGTTAGAAGTTTGAGTGGTTCTGGTAGGTTAGAGAATCTGAAAAGGGAGATGGATAGGCTAAAGTTAGATGTAGTTGGTATAAGTGAAGTACGTTTGCAGGAAGAACAAGATTTTTGGTCAGGCGACTACCGAATTATCAACACAAAATCAAACAGGGGAAATGCAGGAGTTGGTTTAATAATAAGAAAATAGGGCAGCGGGTAAGCTACTACGACCACCATAGTGAAAGAATTATTGTCAAGATAGACACCAAACCAATGCCCACCACAATAGTGCAGGTCTATATGCCTACTAGTTCAGCGGATGATCAAATCGAAAGAATATGAGGAGATAGAAGATCTAATACCATATGTAAAAGGTGACGAGAATCTAATTGTGATGGGAGACTGGAATGCAGTGGTAGGCCAAGGAAGAGAAGGTAGTACAGTAGGAGAATTTGGATTGGGACAAAGGAACGAAAGAGGAAGTCGGCTGGTTGAATTCTGCACTGATCATAATTTAGTCCTTGCCAATATTTGGTTCAAACACCACAAACGACGGCTATTTAGGTGGACGAGACCTGGAGACACTGGAAGGTATCAAATAGACTTCATTATGATTAGGCAGAGATTCAGAAACCAGGTGTTGAATTGCAAAACTTTCCCAGGAGCAGACGTGGACTCAGACCACAACTTGGTCAAGAAATGCCATCTGAAGTTGAAGAAATTGAAGAAAGGAAAGAATGCAAAAGGATGGGATCTAGACAAGTTGAAAGAAAAGTGTGTGAAGGATTGTTTCAAGAGTGGGGAGTCATGAAAAAATGAAGTCAGTAGGGCTGCTGAAGAAATGTTAGGAAGGAAGAAAAGATCAAGTAAGAATCAGTGGATAACTCAGGAGATACTAGACCTGATTGATGAACGACGAAAATACAAGAATGCTAGAAATGAAGAGGACAGAAAAGAATACAGGCGATTAAAGAATGAAGTGGATAGAAAGTGCAAGGTAGCTAAAGAAGAATGGCTGAAGGAGAAGTGCAAGGATGTCGAAGGCTGTATGGTCCTGGGAGAGGTAGATGTTGCATACAGGAAAATCAAGGAAACCTTTGGAGAAAGGAAATCTAGGTGTATGAATATTAAGAGCTCAGATGGAAAGCCACTTCTAGGGAAAGAAGACAAAGCAGAAAGATGGCAGGAGCATATCCAACAGTTGTATCAAGGTAAAGATGTAGATAATTTGGTTCTGGAACACGAAGAGGCTGTTGGTGCTGATGAAATGGGAGACCCAATTTTGAGGTCAGAGTTTGACAGAGCTGTGAGTGACCTAAATAGGAACAAGGCACCTGGAATTGTTGACATTCCCTCTGAATTACTGACTGCCTTAGGAGAACCAGCATGGACAGGTTATTTCATTTAGCGTGCAAGATGTATGAGACAGAAGAAGTCCCATCCGATTTTCGGCAGAATGTTGTTATACCTATTCCCAAGAAAGCCGGTGCTGACAGGTGTGAAAACTACCGCACCATTAGTTTAGTATCTCATGCCTGCAAAATTGTAACACGTATTATTTACAGAAGAATGGGAAAACAAGTTGAAGCTGAGTTGGGCAAAAGTCAGTTTGGCTTCAGAAGAAATGTAGGAACACGTGAAGCAATCCTGACTTTACGTCTGATATTAGAGGATCAAATCAAGAAGGACAAGTCCACGTACATGGCATTCGTAGATCTAGAAAAGGCATTCGATAATGTTGATTGGATCAAGCGTCGACTCGTTGGCTGAATGGTCAGCGTACTGGCCTTAGGTTCAGAGGGTCCCGGGTTCGATTCCAGGCCGGGTCGGGGATTTTAACCTTCATTGGTTAATTCCAGTGGCTCGGGGCTGGGTGTTTGTGCTGTCCCCAACATCCCTGCAACTCACACACCACACATAACACTATCCTCCACCACAATAACACGCAGTTACCTACACATGGCAGATGCCGCCCACCCTCATCGGAGGGTCTGCCTTACAAGGGCTGCACCCGGCTAGAAATAGCCACACGAAATTATTATTGGAGCAAGCTATTTATGATTCTGAAGATGATAGGGATCAGATACCGAGAACGAAGAATTATCTACAATCTATATAAAAATCAGTCTGTAGTGATAAGAATCGAGGGCTTTGAAAAAGAAGCAGCAATCCAGAAAGAAGTGAGGCAAGGCTGCAGTTTGTCCCTTCTCCTTTTCAATGTTTACACAGAACGGGCAGTAAATGAAATCAAACAGAAATTTGGAAAGGGAATCACAGTCCAAGGAGAGGAAATCAAAACCTTGAGATTTGCCGACGATATTGTTATTTTATCTGAGACTGCAGAAGATCTCGAGAATTTGCTGAATGGTATGGGTGATGTCTTGATAAGGAGTACAAGATGAAAATAAATAAGTCTAAAACAAAAGTAATGGAGAGCCGTCGAACGAAGGCAGGTGATTTAGGAAATATTAGATTAGGAAACGAAGTCATAAAGGAAGTAGATGAATATTGTTACTTTGGTAGTAAAATAACTAACGATGGCAGAAGTAAGGAGGACATAAAATGCAGACTAGCACAAACAAGGAAGAGCTTTCTTAAGAAAAGAAATTTGCTCACTTCAAACATTGATATCGGAATTAGAAATATGTTTTTGAAGACTTTCGTGTGAAGCGTGGCATTGTATGGAAGTGAAACATGGACGATAACTAGCTCAGAAAGAAAGAGAATAGAAGCTTTTGAAATGTGGTGTTACAGAAGAATGCTGAAGGTGAGATGGATAGATCGAATCACGAATATAGAGATACTGAATCGAATTGGTGAGAGGAGATCGATTTGGCTAAATTTGACGAGAAGAAGAGATAGAATGATAGGACACATCTTAAGACACCCAGGACTTGTTCAGTTGGTTTTTGAAGGAAGTATAGGTGGTAAGAACGGTAGGGGTAGACCAAGGTATGAATATGACAAGCAGGTTAGAGCAGATGTAGGATGCAATAGTTACGTAAAAATGAAAAGGTTAGCACAGGATAGGGTGGCACGGAGGGCTGCATCAAACCAGTTTATGGACTGATGACTCCAACAACGACATTTACACATTATATTAGTACCAAATAGGTTGTAACTTATTTGTTAGTACCACTTGCCAAGAAAACATGTTTCTTGAATTCGTTAGCATGGTCCTCAACTTCTCAGAAATGTATAAATACACCTCCATTAGCGTTTTCTTGGATATTTTCTAACTTTCTTGTAAATTGTATTTTTACCCCACCTCATCTATTTTGTTAATACTGCCGGGCTGGGCGGTCACCATCGGGTCACCGTACCTGCTAATTAGGGAAATGAAAAACCACAACGGTGACAATGAACGTGGGAGCGAAGGAGAAACTCAAGAAAATCATAGAAGTTAATGCGAATATGCCTGTCATTATTCTTGCAGCTAATGGTAATTTAAATAGGAATGTATTTCTAAACGAACGGAATGTTCCAAAATGAATTTTAACAAAAATGCCATTTTTCGTTTTTATTGTAAAACAGGGCCAAATCCACATGTGCAACACTTCGCATCCGCGACCCCACAGATGTGGGCAAAGTGTTAGAAAACCATGATTTGTGATTATTTCATTTTCCACGAACTTCTAAATAGCTTCGGAAATATTTGCTCCATAGAAAAGCTGTAGGCTATATAAAACTTATAGAAACTGCAAATTCCGATAAATTATATCTTATACACTTTTATACATATTAAAGATGATTTAGATTTTTAGTGCATAGTCCATCAACGCCAAGCATTGCTAGTGAATAGAAATTGCATACCACCACCTCTCCTAACCTGCCGCTAACATTCTGACGGTGACGGTTTCCCTCCAACGGGACTCGAACCGGCTAACCATGGTGTAACACCATATGGACTTGACGCCTTAACGATTATGGTCACAAGGCGGGCTAATTTACTTCATAAGGAGCTATCTTAACAAGTGCAGCCGTTTCCGTCTATATCACAGAACAGATAACGTACTTTTCATATAAACCGCTTTAGAGCTTGTATGGTATGCAATTTTTCTTTCCGATAGGCGCATGCGACTGACTTTTTTTTTTTTTTTTTTTTTTTTTTTTTTTTTTGCTATTTGCTTCACGTCGCATCGACACAGATAGGTCTTATGGCGACGATGGGTCAGGAACGGCCTAGGAATGGGAAGGAAGCGGTCGTAGACTTAAGGTATAGCACCAGCATTTGCCTGGTGTGAAAACGGGAAACCAAGGAAAACCATCTTCAGGGCTGCCGACAGTGGGATTCGAACCCACTATCTCCCGGATGCGAGCTCACAGCTGCGCGCCCCTAACCGCACGGCCAACTCGCAAGGTGACTGACATAGCAAATTATCGATAAGCTAATGAATGACTAAGCATTCCAGCAGTTCTTGAGTAATAAGATACAAAACCATTTCATACAACAGTTAAACAAGTAGGTTTGGTTAGTGATCAATGCGATGATATGGGTGTTACATAAAAATAAAAAATAAAAAAATTGTCTAAAGTGGGTAAAAATTAGTTATGTTACTCGAAATATCGCTGCCAGTTCAAGCAAAGTGGCTGCGGTTCAAATCCCTAACAATAAATGTACTATTTCTGAAATGTAAATGCACAGCTCTGTAGTTCGTATTCCATATGACTAATCGGGGAACAATGCACGGAAAAGGTTTAATTCGAATAATCACATCCAAACGAAGCTTGTGTTACATCACTGGTTATTACAGCTGTTGAGAACTTAAAAGAGTGGGCCAGCCTGACAGCTTGATACGTTGGTCACGTGTTCTTCTGTGAAGGACGACTTCACCGTGACATGCAGTCACTATGCAGGAATGAGAAGTTTCCCGCCGATGATTTTAGCATAGGCGAATCTTGGGCAGCGTCTGGAACACACGTCAATCAATGTCTCCGGTTGGGCATTTTTGTTCTGCACATAACATTTCTTGGATACATCCTACTGTATATGTATTGAAAACGATCTAATACATTCAAAGCTGATTTCGAGAAAAAAAAAAAAGAAAAAAAAAACTTTATCGGCTAATGAGAAGATGATTCCATCTCCCATACAAGTGTTGACGAAGAGGTCAATACATGTATCTCCAAATAAAACGTTTGTCTAGCGCTCTGAGAACAGAGTACTTATTCAACCAATTTGTAAGAAAACCTGCTGCTAATACACGCAGCTTAAACCAGATATTTGGTTTACAAACAATAACTGTTACAAATTCCAACAGGAAACTTAATATTTACCCACTTTAGAAAATTACCCTTTACTCTATTGTATATTATATGAAACAATCTCGTTCTACGAGCGTAAGGACTTCTTCCGCTTTTTCCACACCCTAGTGAGCTCGCGGGTGCGAACTGTTTGCACAAGTACATTTGGCCCTGTATTATGGCCGGGTGCCCTTGGAGACCTCAACCTTATGTGGAGGGATGTATTTACTATTACGTGTTTCTGTGACGGTTGGTAGTGATCCAACAAAAATAAAATCCAGCCCTAAATGGACAACCTCTATAATGCGCCAAAGGGGATAACAATTTAACAGAGCAGACGAAAAATGAGCAATGTCTTCGACTCAAACCGGTAAAACTTTGAATGCAGCGTTTCATAGCTATTCTGCAGCCATTTCAAGCACCTCCAATGAAATAACGACGAGAAAAAGTATATCATGTCACTATGGGGCTACGATTAATAACTGACACAAGAAGTCGGACACAAATGTTTAAGGAAACTGACAGTCTAACGAGCTGGGAGATTTTCATGCCCCAAAAGCATAGAAGTAATATGTATGTGCTACCGTGCATAACAGAAAAGTGAGGCAACTGGAAGGAAATATGTTAAAATCTCACATTGGAAAGTACCTAGGTGAATATTGTAAACCTGGTGTGATTATTTGTAACTTTGTAATGAGTAGAGCACGGATTATATGTAATTACATATTCTGTTTCCATATATGTAGCTACAAGAAAAGCTAAAATGTCGGCGAATTACACTAAAGGAACCATTATTCTAGGAGTTTAAAGCTACAAATTTTTACATATTTCAATGCATAATAAATATTTTTATAATTATTACATACGGTATTTTAAAAATTTTGAAGGATAGAGCGCATTTGAAAGAAAACAATACCTTCTTCGCTAATTTTACATAGATTTAATTTTTTTAATTAAACACTTGAATATAGTTCAAAAAGTCTGGACGCCTCTAACATCTAAAAATAATTTAATAATTTAAAGTGAGGTATTCTGTCAAAGAATCACATCCCTTAGCTATGTTGACGGTGCAAGTCTTGGGTGTCTCGAGCTGTGTATCAATCTTCCCTTGCACAAACTTTGTCACATTGTTCTCCTCTCAGATTTAGTGACATTTTTTGTGATCCCTTCGCCAGTCCTCTGTTTAATGCCGTATGTCAAAAGCGCCTTTTTCTTTGCCCAAGCTTCACTTCCATAAAGGGCTACACTACATACAAGTCTTCAGAAACACTTTTCTAACAAGCTTGTTTGTGTTTGATGAGATAAAATTTCTTCTCTCTTGATCAGAACCTTCCTTCCTTGAGCAAGTCTACAATTGAATATTTCTTTGCTGGGCAATTTGAAATACGCGCCAGTGACTTCATGTGAAGTTGAAAGGTCTTTTTCAATATATAAGAACATCCTAACAGACAGAAAGCATTCGATGGCCGCAGAAAAATAGGAAAAATATTTACTTATGAATTGTGCCTCCAAATCAAAATTAGAGGTTGAATAACATGTGCACTTTTAACTTTTTTCGGTTTTGTTTCCTTTTCTGTGTACAAGGATACATCAAATAAAGCTTTTTTTTTTTATTTAATATTGCATATTTAGTTACATATTTTGTTAATTTTAGCTACATATTTATGTACATGTTTCTCATTTTTATACTACATATAATCCGGGCTCTAGAAATGAGGTACGAATTCTTCCATCATCCCCAGTGAACGACAGGCGATGATCGCAACATTCGCTAAAATGTAGTTTCAATTTCACATACAAAACTAAGGTTTTCATAACATGGACAGGACTAACTTTTTTTTAGGTAATTTGTACGCCCTGATTGCCTTGAAAAATTGCCTACACCTCACATTTTTTATAAACTCATCTTTTAGTTAGCGAATCGTATAAAAATGTGTTTAAACCTACCCTTTTGAAAGTGGTTATGTTCTTTAACATACAGAGTGAAACAGTCTTATTTGTACAGGGGGTTACTTTACACTTTAAAATACAACTAGGAGCAAGATTGTATGAAATCGTATAGCTCTTAACGTTACCCTAGAAACGCGACGGGGAAGTCACCAAACATTTTCTCATATGAAGACTGAGTTAGGAAATTTTCACTGTGATGGTAGACCCGCTTGCATACCATCGGTCACAATCAGGTTGGGGAACTTTATTATAACGGTAGACACTCACTCTCCACCTGCCTCTTTACATCCTCAAAAAGACTGTCTTAGTGGTTTTCCCAACAAAAAATGAACATACATTATAATGACGTCAGTAGGAATGGCGCGACTAAATGCAATACTTTCATATGAAATACTCGATTAAATGAAAAACCACACATTTTCTCACTTTTAACGAACAGGACTAAGCTGTTGATCTAACAGTCCAAAGTTCCAGAGCTGGAATGACCAAGCCGCAGCCTGCCGTGAGCCGTGAACACTCATCGTCCCTTTTCAGCAGGGAGGGGGTCGAATAGTGGAGACTCCCAGGGCAAAAACTATGCCCTTTTACTACTCACTACACTGGCGGTGGAAAAATCTATCTGACTTTGAGGCAAATTTTCCCTCAAGCCAGAGGAGAAACCTCCTCTTCACTGCTAATTTGGAATTAAATGAATGTAGAATTTAATAAAAATGAAGAGGAAGAAGATTTTAAGAAACGGCTCTTTACAGAATTGAATTTTGAGTTATTTAGTGAATTGTGGTGCTATAATTTGTAATAGGCCTAATTGTTATTCAAGACCAGGGCTACTACAACTCTACTAAGTGTGCCTCTGCCTTAAGTATGTCCACTGCTCATTCAAAACAGCGCGTCAGAGTAGGGATCGAATAGCTGGAATACTATGATGAACCAGTGTGTTACGAACCAGCTGTATCAAAAAATGTATGAACCAAAGGAATGGCATGCTAAAGAAGAAAGTTTTCTAACTCCCTGGCTATTTTCCGCCAATATTCAGGCAGGCTATTATACTGTACTCGGTACGCAGCAGTAATCCCATCTATCGGCGTTGAGAGGCAGCATAAGAGACAAAGAACATCACAACAAACAATGGTCAATGTAATGTTATTGTTGATCAATGTTATGCGCTTTCGATATTGTAGGCCTTCACATTTACTTTCCTTCCGACTCTGAAATACCACTCTTATTATAATCGCTACGTTAAAACTGAATAAAACATAAATGACCGGAAATTGAATTCTCTATAACTTTTGTTATGTAGTACTTTTCGATAGCACCAATAACATAGATATTTAAAAATTACATTTTAGGCGCCTTCCCCTAAACTAGAATTTCATCCAGGGTGAAAAAAATTGTTTATAGATTGGACTGTAGTTTCTTATTCTCTGACTCTGTATACAGATTGTCATTAAATTCTGGTAACCCATTTTCTCGTGGCTCGGCGTAGATATGGACTTAGCAACAAAAATACAAATTCATGAATATCTCTGTTATCATAGCCGGTACGGTAAAAAATGTTTAAGACATAAATGGTCGGAAATTTAATTCTATATAACTTTGGTTATGTAGTATTTATCGATACGACCACGAATAATATAAATATTTGAGAATTAAATTTTAGACCTTCCACTAAACTACCATTTCATTCAGCGTGAATTAAATAATTTATAGCCTAGATTGTGGTGGCTCATTCTCCGACTTCGCATACCAATTTTCAAAGAGATAGAACCACTAATTATGTAAATATTTAAGAATGAAGTTTTAGGCCTTCCCCTAAACTACCATTTGACTCAGCGTGAATAAAATTATTTATAGCCTAGATTGTAGCGACTTATTCCCCGACTTTGTACACCAATTTTTATTAAAATAGGACCACTAACAAATATTTGAAAATTAAATGTTAGGCCTTCCCCTAAACTACCATTTCAACCAGCGTGAATAAAACTATTTATGGCCTAGATTGTAGCGAGTTATTCCCCGACTCTGTGACAGACAGACAGACAGACAGACAGACAGACATTACGTGCAGTTCCTTGTTACTGTGGACATGACCGATACAGAAATACTATTCTTTTCAAATTCTGAGCAATGTACAGACAAAACTCTTATTTCATATATATAGATAGATAATTCGTAATATCATTTCTGGGCCCTTTTGCGTTGTTCAGATTGTACAGGTATTTAAGGAGAACAACAACATAAGTAACAATGGCATTACACCTTTAATATAAAAACAATGCAGATAGAAACAAAACGTACATTTCATATTAGAAAACTTATTTGTACACCATGCCTTTGCTGGCAGGACCTAGTGTTTACAGCGCACTATGTCTTCTGGTATGGGCTAGAGCAATTTTGTTACTTTCATTGATCTGTCTCTGTCTTATCCTTGGCTTTGACAATATGAAAGTGACTGAGGTATGAGCGATGCTAGTAATGCCATTCCTTGTGCAGCCAGTCCCTGCTATGAATGCTGTAAAAACGCTGCTCATAGGGTCGGTTGGTGCATGCATTTCAGTGGGCTTGGCAGACTGATATGTAATAGCAGCTTCTGGCTCGGTGAGGAAAGCAATGGGAAACTACCTCACTCCTCATTTCCCTAGTACGCCTCTTCAGTGATGCCTAGGCCATCTATGACAGCTGATGGCAGAGCTGTTGAGGATCCAACCAGCCTTAGGGCTGAAGACTGAACATACATACATTTGTACACCAGTAATACAAATAACTAAACAAACATTTTCTGTAATACAAGAATAACCTAATATCTAGCGGCATAACCTCTGGGGTTTATTACGGCCTTACATCGTCTCGGCATATAATTTGCTAGCGTTTTACAGACAGTGGGGTCAATTTTTTCCCTTTCCTCTGCCATACTTATTTTAAATTGACCTTTAGACTGTATATGCCTAGAACGAACCCGTTTTTTTTTGTTTTTTTTTTTTTCAAGAGAACCCACGAGTGTTCAATGGGGTTCAGATCTGTGAACTGGGAAGGTGTTTTGAGCTGCTTAGGGACACTCCATATGAGCCATTCTTTACATACGCTAGCGGTATGTTTAGGATCATTGACCAGCTGGAATATGTACGAGGGTATAAGTCCTATCTTTTGAATGCTCTGTTTCACATTTTTCTGCAATACTTAACGACAGCTCCATTTGTCCACGATTCCTTCGATAAAGTGGATGGTACCAACACATTTAGAGGACATACACCCCCCACACTAGAATGGAATCACCTCCATGTTTCATTGTAGGAGTGATATTATTAGGTTCATTCGCAGTATTTGCTTTCCTCCATACTCTGCAGTTCCCATCTGGTCCTAAAATGTTAATTTTGGTCTCATTAGACCAAATAACTTGGTCCCAGAACTCTTGGCTCCTATTTTCATGCGTCTTGGCGAACTCCATTCGAGATACTCGATTTCTTCGGCTTACAAACGGCCTCTTTCTTGCTCGTCTTCCGTTATATCCATACTTGCAAAGTATCCTGCTAACAGTCTGGCTGGAAATGTTTTCTCAACAGTGGTTCTGTTAATTGTCGGATTTCCGGAACACTTATTTTCGGATGTTGCCTCAGTTAACAATGAAAAGTTCTTGTCTGTCATTTAGTTCCTTCTTTTTAGTTCTTCTCGGCAAATTCTTTGTTGTGCCATTGTACAGAAATATATTAAGCACATAATTCACTGTGGAGTGCGGTTTGTTTGCTTCTCATCCTAGCCTCTAAGCGCTAGGTTAACGATAACTTGTTTCAAAGCAGTGCTTAACTCTTTGCCCTTACCCATCGTGTACGGGCCAAACAAGGACACTTAACGTCTGTACATGCCCCATAGGCCGCGCAGTCTGGCGGCATGCGAACGTTAATTTACGTTGGGAATTTTTCTGATCATTACCTCGCATATACAAACAAGACTGTTGCAAGCAAATAGGCCACTACACAACATATTGGCCTTCCATTCTTTTACAATTATATACAGAGGCTTTTGGTAGCTTTGTGAAATAACGTTATCCAAGTCTCGTGCATTGATTATGTGTATATAGACATTATACTGGCATTTTGTATCTGCTAAGCGGGGTGCACAAATAATGATGTTACGAACTGTAGATCTTTTGAATTTCCGCTCTTTTAAAGTACCATTTAAAACATACTTTATCTTTCGTGGCCTGAATGCGTGTTACCCTTCGCGGTGGTTTATTATCTTATTACCCTTATGCGTCTGCACGGAGGGTAGGCACATCCCGCTATAATGTATGTATGTATTATCCGCACACTTTATGTTGGTGCATTTACACCCTAGTGCTGAATCGGTCGACCTCGGCGATCTTCGAGATTCGTACTGGCAACCTTTGAAACACAAACTATGAATCGCTTAAGCATCGTTGTGCGACATCTGGCGTACAGTTTACGTACTAGTACTGTTGTTGTTTACACAACAAAGCCAAAGTATTGAAATCATGCTAGGAACAAGATTCGCATCGAGAAATGTTTTATAATGTTATATAATGTGTATGTGACATAGTTGTTGGCTTAAGATGATAACGGTTTAGAAACTTCGTATCGATCGATCATATTCTCGATTCAATTCAGATTTCATTTTCCTTCGGTTGGCAGCACTATCGGTACCGGGACAGCTCCCTCCTTACTCCTCACCCCGGTACACAAATGCACCAACATAAAGTGTGCGGACTATATGTATGTATGTATGTATGGATGGATGGATGGATCCTCAATAGCTCCACCATCAGCTGTCATAGATGGCCTAGGCATCACTGAAGAAGCATACTAGTGAAATGAGGAGTGAGGTAGTTTCCCGTTGCTTTCCTCACCGAGCCAGAAGTTTCTATTATATATCAGTCTGCCAAGTCCACTGAAATGCATGCACCAACTGACCCTATGAGCAACATTTTCATACCATTCATAGCAGGGACTGGCTGCATAAGGAATGGCAATACCAGCATCACTCATACCTCAGTCACTTTCATTTTGTCAAAGCCAAGGATAAAGCTGAGACAGATCATTGAGAGTAACAATATTGTTTTAGCCCATACCAGAAGACACAGTGCACTGTAAACACTACGTCCTGCCAGCAAAAGCATGCTATAACTAATGGAAAGAAAGAAAATGGTTGCTTGCCGTTGTATTGCGAAAATACGGTTGCTTGCTGTTGTACTGAGAATAGAAGCATTTAGTTCTGATTGTGGAAGTGTTGTGAGCGGAACTAGCTATTCTGCAATGGTGTTAAATGGATCGCAATTGTCGTTCGTGTAAAAATTCTCCAAATAGTTTCTGCTATGTTTGTGAGGAATTAACTTTGAAATCACAATGACGATCACAATTACAATGTAAAAAAAAAAAAAAGCATATTACTTGTATTTTAGCTGTAAAGTACGTGATCAAGGTAAAAACTGGGCACCACACTTGTGTTGTGTAACGTGTTACATAAAGTTAACAGAGTGGTTGCGGGGAGGAAATAATAGGTATGTCTTTTGCTGTTCCAATGATTTGGAGACAGCCTATCAGTCATCTGGAAAATTGTTACTTCTGTATTACCAAAACAGAAGGATTTAAGGAAAATCAAACGTAACATTGTGTATCCTAATCTGCCATCAGCCACAAGACTCGTGCCAAATTGTCCTGAGCTTCCCGTCCCTATCCCTCCACCCAGCGGGGAAGATTGTCATTCCAAAGGAATACGAACAATCAGAATCCTCAGACTACCCTTCAACTTCCGCTGATATCACCTCCATTCCCGAACATCATAAAACACCTCATCTGATACGACAGGCAGAACTTAATGATCTAGTTACGAATTTAGGTCTTTCCAAGCAACATGCTGAGCTACTAGGTTCTAGATTACAAGAATCCAACTTATTAGCAAGAGATACCAAGATTTCAGTGTTCAGAAAACGAAATGATAAGCTGACTACTTATTTTGCAATGGAAAATTCTGTTTGTGTGAGCAAAAATGTGATCGGGCTGGTGGATGAATTAGATATTGAATACAATCCAGAAGAATGGAGACTGTCCATCGATTCATCAAAACTAAGCTTAAAAGAAGCTTTATTACACAATGGCAATACAAAACCTTCCATTCCAGTGGCTCATTCAGTCGCTATGAAAGAAAATAAAGAAAACATGTCACGAATTTTGAATGCAGTAAATTATAACGAACGTCGCCGGGCAATTTGTGGCGATATGAAAGTAATAGCTTTGTTGCTTGGATTACAAGGAGGGTTTACTAAGCATTTTTTTAAAATGTTTGTGGGACACTCGAGCAACAGCACAGCATTATGTGGTGAAGGACTGGCTATCAGAAAAAGGTTATATTCCTGGTGAACATAATATTAATTATCCTCCACTAGACCTAGTGCAACGTGAAAAAGTACTTCTTCCGCCTTATAAAACTAGGGCTAATTAAAAATGTTGTGAAAGCTCTAGGTAAGAGTGGAGAAGCCTTTCAATACTTAAAAGACTGTTCCCTAAAATCAGTGATGCTAAATTAAAAAAGGGCATATTTGTCGATCCAAAAATTAGAAAACTTTTGAAGGACAACATTTTTGAGAAAAAACTTAACCCTAAGGAATTACGAGCATGCAAATATTTTGCATCAAGGATTTTTAGGAATCACAAGGAAGAAAATTATTATCAATTAATACAGATGTTACTAAGAAACTGCAAAGAAATGGGCTGCCGTATGTCATTGAAGATCCACTTCGTACATTCACATTTGGACTTCTTTCCTGAGAACTTGGAAAGCTGTACGTGATGAGGAGGGAGAGCGATTTCACCAAGACATTGTTAAAATGGAGCAACGGTGGCAAGGACGATGGGATCCTCCGATGATGGGCGATTATTGCTGGTTTTTACAAAGAGAAGATTCCAATTCACATAAGACAAAAAATGAGGTATTTTTCTCTATTTTATTGCATGAAGAGTAGTTTATATAAGTCTTAACAGCTGGTCAGTTATTAATATACCAGTTCTGTCATATTTAAGCTACTCTTGAAAATGTTTATACAAAAATGAGAAAGTAATTTTTAATAGATCAAAAATACTGATTTATTCAACGTATTGAGTAAATTCGATAACACGAAAACGTGCGTGTTACGAACGTTTCACTGTCATTTTCGTATTTTTTCTTTGCTATTTGCTTTACGTCGCACCGACACGGATATGTCTTATGACAACGATGGGATAGGAAAAGCCTAGGAATGGGAAGGAAGCGGCCGTGGCCTTAATTAAGGGCTGCTGTGAAAATGGGAAACCATGGAAAACCATCTTCAGGGCTGCCGACAGTGGGGTTCAAACCCACTATCTCCCGATTACTGGATACTGGCCGTACTTAAGCGACTGCAGCTATCGAGCTGTGTATTTTCGTTTTCAGCGCATGAAAATTGATTAAGATCTACCTATTTTATTAATGTTATGGGAAAAAAGTTCAAATTTGTTGAGTAGTGTAATTTTTAATCACGCTGGATGAAATGGTAGTTTAGGGGAAGGAGCGTAAAATTTAATTTTTAAATACTAATGTTATTGGTCCTATCGAAAAGTATTACATTCCGTAACAAAACATTATAGCGAATAAAATTTCCAATTATGTCTTATACAGTTTAACGTACCGACTATGACAACAGAATTCATGAATTTAGACTTTTGTTACTTAGTCCATATCAACGGCAAGCATTGTTAACACGGAAATATTGTTTAATCGTGTTAACTGGCGATGTTTCTTGTCATGAGAGTCTTAAGGTATAAAACCGCGTGGTCATCGGTCCGTATCGGCAAGGAAAAATGTGAGAAGATAATAAAAAATGAGAAAACAATCGTGAAGGAACGATCGCTTGAAGAATAAGACAAGAGGGAGTCATGAAGCAAGATGCCCTAATATCCCAGAGCTTGAAGACAACTAAAAGTGAAGGCCTACAACATCGAAACCTCATGCGCGAACAAAGCACACAGGTGTTCACCATCATGTTGTTCCAGAAAATTTTCAGTCTGGAGTCATAATTTGAGCATGGCAGCTGATATCTTGACAACCAAACTTAATGGAAATCTACCTGCCTTAATAGAAATCAATTTCTAAAACATTTCTCTAATGTGCATCATTTCGATACGAGGATTAATAAGGGAGATATCATTAACGGACCGTTTTTCAGTCCAAGTTCGAGCGGGCTTTTTTGTCGATTTGTCTGTTCGTTCGTTTCTTGAGTTCTTATAACTGGGAAACTGTTCTATATACTTCTACCAAACTTTATATCTGTCCATGAATAGGTATTATGGTCAATATTATTTCTAAATCCCAGATTGGTTTGGGGGTTTATAGGAAGTCGAAACAGTGATTTTACGCTCCCACGAAATATACTCGTACATGACCGACCTCAATGGAAAACTGCCAGACTTAATGGAAATTAATTTCTAAAAATATTTTTCTCAAGTGCACCTTTTCGATAGGAGAAAAACAAGGGAGATAACATTAGTGGAATGTGTCTTCAGCCACAGTGCCACTTCCGGTTTTAGATTAACAAGAATATAGTCAACGATCGGTTTCATGAGTCACCAAAGGCACATACCCAGGACGACTGATTGATAAGAGGCTCGTATTGACACAGTGGGCACAGATAACCAAAGGATTAACAACCAACAGAAGGTTATATAATTTTAATTTGTATGAAGTCGTGTAGTAGTATTTAGGGAGCACGAACAAGAAACGTCAAATTTCTCCGTTAATGACTGCTGAATCTAAAACTTGACCGTAAAAGACGTGCTAAATATCACTTCCAATCTTTTATGTTTCATATGATTTTAGTATACAGTTTGTGGAATAACGAAGATCTTCGCGATTATCAAACTTTTCAAAAACTTTCAAAATATCTCAGGAAATACGTCAATCTAAAAAGCAACAAAGCGATAGAATAGAATTCTATGTCCAATCTTGTATCTATATCTATCAGGTCATCAGCCCAGAGGCTGGTTGGATCCTCAAATAGCACCACCAATGGTTATGCAGCTATAAGGAAACCGCAAAAACCAATGAGAGTACCAAAATGAGGCGTACTAGGCAAGATGAGGAGTGAGGTAGTTTGCCATTGCTTTCCCCACTGGGCCAGAAAGTGCTACTGCAGCACGATTAACCCTATGAGCAACACCTTCCATAACACTCAAACGTACTAGTCGTACTCCGAATGTCATTACTTAGCACCACCCATACCCCAGCAGCTTCCATATAGTCACAGCCATGGATGAGATTGGGACTTCGGTGGATGCTACACTTTACTCTGGCCTGTGCCAAGTGATGGATACAAAAGTACTGCATCCATCAAGAAATGACAGCAGGCAACCAATCTTGTATATCTGATAAAATTTTACCGCAAGAGTTATAATAATAATAATAATAATAATAATAATAATAATAATAATAATAATAATAATAATAATAATAATAATAATAGAGATATCCACAGATTTAAGTCAATCAACGGCGAGCATTGCTGACTTGGAACCTTGGAAGCAGTGCTCAGTCGCCATGGTAACGAAATAATCGGCAATGGTGAAAGCTGTCAAGCCCGTATTGAGGAAGATAATGAAGACGACTATCGAAATGTAATAAAAGTGTGAAGGAGCGATCATTAAAAAGGAATCAAAATGTGGAGAGGGAGGTTTGAAGCCTAAGCCTCGAATGGGCTGGTATCAGTGCACCCGAAGAAAACACGTGATGGCCTGCAAATGTTCCGTCTCAAAAAATTAGCACTAATAATACCACACTGACAGGCTACTGTTTTTCAAGTACGCATTGTCTCTTTTGCCGCCACTCATCCGCTAGATGGCAGCAATCAGCTAGGCCGAGTATAAATACTATTAAAACTATAGACAAAGAATAGAAAAGCTTTCGTTTAATTGTCTAAAATAAATTACGCATCTAGTAAATGAAATGGCGTATGGCTTTTAGTGCCGGGAGTGTCCGAGGATATGTTCGGCTCGTCAGGGGCAGGTCTTTTGATTTGACTCCCGTAGGCGACCTGCGCGTCATGATGATCAAAACGATACATACACCCAGCCCTTGTGCCAGCGAAATTAACCAATGATGGTTAAAATTCCCGACCCTAGCGGGAATCGAACCCGGGATCCCTGTGGCCAAAGGCCAGCACGCTAACCATTTAGCCATGGAGCCGGATTACGTATCTACGCATCTAGTAATGATGCAGCAGAACGGTTAAGTACTACTACTAGATAATACTGGACATTCAAGAAATATAGCCTACTCAGAGTGAATTCATGGGGTATCAAACCGAACATCGATACTGATGGACAACAAGGATAACGACGTTAGATACAGAATGAACTAATCAAGATCGGAATAGCGAAAAGTAATAGAATAATTGCATGGTTATTATTAGGATAAAATGGAAGAACCAGATGGAGAGTGGAGCACATACTTACAAACGTAAAATTCCCTCTTAAACCGTGTGGAAATGTAAGCTAGGACAGTGTTGTTACATCAAACAATTCTGCGAAAGAATGACTCCAAGGAAAAGCTAACTGGCGCAGTTTAACAAGTACTTATCAGGAGTAGGAAGTAATCACCTCGGTACTTTTCCAGGCCTGACAATCTGAACTATACATCTTGAATATACTGTAGTCTCCACATATGATAACGACATAGGCTTATTGATAAATTGATAACGAACGTAAAGTCAGTTTCCATGCATGAGAAGTGGAAAACGTAAAGTGATTCTTCTCTTACGTTCATGATTACGATGGCCACATGCCAAGCGGAAATTAGAAGCTTATAACAGAATAGAAGCCATAATAAATTTATCCATCTTTTCAGTGGGCCACGATCCCGGGTTTTCCTGCACCTAGAAATGAATCATACTTACAAATAAACCCTTCCGTCTGTAAGTCTCCGATCTGATTGAGATTCGGTAAGCCTTCAGTAGGAATGCTTTATTCAGCCGTATCAAAATTAGATGCCAAGTCGTGTATTTAGCACCTGTTTTGGGGTTATCCTTTCTCTTCACACAGGAAGCTGAAAGATGCACAACATACCCATATATTTCAATAGTGGCGTTCATGCCGCCACTTCACTCATCCCGATTTTCTCCTCTCCTCCCTCAGGAATCAAATCAGTTTGATTTTGGAGCGATGTTATTCTTGAGTGCTGTTCTGTGATTGTTTGGCTCAAGGCCACGGCCACCTACTCATAATATTATCGGCCTATGTTCATTGACGGTAAAATATCAATATTGTTTAATATTATCCTTATACTCCACAAATTTATTCTTTCGATAACGTAGGGGTTACTTTATTGAAATGGAGAATAATATTACGTTTCTACTGCTGATGTTATTGTAATGACCAGTTTTTCTTCAATGTAAATAGGGTTGATATGACAGTTGCTGTACTCCCATGGTTTCATATTGCCTTCAATTCCTTTTAGCAAATAAGAATAACACCCACGGTATCCCCTGCCTGTCGTAAGAAGCGACGAAAAGGGGTCCCAGGTGCTCAACCTGGGAGCGTGGGTTGGCGACCACGGGGGCCCTCAGCGGAGTCCTGGCATTACTTCCACTTAGTTTACCACGTTTCTCACTTTCATCTATTCTATCCGACCACTACTGGTTAGCTCTTGTTCATTTTCGACTCCGACGGTAATAGAGCATTCGAAGCCTAGGCAGACTCATTTTCACGCACTTCGTGGTCCTTCCTTTGGCCGATACCTTCATTTTACGAAGTGTCGCATCCCTTCCCTATTTCTCTCCGATTAGTGTTACATAGAGGATGGTTGCCTAGTCTTACTTCCTCTTAAACAGTAACCACCACCACCTTTTAGCAAATATTGAAATGCCTGCATTCTTATTCTTTATCTACCACTTTTTCTCACACCTTGTGGGGTGACGGATGCGAACTGTGTCGCACATGTGGATTTGACCCTGTTTTACGGCCGGATGTCCTTCCTGATGCTATGTGGAGGGATGTAATCACTAGTAAGTGTTTCTGTGTTAGCTGGTAGTGTAGTGTGTTGTCTGAATATGAAGAGGAGAGTGTTGGGACAAACACAAACAACCCGTCTCCGAGTCAGAAGAATTATTCACACGCGATTAAAATCCCCGACCCGGTCGGGGATAGAACTTGGAACCCACTGAACTGAAGGCCTCAACGTTGGCCGTTTAGCCAAGGAGTCTGTCACTGAAATGTCTGCAATGACATTCTTAAATAGTCGTGGAATTTCTGTGTATCTTTCTTCACTCCCTGGGGTAAATGATGGAATTCACGGAATTTCTGCCTTTTCTTATTAATTGGATGCGCGCTGTACCTTCTGTCAGAATATGAAATCAAGTACAGTTACAGTTTGCTTGCTACCGTAAGTCCATCACTGATACTACTGTATTTAACCATTATGTACACAGATAACGACTAATATTTGCATAAAAACAAAATTAAATTTAATGAGCACAACGCGATCTTCTCTTGAATGCTGCACAATCATAACTGGATGGAAAACGTTCCCTCTTATGGAAGAAAGAGCGAGGGTCTCCCACCCGGAATGTGCGCCTTTGAATGATGAGGATGAGCATTGCTGTGAGCACTGAGTGAGGCGTAAGCCACTCGGCATGTTCGTACCCTCAAGCACCGCATAGAGGCGGTGGGGCAGTCGGCCAGTTTGTGTGTCATGCTCTATCACACACACACACACACACACACCTTTGCCTGTTTCCCGCCGCTCACTCCTGTCTACGAGGTGGTTAAACGAGCAAATTTTGACATCCCAAAACAGGTGCTAAATATACGACTGAATAAAGCATTCCTACTGAAGTCGTCGTACCAAATCTCAATCGGATCGGAGACTTAGGCTGCTCGTCCACTGGAAGCGACTACAGGAGATTACGAGATGAGGCGTCTACAGGCGACTTTGATTCAAGCGACTACACGTGACTGGGGTCGTCCACTGCAGGAGACTTCGCGCCGCTGTCAAATGGCATCTGTACTCCGTACAGGTCTGTGTTTCCGTAGTAGACGTTGTCAAGTTATTGAAAGTATTAAATAGTCTGTGAGATGGATGATGGATGATGATGATGATGATTTAGTTTACATTCTGGAGAGTCCCTACCTGACGAGGCGTCGGAGGAAAAATCGCAAAAGAAGACATCGGTGCTGGGTAAACCCAATACTAGCTAAAATAAAGCCAATGGGAGAATTCCATCATCTGCACAATGATTTGGACAAAGACCCCCAGAAGTTGTTTGATTATTATCGGATGCATCCAGAAACGTTTCACTATATTTTGAATGTAACAGAGCTAAAAATAGACAAAACGTCAAACTTCAGGTAGACAATAACACCTCAAGAACGTTTAACTGTGACTAAGATAAGTGATATGAATAATTATTAAAAAGTGTATTTATTTTTATTTTAAATTTATTTTGGTTTTTTATATTTATATTTATTAATCAAAGATCGAATGAAGTATGCAATTTAATTTATCAGTGTAACATACAAAACCGAGAGAAACGCACCACAACCCATAAGAAAAACAGTAAAAAGGTTTAAACAGAAATATAAAACCTTTAAATGCCATTGCAGTGTAGTTAATTAATAAATGAATGTAGTGAAAGCAGATTTCTATTCAGCCGGTGTCATCAGATTATTGTTATTATCATTCATCTAAAAAAATCGGTGTTGGTCAGTGAAAACTGGACCGATTGGGGAGGGGAAAGAGATGGCGGCACGGCCCTGCCAGAGTAAAATGTCACGAACCGCCACTGCTTGAAATACCACAGGAATGATCCAGGATCGAACGTGTCAAGTTGGACTCAGAAGGCCAGCGCTCTACAGTCTGAGCTACTCAGTCCAGTATATTATATAAATAATTTAATTAGAATACTTACCATTATCAACACCCACTTCCTCTGCAACCTTCGACCAGAGTTTGCGTTGTATATCTCGAGAATGATAGCGTTTATCTTTCATATTACATAGCGGTGTTCTTTAACAAACCGCACTTAACTTTTCACTGTCTACATCCAGGACAAATGTAGTAATGATAAAAATAATGTTGCTTATGACGACGACAGACAACCGGATGCTTGCATGAACCGTGGAGTACAGGCGACTACACGCGGCAAATCCCATTCGAGTGGGATCTATCGCTTGTCGCCTGTTATCGCCTATAATCGTGTGAGTCGGCCGTTCGAGATCGCTTGTAGTGGACGCGGTTCCGTTACAATCTCCGCTTTGGGATCAGTCGCGCTAGCATGCACGTAATCGCCTGATATCGTAATCGCGCGTAGTCTCTTCCAGTGGACGAGCAGCCTTACAGCTTGTTAGTGCCAGTGCCGTGACAATTGTCTGCCCCCGCAAACCAATGAAAGTCTACAAGATTAGCTCATTCCTCTTTTCACCCATTTGAGCATAAGCCTATTATGTAATGAATGAGTTATTTCATAATCATTTCAAATTATTTCCTTCTACGTGATATTAGTCGGAGCGAAAAATTATCGTTCGAAAACACGGGGGAGGATATACAGTACTTTTGGATGTCTTGTACAATGTAGTGTAACGTTACTTGTAAGACTGTACACTCATGTTCACAAAAAACTGAACACCTTGTAAGACTAGAGACAGGAAATTCACAGGACATGATCATTAGTATGTTCTGCAGAAACGATTAGCATTTCAGTCACCTAGGTTCAGCATGTGTCCTGTTGTCTAGTATCCCCCTGTAGGTGGGGGCGGTAGAATAACACCCCCAGTATCCCCTGCCTGGTAAGAGGCGACTAAAAGGGGCCCCAAAGGCTCTGAACTTTGGAGCGTGGGTTGGTGACCATGGGGCCCTCAGTTGAGTCCTGGCATTGCTTCCACTTACTTGTACCAAGCTCCTCACTTTCATCTATCCTATCCGACCTCTCTTGGCCAACTCTTGTTCTTTTCCGACCCCGACGCTATTAGATTTGCGAGGGCTAGGGAGTCTCTCATTTTCACGCCCTTCGTGGCCCTTGTCTTCCTTTGGCCGATATCTTCATTTTTCGAAGTGTCGGATCCGCCCAGTTGTACTTCCTCTTAAAACAATAATCACCACCACCACTTGTTGCCTAGTAGGCACTGGGCCCTCCATGGGCACCGAACTTGTTCCTTGCGTGATGGCATTGACGCGCATAATGCGCGAATGGCGTCCTGGGGTATAGCCATCTATGCTGCATTCACCTCGTTCCACAGTTCATCTTTGGTGGTTGGCAGTGAGTCACAGCGCCGCACCCGTCGTTCCACCATATCCCACACATTTTCGATTGGCAAGAAGTCCGGTTATCGGGCGGGCCAGGCCAACAGTATGACAACCTGTGACAAGAAGGCACGTGTTCGTGCAGCAATATGTGGTAGCGCATTATCCTGCTGAAATATGACGTCTGGGGTGTCTTGCAGAAAGGGTATGGCTACGGGTCGCAGGATGTCATTCACGTAGATCAAACTGGTCACAGTGCCCTGGAAACGCACTAACTGTGATGTGTGGTCGTACTCAACAGCACCCCACACCATAAGCCCTTGAGTTGGCGCTGTATGTCAGTGCGATAGCAGTCTATGTGATGCCTCCCCCCCAGTGCTGGATGAAGGTGTTTGGGGGCCCCTTCTTCGTAACATCACGTAAGACTAGCATACTGAAGTCGTTATAGAACTACTTGCACTTAAATTAATGAATAGGGAAGTGTTGAAATAGACTACAATTTTTCTCTATTTTTCATGTTAATATTTCATAATGCCAAAACATATTTTACATTTGTCTCATCGACACTATCAAATCGACATACAAAACAGAACTTACGTTTTTTGGCACCACTAGGATATTTTCTATCCATTTTACATGAACATTACAGTTGTAACTTACAAATGGTTTAATAATCAGAGGTGAACTGGAAGTTCTCTTCCTGATGCAAAGATATAGTATAGCATGCGTATTCCACCGTGCTTCTCCTATCCCCTCCCGCTCACTTCCTAGATCTCTTCTCCCTTTTCCCCTCTGCCCGTACTCCCAAGCTGCCAGATTTAAATTTTCGTCAACAATAACCTTTACAATAATTACAGTGCGTAAGTAGCGAGGATTCGTGTCTCCAGACGGTAATTAATTCTAGCAGTGATGAAATACTAACGCGGACAACTGATAAGAAAGGAAGAGTGCGTGTTCGATATTTTGCGATCATAAATATTCATATACATGCACGGAGGTGGAGCAGCAGGCATTTTTATACAATTTTAGGTTCGGCCAAGGGCTGTGGCCCCTTGGCACGCGGGGCCCGAGGCTGCAGCCCCTTTAGCCCCCCTTTTAATCCGGCCCTGCTCCCCCCCCCCCCCGGTCTGCGGCGAACCAAAATACGGCCATCATTTTCAAACAAACGGAACCTGGATTCGTCCGAAAACACAATCTGTTGCCATTCCTGTCCCCAGTGACGTCGTTCCCTACACCACTGCAGTCTAGCATGTTTATGCACATTAGTCAAATGTAGGCGGAGAAGAGGACGACGCGCCGGTAACCCAGACCGTAATAAACGGCGACGGACTGTCACTCCTGATAGCGTACGATGTGTTACACTATTCCACTGTTGCGCCAGAGCCGAGGACGCCGCAGATCTGTCCTGTAATGTCATTCGGATGAGGTGTCGATCTTCTCGGGCGGGGGTCTGGGCGGTGCGAGCAGACCCATATCGTCGTGTTCTACGGCCTTCTATGAACCATTCTGTACATACTTGTTGCATTGGCGACACACTTCGTCCCACACGAGCAGTAATTTCCCGAATGGATGCATCACGTTCTCTCATGCCAATAATACGCCCTCTTTCAAACTCATTTGACGGTACGGTTCTCGGATACATCTGCGAGGCATTCTGGACGTCTCCTCAAGTCACAGTGATCTATTACCTACGGTTTATAGCGACAACGAGAGCCGCAGGCACATTTTGCCAGTCGGTGGTGGTGCACCGAGACATCGATGTGGACCTTGAACCCGAGGGCGGACAAGGTTCAAATGCTAATCATTTCTTCAGAACATACTAATGCACATGTCCTGTGAATATGCACTCCCTATCTCTAGTATTTCAAGGTGTTCAGGTTTTTATGAACATGAGTGTATAATCACTTTACAGCGCCGGCCCCACGAGTTTTGTCGTCGCGTACGGTAATTGCAAATGCCCTCCCCTCTCTTCATTAAACGTCATACTCATTAGTATTCCCTAAATCGCTGTAAGAATGATTTATTGTTGAACACTATCCTTATTCAATACCTTATGGTTAATGTGAATTTTTAAAACAAATTTCATATTTGTCACATCTATACATGTTTTGATCCTAATTGGATCATTTCAGTAGATTGTTTTTGCTAGTTGTTTTACGTCGCACCGACACAGATAGGTCTTACGGCGACGATGGGACAGGAAAGGGCTAGGAGTGGGAAGGAAGCGGTTGTGGCCTTACGGTACAGCCCCAGCATTTGCCTGGTGTGAAATGGGAAACCACGGAAACATTTCAGTAGATGGCTAAAATTGACATTACATACTGCAGTTAACATTTAAAAAATTAAAGTAAGAATGGTGTCACGAATGTTAAAATGTTCTTATTAAGAAAAAGTTCATGCTCTTATAGAGGTCGAGTTAAAATCTTCAGTGAGAAATGTTATCTACTTGTCTTGGTATCATCTTAATGTTTCATTGGTTAAAAGTCTGCTAATTGGACTAGGCGATATCTGATTCATAATTGATATTTCGTGATTTGGTTTACTGCCAATAAGGATTACCATAATTGTATATGTCTCGGTGGTATGATTGCCTGTAACTTCTTTGCCCAGTTGAACGATGTGAGCACGTGCGTATAAACCGGGTTAGTGTGCACATAACCACATAAGGAGGATATTGTTCAACAATAAATCATTGTTATAGTGATTTAAAGAATATTAGTTTAGCTGTCAAAACGGAAACATGAAATTTATATTTTGTGGTTCATACCTCATTGCACTTTCAAACAAAATTGTTTTCTAACCGTAACGTCAATCCTACGTGACTACTACGTAACTACAGTACTTACTTCCTCCCATACTGCTTTATTCACAGCGTTATTTTTTAATTTCATTCAATCCCTTACGAACGACCTAGAGAGTTTTCTGCAAGAACAAAAACAACGGTGACGACGGTAATGTCAATAACGACGTCGATGATTTGAACTAATTTCTAGACATATAGGGTCATATACAGAAACTATAGTAAAGAGAGTCAGAAGTAGTTCAAATGCTCAGTAAATTCATCCAATGTAAACCATGTATAAATTGTTTATTACTTTTTTGATGTTGCCGCCCCTTAAAACCTATTACCCTGGACGGAGACCCCACCCCCACATTCCCCCACCTACCTCGAGCCAGCCTAACCACCTAACTGAAATAACTGGAGTACAAAAAAACCGTACACAGTATTCAAGAGACCTTGGGACATTGTGACGTAAGAACAAGTGTGGAAGAGCCACAGAGAATTGGTTCCCACTGAAATACCGCCTCAAGTTGAAAATTAGTTTCATTTGAATGTATTTGGTACTAACTGACGTCGTGTGGCCACCAGAGGGGTCTTGTGCGCGTATTTCTGGTTGACACATATGTGCGACCTGTGTGTGTGTGTGTGTGTGAGAGGATGCTTACGTAATGAGGTAGGTAGAGAGTGAAACCTGGTACCGGCACGTAGCTTCCTCCTACCGAACAACACCACAAGGTCTCCAAGGTTTTACGTCACCATCATTATGATCTCACTTCATATGAACACTGCGGAGAGGTTTAGAATTGAATCCAGAGTTTTGGCACGTAATCTTATAAATTATGAATTGCATACCACCTCCTCACCTACCCTGTCGGCTAACATTCAGATGGTTACATTTTTTCCACTAATGGGAACCAAACCGGTAGGATCGTGCAATGAGCGAATCCGAGCTCATTCAGTCTCCACTTCGACTGCCCAACTGGCTTGGTCAGTGAACACATGCTGCTAGAACGAACTGAAACAGACTCATGAACGAACCGGTCTGGACAGACTGGAACCAGATTCATTGCGGCTCACAAGGGGAGGTCACGATGTCCGCATCACCGCATTTGTTCAAACTTTGTAGGTTGGTAGTACTAAATCACAAAAACACTGACAAAGCAGTAGCGCGTAATTCACAAAAATGTCCAAAAAAAGCTATTTTGAAAATGTCGAGAAAAGTTACGAGAGGTTTAGCATGCCAGGTACCGTCAAGCGAGAGACTGTGGCGCGGTGGTCGAGTGGTTAAGGTTCTCCACTTCACTTATGAAGATAGTGGGTTCGAGTCACGCTCATACCAAGCTTTTTTTTTTCTCTCTCTGACATTTCCTGATCCACTTTTTCCTCGTGTTGTGAATGAGAGCAGCAGTTAGTCACTGTCTGACCGCGCTGAAGCTACGTAGAGTGCAAACGAGTTCCCGGGGAAGCAAATAACAAATAAATAGCTGAAAAGGGTCATATGGCTTACGTCGAGCACCTTTGTATAAATCGCTTACTGGATCCCGGCGACTCTGTAGAGATTACAGAAGAGGCCAAATTATTGGGAAGGAAAATTTTTTAATCTATTTTGACAGTAATAGAAGAAAATGAATTTGTTACAGATGAAAGGGGAAGGGGATAAAAGCATTTCCTGATCTACTTTTTCCTCGTGTTGTGAATGAAAGCAGCAGTTAATCACTATCTGACCGCGTTGTGTCGTGGAACGGTTGTGTGCGATGTAACCAGCAAGGGCGGTGCGTGGTACTGTTGCAGGTTTGCACTACTCCCAATAATTTTACACTTCATTGGTCGTCTTTTCTTCCTATTTTTCAGCTTAATAAACCTAACATGTACTCTAAAATGTGTTAAAACCAACCATCTTTTGTCGTTCGATGTACTAATGCTTCGTAACGGACCATTAAACTCCGCCGTCTTCAAATCAAACTCAAGGGGTTGACTTTCCTACGCCAAACTCCCTAGCGCACAGCGCGCCGCTATTTAGTTTCAGCAGGGACGAGCCTAAAGGCTACCACACACAGAAAGCTAGGCTAAGCTAAGCTAAGCTACGCGGTGTTATGAAAAATATCGCTCACAATGCATTAAATACGATGACATACACAGGCCGCTGTCCTAAGCTATACTAAGCCAAGCTAAACTAAGCTAAGCTAGACAGATCGCTAGGCAGGCGATTTTCTTGGCTGTAGCTGGCCTGGCGCATGCGCTTTTCATTTCTGAGTAGTTGGTCTGGCGGGCTGTCGTGTGTGTTTAGTCGTGTCGTGTGAGTCTCTTCTGGTAGTACTTCGTTATTTTAATACAATGGATAACAGGCCAAAAGAAGAATGACTAATTGAGGAGGTGAAAAGATATCCCTGCCTTTATGATAAGTCATCAAATTATTACAGATACTTGACAAGAAAGGGAAACTGTTGGCAGGAAATAAGTACAGTACTTCAAATTGATTGTAAGTAGGCTACCATTTATAAATTAGCTATATAATCACAATTTTGACAGTTCTAATTGTTTTAGACGAATACATTTTTCACATAGCTTTAGGCACATTATTTACAATTTGGCAGATACAGTTGAAGCACCTGTTCTGCAACTGTATGCCATATTCTTAAATATATCAACAGTTACTAAGAACGTGAAGGGTAAAATAATAACATTTATTGTTTTAGGTAAAGAGGAAAAGACAGGCTGTTTTAAGGGGGCACTAACGAGACAAAAAGAGAGTAAAAGTGGGCAGGAAGGGAAAAAATGAAGGATTGGAAATTCCACAAGCAAAAGAAATTCCTTCTGCCTTATATTTCTACAAGAAGGTGAGCTGTCACTTTAACGTAGTATGGCTAATATTTAAAATATTTTAAAAAGATTTTTAAGTATTAAAAATTGATGAAGTTATAAGTGAATTCATATGTTGAGTACATTATAATTTAAAACGCACGTAATTCATTCGAAGTTATAAGAAAATAAGAACGTCTCGATTTGTTATGTTTTTCAGCTAAGGCAGCATAAACATTTTACTAATTAAATAAACAACATGAATAATTGTGCTTGAAGCACAAGCACTAGGACAGTTCAATATGCTCATTGTCCATAAACAGATCTCCATGTGTCATTTCTTAATATACCTTTGGATGTGTATTAGTAGCTTAATTTTCCTTACAGCACACATTCAAAAATTGACAGGCAGGGAATATATCGAGGTCAAGAGATAACTGAAGTAGCCACTCAGATGATTGAGAGTCCGGAATGTGAAGACCTACACTCCTTATCACATATATCTGATTCATCATCTGTTCCGTCCGCCTCCACACCAACAAAATCTCAGCCAGTTGAACCCCTTCGAGAAAAAAAAAAAAAAAAAAAAAAAACAAACAAACATGAAACATGCCACCAAGCAGAGAGAGTAATTGATTATTTAGAACAGCGCGACAATAAAAGTGCTGCCTAGTGTAGTTTAGCTTAGCTTCTTATTCGTGTCATAGCACACCACAGCTTGGCATTGCTTAGCGTAGCATAGCGTAGTGTAGTGTAGCTTAGCTTTCTGTGTGTGGTGGCCTTAAGCCTGTATACGATGTACAGCATCAGGTAGCAAGCCCGCCAGTGTCGGTCCTAGGGAGTTGCACGAGAACAGCAAGTCCCCTAACGAAAAACAATTTCAAATGTCCCCGTTAGATTGCACCACTCTGCAGAGATGACTTCATCCCTGCTTTCTCTTCTCTCGCAACGGTAATTTCTTTTCCACGCCACTAGGGTAAGCTGTACCGCACCATTAACAATGTTACCAACATTTGTATTTCATGGGCAATCATGACCATTTTTTAAATCGCAAAATTTGTTTTGAGGATATATTTTCGGAGGAAACGTTTTTTCATCAACATAACTACATGTTATACTTTTGTCAACCGTGAAGCGAGCTTTGTGACAACATTGTCACATGTTGATTGTTGATAAACGGCTGGACTATTGCGATTTGCAACATGGAGTTGTTGATGTTACTGTAGACGTTATGTTTACATTTATCACGTGTAGGTCTTGGTGTGTTTTCAGGTGATTGAGTGTTTTCGTTGTAGATAGTTTGTCTGTGCGTTATTATTATAACTTTAACTGAATGTTTGGTTTGAAATATTAACTTTTCAAGGTGTAATCTCATGTGTGGCGGAGTGTGAGTGAAAATGAATACTGTAAGTAATTTACAAGTTAGAGTTTTTCCAGCTTTCTGATGAGGAGAAACTTACCGTAAAGACACTCGGAAGACCATTACCGGACTTAAATATTGTGCAGAATATTAATACTGGAAATCGACAGTTTGGGATGGTGTTTAAAAGGGATATTTATACAAATAGTGATTGGTTATGTGGTTGCGAACTTAAAAATGCGTTATTCTGCTTCCCGTGCTTGTTGTTTGGTGGGGAACCCGCGTGGACCAAAGTAGGAGTTACGGGCATAAACCATTTAAGAACCAAAGTAAAGAAACATGAATCTTCAGCTGTTCACATTCTAAACTGTTTAAGACTGACACTTTTTGGAACTGTCAACGTAGCTGCACAACTCGGTAGTGCGTATAGAAAGAAAATTGCGGAGTATAACGAAGAAGTTAGGCATAACAGATATGTGTTAAATGTTTTAATAAACTGTATTCGTTTCTGCGGTTCTTTTGAACTTGCCTTAAGGGGGCACGATGAAACTGAATCATCATCAAACCCAGGTGTTTTCAGAGGGCTAATTAATTTTAGCGGTGAATTGGATGCCGTGCTAAAATGTCATTTGGAAAAGGCAACTGTTTTCAAAGGAACATCCAAAACAATTCACAACGATCTTTTGAAAATTATGTTGGAGGTATTCCAGGAAGAAATATCAAAACAAATAAGGGATTAAGAATGTTTAGCTATTATAGCAGATGAAACCAGTGACATTTCCAATATATTCCAGATGGCTGTTGTGTACCGTTACGTATTAAGAGGCAAACCAATAGAAAGGTTCTGGAGTTTCCTGTCTCCTGCAAAAACATGACGCACAGACATTAGCTGCGTGTTTATTGAAAGAATTAAAAAAGCACTAAGTAAATGAAACTCCCCAGAAGTTAACTGCACAGACATATGACGGGGCATCCGTTATGGCTGGTTCCTCTGGTGGGGTACAAGCTATTGTAAAAAAAAAAAAAAAAAAAAAAAAAAATCCTATCCCAACGCAGAATATGTGCATTGCTATGCCCATCAAGTTAATCTTGTAATGAGCAAGGCGGCATCAATCAACCGCAATGTGAAAATATTTTTTTTTCAAGTTTGCAAGGAATTTGTGCATTCTTCTCCGACAGTCCACAGCGGACCGCGATACGTGACGAGGTAGTGAGGAAACGTTTGCCACGGGCTTGCCCTACTAAGTGGGATTTTCAATCATGATGCGCAAATACAGTTTATGACTGCAAGGAAGATCTTATTGAGTGTATGAACCAGATATTGGAAGGTGACTCAGTAATGAGTGAAACTACAATTTTTCAGGCTCTTGGTCATAAAAAAAAGTCTTTCCAGTTGTAGTTTCAATTTTTGGATGGAATTCTTCCGTAAAATTATGCCACTAGTCGAAGTTCTCTTCGGTCAGCTACAACACGGAGACACTGATGCTGGTTCTGCACATAAGGCCGTTTCAGCATTTTATGTAAACATCTCCAAGATTCGAGAAGAAATTGACCTCACGAGCGGTAATGAACCTACCGATTACTCATTGAAGAAAAAGAAATTGGACAGGACTGAATGGAAAAGAGAAGCAAAAGAAGTGTGCGATGTGATAATTTCCCAGGCTAAAAATAGTCTTAGCTTCTCAGGTCAGCTTGTAGCTTCATCATTGTTTCTTCCAGAGAAGTTCTCCTTGTACTGTTCTAAGTTCCCTGAAGGTACCTCACATACAGTGTGTTCAGTGTATACGTTTTTGGACAAACTAAAACTACGCCATGAACTATCGTCCATCTATTTAGCACAAGAATTCAGATCATTGTCGGGTGCTGTTAGTCTAGCAGAGTTTATAATAACCCACAACCTAGAGAAAACGTTCAGCGAGTGCTTGATAGTGTTGAAATTAATTCTTAAAATCCCTATGACGCCTGTTGAAGCAGAAAGATGTTTTTCTGCTTTGAATAGGATAAAAACTTTCTTAAGGAACTCTATGGCCCAGGAAAGATTGTCAGCCGTGGCAATGTTTTCTGTAGAAAGAGTTCTGGTGATGGAAATCGCAGACTTCAATCAACGGGTGACTGACAAGTTTGCATCAATGAAAAACAGGAGGGCACATTTTCAATTCAAGTGAGGTAAGAATAACTGTAGTTATACTGTATAAATAGCCTATTATTTCCAGTGTTTTAATTGGTGGTTATATTTCAGTTTTAATAGGAATGAAGTTCATTACATACGGATACTAGGGATTCTTGTTATTTCCGTAAGATTCTGATTTAAAATTGCAACACTGAAAATTTTGGTGCAACACCCAGCTTCAGATACCACCAGCCACCACTGAACCAGACGTGCTCATCATAAGTTCGATCGGCATGGAGATCTCGCATGTTGAATTATGTTCGAATGGACGTCTTTTTGAATGTGAAGCTACGCAAAGTCCAAACGAGTTCCCGGGAGAGCAAACAACAAATACATAGTTGAAAAGGGCAACGGCTTACGTCGAGCACCTTCTTTGTATAAATCACTTACTGGATCCCGGCGACTCTCTAGAGATTACAGAAGAGGCCAAATTATTGGGAAGGAAAATTTTCAAGTCTATTTTGACAGTAACATAAGAAAAGAAATTTGTGTTGTTGTTGTTTGAGTCATCAGTCCGTAGACTGGTTTGATGCAGCACTCCATGCCACCCTATCATGTGCTAAACTTTTCATTTCTACGCAACTACTGAATCCTACATCTGCTTTAATCTGCTTGTCATATTCATACCTTGGTCTCCCCCTACCGCTCTTACCACCAACACTTCCTTCAAAAACCAACTGAACAAGTCCTGGGTGTCTTAAGATGTGTCCTATCATTCTATCTCTCCTTCTCGTCAAATTTAGCCAAATCGATCTCCTCTCACCAATTCGATTCAGTATCTCTTCATTCGTGATTCGATCTATCCATCTCACCTTCAGCATTCTTCTGTAACACCACATTTCAAAAGCTTCTACTCTCTTTCTGAGCTAGTTATCGTCCAGGTTTCACTTCCACACAATGCCACACTCCACACGAAAGTCTTCAAAAACATCTTTCTCATTCCTATATCAATGTTTGCAGTGAGCAAATTTCTTTTAAGAAAGCTCTTCCTTGCTTGTGGTAGTCTGCATTTTATGTCCTCCTTACTTCTGCCATCGTTGGTTATTATACTACCCAAGTAACAATATTCATCTACTTCCTGCAAGACTTTATTTCCTAATCTAATATTTCCTGCATCACCTGCCTTCGTTCGACTACACTCCATTACTTTTGTTTTGGACTTATTTATTTTCATCTTGTACTCCTTACCCAGGAGTTCATCCATACCCTTCAGCAACTTCGAGATCTGCTGCAGTCTCAGATAAAATAACAATATCATCGGCAAATCTCAAGGTTTTGATTTCCTCTCCTTGGACTGTGATTCCCTTTCCAAATTTCTCCTTGATTTCCTTTACTGCCTGTTCTATGTAAACATTGAAAAGGAGAGGGGACAAAATGCAGCCTTGCCTCATTCCTTTCTGGATTGCTGCTTCTTTTTCAAAGCCCTCGATTCTTATCACTGCAGACTGATTTTTATACAGATTGTAGATAATTCTCCGTTCTCGGTATCTGATCCCAATGATCTTCAGAATCTTAAATAGCTTGGTCCAATCAACATTATCGAATGCCTTTTCTAGATCTACGAATGCCATGTACGTGGGGTTGTCCTCCTTGATTCGATCCTCCAAGATCAGACGTAAAGTCAGGATTGCTTCATGTGTTCCTACATTTCTTCTGAAGCCAAACTGATCTTCTCTCAACTCAGCTTCAACTTGTTTTCACATTCTTCTGTAAATAATTCGAGTTAAAATTTTGCAGTCATGAGATACTAAACTAATGGTGCGGTAGTTTTCACACCTGTCAGCACCGGCTTTCTTGGGAATAGGTATAACAACATTCTTCCGAAAATCGGATGGGACTTTTCTTGTCTCATACATCTTACACACTAAATGGAATAACCTTGCCATGCTGGTTTCTCCTAAAGCAGTTAGTAATTCAGAGGGAATGTTATTAATTCCAGGTGCCTTGTTCCTATTTAGGTCACTCACAGCTCTGTCAAACTGACCTCAAAATTGGGTCTCCCATTTCATCAGCATCAACAGCCTCTTCATATTTCAGAACCAAATTACCTACACCTTTACCTTGATACACCTGTTGGATATGCTCCTGCCAACTTTCTGCTTTGTCTTCTTTCCCTAGAAGTGACTTTCCATCTGAGCTTTTAATATTCATACACCTAGATTTCCTTCCTCCAAAGGTTTCCTTGATTTTCCCGTATGCAGCATCTACCTTTCGCAGAACCATACAACCTTCGACATCCTTGCACTTCTTCAGCCATTCTTCCTTAGCTACCTTGCAATTTCTATCTACTTCATTCTTTAATCGCCTGTATTCTTTTCTGCTCTCTTCATTTCTAGCATTCTTGTATTTTCGTCGTTCATCAATCAGGTCTAGTATCTCCTGAGTTATCCACTGATTCTTAGTTGATTTTTTCTTCCTTCCTAACATTTCTTCAGCAGCCCTACTGACTTCATTTTTCATGACTATCCACTCTTCTTCTATTGTGTTTCCTTCAGCCTTTTCATTTAGCCCTTGTGCAACATGTTCCTTGAAACACTCCCTCACACTATTTTCTTTCAACTTGTCTAGATCCCATCTTTTTGCATTCTTTCCTTTCTTCAATTTCTTCAATTTCAGATGGCATTTCATGACCAACAAGTTGTGGTCAGAGTCCACGTCTGCTCCTGGGAAAGTTTTGCAATCCAACACCTGGTTTCCGAATCTCTGCCTAATCATAATGAAGTCTATTTGATACCTTCCAGTGTCTCCAGGTCTCGTCCACGTATACAGCCGTCGTTTGTGGTGTTTGAACCAAGTATTGGCAAGGACTAAATTATGATCAGTGCAGAATTCAACCAGCCGACTTCCTCTTTCGTTCCTTTGTCCCAATCCAAATTCTCCTACTGTATTACCTTCTCTTCCTTGGCCTACCACTGCATTCCAGTCTCCCATCACAATTAGATTCTCGTCACCTTTTACATATTGTATTAAATCTTCTCTCTCTTCATATATTCTTTCGATTTCTTCATCATCCGCTGAACTAGTAGGCATATAGACCTGCACTATTATGGTGGGCATTGATTTGGTGTGTATCTTGACAATTCTTTCACTATGCTGGTCGTAGTAGCTTACCCGCTGCCCTATTTTCTTATTCATTATTAAACCAACTCCTGCATTTCCCCCGTTTGATTTTGTGTTGATAATTCGGTAGTCGCCTGACCAAAAATCCTGCTCTCCCTGCCAACGTACGTCACTTGTACCAACTACATCCAACTTTAGTCTATCCATCTCCCTTTTCAGATTCTCTAACCTACCACAACGATTCAAACTTCTAACATTCCACGCTCCGACTCGCAGAATGTCAGTATCCATCTACCTGATGGTCGCCCCCTCTCATGTAGTCCCTACCCGCAGATCCGAATGGGGGACTATTATCGCGGCCACCAAATTAGGCGGGTCAGAGAAATTACGCTGTTGCCAAGGTTATGTAGCAACTGTCGAAGAAACGTCTAACTGAACACATCATTTCGGAGCGCGAGGCAAGTTGTTCTCTCTCAAGCTCCTGATGTTACTTCATACAATATTTCAAAACAAATTATACTACAAGCTTCAGAAAAGATTGCTGATTTCAGTGGTATAACTATTTTCCATATAAACCACTTCAAATGATTATTACCGGGCGAGTTGGCCGTGCGTGTAGAGGCGCGCGGCTGTGAGCTTGCATCCGGGAGATAGTAGGTTCGAATCCCACTATCGGCAGCCTTGAAAATGGTTTTCTGTGGTTTCCCATTTTCACACCAGGCAAATGCTGGGGCTGTACCTTAATTAAGGCCACGGCCGCTTCCTTCCAACTCCTAGGCCTTTCCTATCCCATCGTCGCCATAAGACCTATCTGTGTCGGTTCGACGTAAAGCCCCTAGCAAAAAAAAAAGATTATTAAAAATAAAATCTTGAACGAGTAAATTTTAATCCGTAGAATCATGTATTGAAAATTTCAGTAATCAGCCAAGTTTTTATTTTTTCAGCCAATAAAATTTTGTCTGCGGGAAAAATTGTTAAAAATTGCCTGACTTATACTTTTTATCTGAAACATATTTCCGTGAGTCGTGTAATTTTCCTGGAAAATGGCCCGGAAAGCGATTATGTAAATGTCGCTGGCTGAGGCACTGCGGGGCGCGCGCGCCAGCACAGGCTGCAGGACGCCGTAAATACTTTCGGATTACATATTAATCCGTATCAGTTTTATTACATTATAACTTTAAATATTTGAATACTGTATATTGTACTGAGGAATATGGAAAAAGAACTACTTTAAAGAATAGGTTACCATTAATTTAGAATGAATTAAGAATCGGGTTCCAGCTTCAAGGCAGTCTAAGATTTCTTAGTCACTGTCATCACACATCTCACTCTCTGTCGAGTCGTCATTTACACTGATGATGAATGGCTCCATTCTTTCGTCCCTTACTATTTCCTTGGCTGAATCGTCAGATTGAAGATTTTCCGCGCGATTGAAGCACTTTTCCCAATTTGCAGCAGGCACACGGTCGATGGCTTCTGAAGAATGTCTTGGTCCTCTCTGCCACTTCTCTCTTGACTTGAGCCCGAATCAATTCACATTCACTATCCATTTTAACTGCACTTACGGCGCGAGCTCAACAGCTGCATGATAGGGAATGGCATGGGTAAGGTGGCCTGGAGCGGATGGGCTTCAACTAGACAGCACTGCACGATCAGCGTTGCCAATCCGTGCTCGGAGATAAGCGACTCTCGACCATCTGTCGCTTTGCCGTTCCCATATCTGACGACAGCGCATTTTTCCTCACCCGCCTAATTTGGGGGTCGCGACAGTAGTTTACCTCCGGAATATTTTACCCGGGAGGAAGCCATCATCAGTACCGGTACATCATTCATATAGAGAGAGCTGCATGTCCTCGGGAGGTAGTTACGGCTGTAGTTTCCCGTTGCTTTCAGCCGTGTAGCAGTATCAACACAGCTAAGTCATGTTGAGTATTATTACAAGGCCGTATCAGTCAATCATCTAGACTGCCGCCCTTGCAACCACCCCCCTTTCGATGAAACATTCCTTAGATTGGTCTCTCAACAGATACCCATCCGATATGGTTGCACCTGCGGCTCGTCTATCTGCTTCACTGGGACACGCAAGCCTCCCCACCGCGGCAAGGTCACATGATTCGCAGGGGAGGAAGAAATTTGTAACAGATGAAAAAGGGGAACCTGGGTGGGGGGGGGTGGGGTAAATAATGATCGCAGCGTGACTCGAATTCAACATCTTCATAACTGAAATGGAGAACCTTATCCACTCGACCACCTCGCCACAGTCTCTCGCTTGATGGTATCTGGCGTGCTAAACCTCAACTTTTTTCGATATTCTCAAAATCGCTTTTTTCGAAAATTTGAGAGTTGCGCGATACTACTTTGCCAGCGTGTTTCTGTGATGTAGTACTACCAACCTGCAAAGTTTGAACAAAATTGGCGATGCGGTCATCGTGACCTCCCCTTGTCAGTCGAAATGGGCGATATTTACATAGGAGCAGCGTGAGCCAACCAAACCTCGAAACTCTGTCACAGGCTCGGTCCACTCTGTTGTTCAGTCACACGCACAGACATACAGATGTCTGTGGTCACACGGCGTGTGATCAAACTGAGTGTACTGCCATGTTTCTACTTCACGCACGTGTGTTATGACTTGAGTGTTCCATTCAGTGGCTGTACAAGAAGGATGTTCGGAGAACCAATGCATGTGGCAACAGTGCACCAAAAAGCGAGTCACACGAACTTCCGAGTTTTCGAGCTGCTCGATCTGTTCAGATTAGCTTCTGCTGATTGTGATCATATACCATGGCCAGTTCGGTAGGTTCATTTGTCTAATGAAGTAGATCGCCATTTCGAGTTTGGTACTTCCTAACACTCACTGACCATAGTAACCGAGCACGAAGCTCTGGACGAGTCTAGACTGAGCGGGACCTATTTCTTGTAAATGAGTTTGAGCTAGTCTAAACGCCGTTTTGCACAGCTCTAGATCATGGCCACCATGTGTTAGGTTGCCATTGTTAAAGACTGCACCTTCAAGGGGAAAATATTGAAAAATCAATTAAGTGAATGTAAGAAAATACAATGCCTTTGCTGGCAAGATGTAGTGTTTACAAGTGCACCATGTCTTCTGCTATGGGCTAGAATAAATTTGTTACTTTCATTGACCTGTCTCAGTCTCATCCTTGTCTTTAACCAAAGTATGAGCGATGCTAGTAATATTTCTTATTCAGCCAGTCCCTGTTAAGAATGGTGTGAAAATATCGCTCAGAGAGTCTGTTGGTGCCTGCATTCCAGTGGGCTTGGCAGCTGATATGTATTAGCAACTTCTGGCCCGGCGAGGAAAGCTTTTTTGCTATTTGCTTTACGTCGCACCGACACAGATAGGTCTTATGGCGACGATGGGATGGGAAATGCCTAGGAAATGTAAGGATGCGGCCTTAATTAAGGTACAGCCCCGGCATTTGCCTGGTGTGAAAATGGGAAACCACGGAAAACCATCTTCAGAGCTGCCGACAGTGGGGCTCGAACCCACGATCTCCCGATTACTGCATACTGGCCGCACTTAAGCGACTGCAGCTATCGAACTCGGTGGCGAGGAAAGCAACGGGGAAACTACTACACTCTTCGTTTCCCTAGTATGCCTCTTCAGTGACACCTAGGCTACCTATGACTGAGTAGAGGGGGGTTCGATTCCCACCTCAGCCATCCTCGAAGTGGTTTTCCGTGGTTAACACTTCTCCAGGCAAATGCCGGGATGGTACCAAACTTAATGCCACGGCCGCTGTCTTCCTTCACCCGTGTCTATCCCTTCCAATCTTCCCATCCCACTACAAAGCTCCTGTTCAGCATAGCAGGTGAGGCCGCCTGGGCCAAATACTGGTCCTCCGCTGAGTGCGAGGGAAAAACCAACCCTGGACGGTAAACAGATTAAGGAAGATAAGTACAATGCCTTAGCAAATGTCATGGGATAGTCACCTAATAGCGTGTAGGGCCTCCTCTGGCCCTGCGAACTGCACTGAGACGCCGTGGAAGTGAGTCGACAAGTCCCTGGTAGTCCTCTGGACGCAGCTGACACCAAATCGTTTGCAGAGCGGCCGCCAATGCTGGTCTGATCGTGGATGCAGGATCCATGGCACGGAGCCTGCATTCCAGGACATCCCAGATATGCTCGATAGGGTTCATGTCGGGGCTCCTGGGTGGCCATGGCAGTCGTTGGACCTCCGCTGCATGTTCCTGGAACCATTCCCGGGCGACGTGGGAGCGATGTGGCGGCGCGTTATCTTGAAACACCGCAGAACCGCCTCGGCGCTGGAAGGCCAAAAATGGGTGGAGATGGTCTCCGAGCAGCTCAACATACCGCGTACAATTCAAAGTCTCTTCCAGAACAACTAGGGGGCCCATTCCATATCAGGAAAATGCACCCTGACCATAACAGGGACACCAGCGCCCTGGACCACACCTTCGAGGCAGGCGGGATCCATCGCTTCATATGGTCTGCGCCGTACACGGTGCCTCCCATCGGCATGGTGCAGTTGAAATCGTGATTCGTCTGACCATATCACGTTACGCCATTGTTCCAGTGTCCATCCCTGGTGACTGGCAACAAATGCGCATTGTTGTGCCCGATGACGTTGGGTTAACAGTGGCACCCGTGTGGGGCGCCGGCTCCCATACCCCATAGAACCCATGTTGCTACGAATTGTCCACTGGGAGACGTGTCTAGCACAGCCTGTGTTGAATTGAGCCGTGATTTGTTGCACGGTTGCCCGTCTGTCACTTGACAATCCGTCTCAGATGTCGCCGGTCACGGTCATCGAGGGTGTCCGGACGGCCAGTCGTTCGTCTGTTGTGGACGGTGACACCCGCATTCAACCATTCACGATACACCCTGGACAAAGTTGATCGCGTGAAGCCGAATTCCCGCACCACTTCCGAAATCGCACTTCCCATCCGTCGGGCACCGACCACCATACCCCGTTCGAACGGTGTCAGCTCACGACGACGATCCATGTTACACCTGTCACTGCTCACAAGGTCTCCTATACAACTACCGCTGGCAAAGGGGGCCTGTGGTGCTCAGACAACACACCTGCGCATCAGTGCTCCGCTATCCCATGACATTTGCTCAGAATGTGTATGTTCAACTTCCTACTTGACAGTTTTCTTTTGTACCTAACTTTTGAACCATTATACATACTTTTTCCAAGAACATGCGTAGAATAAAACATAAGAACGGAAGAAAAAGGAAAATAAAACCATGCACGCAACGGGACTCGAACCAGCGAAGCCTTTATTACAAGACTCTTGACGCTACCCACTGAGCCACGTGCTCGTTTGTCACTTCGCTAACGTTTGGTTGATGTAAGGCACTTGAAATTTGTCAAAGTCGATTCTCTGGCGCATGTCTAAATATCCGGCCCCAATGCCTTCGAGACATTTATATTGTCACATTCACGTAGACCTACTGTAAGTCCGAACAATTTATGCGACCCCTCTACCCGAAGGTCCACTTGTGAGAGAATAGTATACGTGGTTTAAGAGCAGGAATGAAACAGAACATGTCGACTGAAGTCACAGCTCAACTGTATGTAATAGATACCGGTATGTTTTTAAGTTTAAGCATTCATGCTTTAGATATACACACAACGGACACATTTCTACAGTCTTATTAATGTAATATCAGTGATTTTAAAACTTTATAGAATCATGCTGCAGGAAAGATGGAACAGATGTCACTCTAGATCCGTAAAGAGGATAGCTATTTGAGTTCATTTGGAGTGGCTTTTTCTACATATTAAGATAAAAGCAATAATAATAATAATAATAATAATAATAATAATAATAATAATAATAATAATAATAATAAAAAACATGAAATGGCCAGGAGTGTCCGAGGACAAGTTCGGCGTGCCAGGAGTAGGCCTTTTGAAGTGACTCCTGTAGGCGACCTGCGCGTCGTGATGAGGATGACATTATGATGATCCCGACACATACACCCAGCCCCTGTGCTAGCGGAATCAACCAATAATGAAAATTCCAGACCCTGCCGGGAATCGAACCCGGGACCCCTGTGGCCAAAGGCCAGCACGCTAACCATTTAGCCATAATAATAATGAAACAAAAGAAAGGAAGAAAAAGGAAACCATGCACGCAGCGGGACTCGAACCAGCGAGGCACTTATAACAAGGTAATAAAGAGGAAGCGTAAGCTTCACTGAAATATTATATCGATGTGTTTTTCATTATTTCCCGTCAAATATTCATATTTCGGCTATTATTTTATATTAATGCATTCGAACAGTATAATGACGTAAGACAGCGGCGGCCGCAAGCTTCCGGCTTCGGCAATAGCTGCTCATTGCCAGTTTTCATTTTTTAAATTATCATTAACAAATACATCGCAAATGGGAAATATCCCGGTGGTAATGGTCACTTGTAGTAGTGTAATAATAAAGTTAACACAATTACCCAACAACAACGAACAAGAGTACAACAAGCAATTCCATGGAAAGAAAATATTACAAGAAATACTACCGGTACTAGTTTAGCACTCTAATCCAGCATCATCATATACAAATTCACACACAACTTAAGTTTTTCCAGCGCTTAAGACTACGGCTTACAATACCTACTATAGGTTTAACTTACGACTAGCTTACAGCTTCTAACTACAAGTGATAATAAAGTAAAGTTAAAAACATAACTACCCAACAACTACAACACGAGTACAAAATGCCAGTTTGCCAGTTTATTTACTATATGTCTGTGGCAGGTATGTCTATAAAAACATTGATAAACATAATGCATGCTAGGAGGAGGAAGCGACTGTGACCTTAATGTACAGCCTTGTATGAAAATGGGAAACCACGGAAAACCATATTCAGGGCTACCGATATTGGGCTTCAAACCCACTATCTCCCGAATGCAAGTTCAAAGCTGCGCGACCCTAACCGCACGGCCAACTTGCTAGCTAAATATTTCCGGAGACATTTGGAAGATTGTGAAATGTTCGGAATATTTCCGTTATTTTGTTCCTCCCACGGTAAAAATGTGCAAAATATAAAAATTAAAGATAGGAACTTACAGGATATTCTAAACAAATTTTGTTATAGTGGTTTTTGATACGTCCAACACAATCGGAGAAATTTGACCTTTCCTGTCTTAACCCCAGTTAATATTAATAACCTGCTACTTTTAAGAGATGAAACGAGCAATAGTCCAATTGGGAACATGCATCATTTTCAAAAAATTTTTTTTTGAAAAGTACACCAATGAAATAGTACGTAAACGTATTACATTGTGGTATGTTGTCTTGTTTTCTACCATTAAAAAAATATTTAATAGTGCCTTTCCGCAAGGCGAGTGAAACGGCCTCTGACGTAAGCGGCGCGCTGTGACGTCACGATCCAGTACCGCATGGAGCTCTACCAGCCGTTGTGCATCAGCCGTTGCTAAAAGCCGATTGTTTATTATTCATGATCGCGAATAACTTCAAAATGACAGAAGAAAGGTCCAAAACAGCACAATCAGACAATCTATCTTGAAAAATAGTGACTTTTGTGGCCGCAGAAATTCGCGGATAACAAGCAAGTTTGTAAGTGGCGTCTTTTATATACGTGCAATGTACTGTAACCCATAGTATTAGGATAACAACGAACCTGAATAGGTATCACATCACTTTCAACATTTCCTTCTAGACTGATTCCCCTATTAAAGAATAACATTACATTTTCGGGCTTTCAGCATTAGTAAAGTAAGAAATCGGATTTCAGCACTAACATAAACATATAGGTTGTATTATAGTACTAGTCCGCTTCTGTGGTGTAGTGGTTAATGTGTGCCACTCCCGGCTCTGCCATGAAAGTTGAAAACAAATAGTACGAGGGCTGGAACGGGGTCTATTCAGCCTCGGGAGGTCAACTGAGTAGAAGGGTTTCGAATCCCACCTCAGCCATCCTCGAAGTGGTTTTTCGTATTTTCCTACTTCTCCTCCAGGCACCTAAGGCCACGGCCGTTTCCTTCCCTCTTCCTTGTCTATCCCTTCCGATCCTCCCATCCTCCAACAAGGCCCCTGTTGAGCATAACAGGTGAGGCCGCCTGGGCGAGGTAATGGCCCTCCTCACCAGTTTCATCACCATACTCAAAGTCTCACGTTCCAGGACACTGCCCTTGAAGTGGTAGAGGTGAAATCCCTCGCTGAGTCCGAGAGAAAACCAACCCTGAAGGATAAACTGATTAAGAAAGAAAGAAAGATCATAGTACTATAGGGCTATAACCTATCATTCCCCAAAAAATATATATATTTATGGTTGGGACAACTGGCCTACCGTCTTCCAGGGCCCATAAAAGAGAATTAAATATCTTTGTGGAGGGAAAAAGTTAAACATGATAAAGATAAATATGACTTCATCTAGTTTTCACAAGTCGGGCTGAGTGGTTCAGACTGTTGAGGTGCTGGCCTTCTGACCCCAACCTGGCAGGTTCGACCCTGGTTCAGTCCGGTGGTAGTTGAAGGTGCTCAAATACGTCAGCCTCGTGTCGGTAGATTTACTGGCACGTAAAATAACTCCTGCACGACTAAATTCCTGCACATCGGCGTCTCCGAAAATCGTAGAAGTAGTTAGCGGGGCGTGAAGCCAATAACATTAATTACATTTGGCTTTTAACAAGCTGAGCATATCAGGAAAGAAAAGTGTTCTGGTGACATTTTAGTCGCTCAATACAGGAATGTCTTTGGGTGCTGTGACTTACTTTTTCTTTTTTTTTTTTGCTTTACGTCACACCGTCACATATAGGTCTTATGGCGACGATGGGACAGGAAAGGCCTAGGAATGGGAACAAAGCGGCCGTGGCCTTAGGTACAGCCTCAGCATTTGCCTGATGTGAAAATGGGAAACCACGGAAAACCATCTTCAGGGCTGCCGGCAGTGGGGTTCAAAATCCACTATCTCCCGGATGCGAGCTCACAACTGCGCGCTCCTAACCGCACGGCCAACTCGCGCGGTATTTTTACCCTTCGGTTTATGACTTGGCTTGTATAACCTAAAACTTAGGCTAAGTTGGATAATATTTTAAACACCTACATCACTATTTTCACCTGTGTGCAATTATGTTATTTATTTCATTAATATTATGATAATTATTATAATTGAGCATTGTTAACTTATAAGGCCCCAACAGACAAGCATTGGTTTTGTGTAGAGTTATACATTTGTTAAATTCACGTTGTTTCCTTTCATGATGTACACGCCTATTCTTTGTTACATTATAGAGTATTTAGATATAGCCTAAATTTCTTTACCAATTAAGCTCTTCAATAAAGACATACACAACTGTCCCATGCCAAGATATATGGGTAGAATTAGAGCTGTCAAATGGTTCATAACCCCTTTGATTTATTATCTTGATATGGATCACCCAAAACATAGGTTAGGTTTGGAGAATACTTTAATAATCAGCATTATTTAATGCACTGTTTGTTACTTTGATATTCCAAGATGTAATTGAAGCATTTAAATAAAGCACCATACATTAAAATTTAAAGTTTTACCACTAGAACAGCTGATATAGAAAAGTGGTTTGAAAATTCAAACAAATTCATCTTACGTTAAACTCTTCAAAAAATTAAACTGTAGACTTTTCCGATATAGCACCAGCATTTCTCCAGCTCGCCAAAATCCATTTCTCCCTAGTTTTAGCGTCTTTGGAACGTTCATAAACAATTTGTTTATGGTATGCGATGTGCTATTGCACATCGGAACTCTACACCATTTATAAGTTTTCTGCCTTACTGTCTGCGCAGGATTCATTTTAAGTCTAAAATATACCACTCAGATTATTATCCAATGTATAGACCTCGAATTTAACCATACTAGACACTAACGTAAAGTAGAAATACGCGAAGTGTATCCTGCTTCTCACAGCACACTATGTGTTATTTCGTCTGCTAATTCAGCCAACCTGTACGATGACGTCAGGCCAATGAGATCGCGTACTTGCGTGACGTGACATTTTCGTAGATTTTTATCATGTTTGGAGTTATTATTTGTACATTCTGATCACATTTTTGAATTCTGCATGCAATTTTGAATCAGATTAGCATATTTTTAATTAAAACTCCGAATCATGCATGTTCCCTATTACATTATAAAACCCCTTTTGGGTCTGTGTGCGTCCGCAAGCGAAACAGACAGGTATGTATTTTCTTTAAAATCCAGACCTCTGAACTATGTAAAAAAAAAAAAAAACCCACACACACTCACTCTCTCTCTTTCACTTCGTAACTAATAATAGCTAACAATCCTCTGCAGTTAATAAAAGATATCAGTACTATTTAAGATAAAACAGATAGCCCAAGCTTCACTGAAACAGCACAGAAAACTTACCCTGTTCAGAAGACACGTTTATATGAGCTAACTAACCATTTGGTTAAAATATGGCGGAGCATATCAGAATGAAGCACTGGTTGGCCACACTCCGTAAGAGCCAACTGGAGCATGACTTCAAGGGTGCATGACTGACAAGGGGGCATTCCCTACTCATCACCACCGATTTCGCTCAAATTTATAGAACATGCAGGGCTTGGCTAGAAATTAAAGTACCCGAAGTGGGAACTCCAGATGGCCAAGCGTATAGAAAATAAAAATAAAAATGTTGACACGGCTCACGCACCGTATAAGCCACTTACGTTAGTGCGCTCGCCGAGCAGTAGATGGCGTAGCGGTAAGAGCTTGGACTAGTAATTCGATGGTCGTGGGTTTGTCTCGCCGTGTGAAGAATATTTTTCTCAATTTTTATATTACTCATTTATTTTAATTTGTTTTACTTATGCGAACTTATGAGAACTGCAGAAAATATGGAGTTGCGTACTTTCCCGACGTGTTCAAACAGAAATAATTCTTTTTTCTCCTTTATTGGCTATCTCCTCTCCTTGGGGAATGTGCCATAAACGTGAATAGTCGTTTCGCTGTAAGGTTCGTTTTCACTTAACAAGTGACGGTTGCTCCTGGCGGCTGTACAGAAACAATAGATTATTGGCGCAGGTAGACAATGACAATGAAATCCCAATTTTTTACCTTTTCTATGCCTTTTGCGAATAAATAAAATGAATTATTCACCTCTTTGCGTAATTGGAAAATGAATAATATAAAACGTGACAGAAAAAGACAATCTCCACAAGGCGAGTCGAACCCACGAACATCATACTACCAGTCCGAGCTCCTACTGCTACGCCAACAACTGCTCCGCGAGCGCATGAACGTCAGTGGCTTATACGGTGCCAACTACCTTGATACGGTGCGAGAGCCGCGTCAACATTTTTATTTTTATTTTCTATACGCTTGGCCATCTGGAGTTCCCACTTCGGGTACTTTAATTTCTAGCCATGCCCTGCATGTTCTATAAATTTGAGCGAAATCGGTTGTGACGAGTGGGGAATGCCCCCTTGTGAGTAGGGATGGAAAGTTAATCTTTCATTTGCTTGCATTTGTTTCCTCTAGCGGTGGACTGCACGACTTTTCCTTTGACGTTGGACTGTCGTAAAGAGAAATACATTATTTTACTTGCATTGTATCATTTAGTATTTTCAATGCACTATCCTCCACAATGTGGGCATTTGAATATGCACATTTCAGTTCGAGAGGTTCCCCAGTAGAGTTCTCTAACAGAAGTCTAGATGTGTACTGTGTACACCGCACTTAGAGCTCTCGAGGGATTCACAGTAGAAGTTTTTCTTAAAAAATGCAAAAGCATTATCAGCGATAGTGACGGATGATGTCCATTACTTCACTAAAGGTTTCTCATCATCAGGTATGTTACGATAAACGTTTCCAGAGCTGTCGACAACGAACCGTTACCTTATTAATAAGGGGCCAGCTGAAGACTACTACAATAATTATTTGTTATTACTTGTTCATAATACGCACTGTAATCAATACTATATACGGTATATATATGCATGCATGATTTAAAGTGATTTTATAGAATCTGAGGATGTTTATAATGTCAATATTTGTGTAATAGTGTGTACTTTTACAGGTATGTTATAGTGTTATATGTCAAGAAAGTGAAAATATACTCTAAAATACATATAAGCATCAATTAATCAAGATAAAATAATATTAAACTGTTACTTACCCAGCATGAGGGAATGATTTATAACTCCGCCAAAACAATAGGCGACGACAATAAGCACAGGCCATGATTGATTTCTCAGTAGATAGAACGAAATAAGTTGAATTAATACCATTCCAGTGACAACCCATTTGAAGTTAGGATCATATCCAAACAGCTTCTTGATCTGAGGATATTTGGCTGAAATTAGGAATACACATAAATGCCTTTAAATACTGCAACGCCAAACACCTCACACAATAGAAATAATGGTAGACGGAAAGAAAAAGCAAATCAAACACCAGAATACACACATCCTCATGTGAGTAGGAGCAACAGACATCCAAGGTATCTCCTGCCTGTCGGAAGAGACAACTAAAAAAAGGGGGCCCCAGGGGCTCTTAACTTGGGAGCGTGGGTTGGAAACCACGGGGCCCTTGGATGAGTCCTGGCATTGTTTGAACTTGTGTTAGGGTACTCATTTTCACCTATCCAATCCGACCCCCCTTGGCCAACTCTTGTTCTTTTTCGACCTCGACGCTGTTAGGTTCCGGGGTCTAGGGAGTCTCATTTTCGCGGCCTTCGAGGTCCTTGTCTTTCTTTGACCGATACCTTCATTTTTCGAAGTGCCGGATAACCTTTTTCCCCTCTGATTAGTGTTAATATAGGATGGTTGCCTAGTTGTACTTCCTCTTAAAACAATCGTCACCACCTCCACAACAGGAAACACAATAAACAGAGTAGTTTTCCGTATTATTAACACAGAGGATACTTCGAATATTCGAAAAATACAATCCCAAAAATAGTTTATTGAAACTAGTCGAAAATGAGAACCAGACAAGCGTTCTTCGAGAATTTCAATGAATATGGACAACAAAGGCATCCAAACGTATAAATATAAACCAAGCAATTAAAATTAAGGATGAACTGGAAACGGTTCTGGAGGCGTGATTAGCTCAATAGCTTAGCTCCTGGTTTCCCACTCGGAAGGCTGAAGTTCGAATTCCAGTCAATTCTGGGTTTTCATCTAAAAAAAAAAAAGCTCACGTGGCGTCGGAAAGGGTATGCGACCTAGAACACAAAGCCAAAACCAAAATGAACCCGGGTGGCTCCAGCGACCTCAGAAATACATGGGCTAAGACAGAAACAATTCTGTACCGATGCAGATCTCATAGACTACATATTCAAGAGACAAAGGGTCTGACACCAGCAGGAATCTTACAAGCTGCCAAACATACATCTTTTCATACTTGTTGTTATGTTTCTTTTCAGTGAGAGCCCAAGTCTGGTCAGCAAGCAGCGCAGGTGCCACTTGCCGGAGATTAACCCCGTACAACATGGATATTAACTGCCAAATCACGGATATGTAGAGTCCTCAGCCCGAAGGCTGGTTGGATCTCCAACAGGTCCACTATCAACTGTCATCGGTTGCCTAGGCGTCACTGAAGACATGTACACAGGTGAGCCCTATGATGAACGCTGGCGTGACTTACCATCTTACCACATATTATATCTTGTTTCATGATGTTTAAATTATATGTATTTGAAGGGGGTATATACGACGCAGTTGGTCCTCCCTATGTGGTTTTTGTAAATGTCAGAATACGACGAAAAAGGGTCATTTGTTTTATTTTCCACTTGGATAAATTTTCGAAGTCTTGCGAGTGCCGTATGATGTTGTAAAAAGGGTTATTAAATAGGGTTTCGAAGTGATATCACGTCCAATGTAGATCGTCATTTCCGTGTGTTTATTGCCTATATTTTGTGATGTCAAATTAAGATGTTCATTCGACGTAAAAAATTTTTGTCTGAATTTTTGACGTAAATAATATAAGAAATCCATGGTTACCCATTTTCAATCAATTCTAGTTGAAATTTCCATCCGGGAATAACGTGCGAGCAGTTGGATACTGTGAATTTGTTTAATTGAGAAAGAAATGTGCATTAGAGACCACGAACTTAAGAGTATAATAAACAAGGTTAGCCAAATTCAGGGTTGTTCAAAATATAGAGCGATGGTAATGATGATTGTTTGTCTGTGAGGGGTGCGCACACTTTGTAAAATGTTACGACGAGATATGACATCGTAATTATACGGCGAGTTGCTTTTGGTTTGTACGTAATTACTAGGGTTATCCAAGTGTTAATAATGGCTAGAGTTAGATTAGATTTAAAGTGTGAGGTCATGAAACAAGATATAAACTGGACATGAATGATGTAATAGTTCTTTACCAGATACAGGAATCAACAGATAAACATCAACATGATTAAACGAATACATCAAAAATTGTGTAGTAACTCGTGAGGAAACCATTCGTCCGTGGAAATAAAATGTGTTCTTTAAGATTTCATTAAATCATTTAAATTTATTTAATTATGAAATTCGGTGAAAACCGTATTTTGAAATAACTTTAAATCAAGCGAATAACTTGGAGATGCATTCTGGAAATCTTAGTTTTTTTCTGGGGAATGTGTAAATGTTAACGTAACGATTAAGGGGACATATCCGAAGGAAATGGATTTTACTGCCACAAAGTATTGTGAGCATTGCTATTGTTGTATTATTTAACTTTGGTTGATTGAGCAGTGAATGTGCTGGGGATAGTAAAGTGGAAACTTTGGTCATCAACCGATGTAACTTAAGTGTTTAGCCTTCAGCTTAGAAACTTGGATGGTCAGGGGGTCATCAACCTCAGTGACTTAGATTAGGGCCATATGCCACTGTAGCATCATTTTCCTTGCGGTCATCATCCACAATGACTTTAAAGTAACTTAGAAGTTTAGATGTCGGTCCATGACATAGTCGCAGGTCACATCGATTCAATTAAGGGTCCATGCCGTATAACCACTGTGTGGCACACACCGATTGGACTGCCTTAATTATACCCAGAGTCCAGAGTTCGTGTTACGAGGTCTGGACCATAAAGAATCACTATGATGGTAGATGTAGTCTCACATGGAAGCCGAATTTAAGGATTTCCAGACTTTCCTTTCTTTAATTAATAATTGAGACAATGGTTTCTAGTAAGAATGCCCATCAGGCAGTTACGCCGAAGGCTCACACCAGTGTTCTGACCTCTATCTAAAATAACTGTGGTGTCCAGTGGACACAATTGAGTTGAATGATACCGTTGATAAACCATAAATGATACATGAATTACTTGAATAAATAGGAATTTTTTTTAAACAAACCTTTCATTTGAGTAGATAGATTAGAATTACTGAACCCTACCTTTACCTCAGCAAGTGACGAAGAACCCGATACGACCCAAGAGACAGATCTCATGAACTTTTGCTGATAGGTAAGAAAGGTAGGTATCCTTTAGTATGGACCAAAGGGTTCATTACTTTTATTCATGCAATTTTTGCGTTGCATCGCACGGACACAGGTACGTCTTATGGCGACGATGGGATATGAAAGGGCTAGGAGTAGGAAGTGGCCGTGGCCTTAAAAATGCATCATCAGCAATTGCCTGGTGTGAAAATGGAAAACCACGGAAAACCATCTTCAGGGCTGCCGACACTGGCGTTCGAACCCACTATCACCCGAATGCAAGCTCATAGGTGCGCGTCCCTAACAGCAAGGCCAACTCCCTCGGTAAACGAGGAAGTCTCCCATTCATGGATTAATGTCCTTGATGATACCAGGATATTCAGTTCAGGTGGACTCAATAATCCTCGAAACCTCTCGGACTAATTCAAAGATCACATGACAGAAGAGATCCTGGACAGGTTCAGGAATGAAGCGTCGAAAGTGGAAGTAAACGACATGATCTACAACGAAGCAATTCTTGACACTGAAATCCTCATACTGGACAAATACAAAATTGCCAACCTGGAATTCATTGGCAGTACAGTACTTTTAAATTTCGCTTTGCCAGCGTACTAACAATTTGCTGAACAGAATTTTCAGAATTTGTATTCAGAGAAGGGGACGTGTTGATAAAATTTAAGTTTCTTTAAAACTGACTAATATCAGGTGCAAAGGTACTAACAGCACTTGTCTATGAAGTGTGGCAAGTCTTGTTTGGCATGACTGGAGTCTGGGCTGGGAGGACAAAGTATCAGTGGAATAAAATCCTACATGATATACACCCATAAAATGACCATTCGTGCTATTAGTCGACTGGCACAGGCTGTCCATTCAGGTGGCTAGATCACCCATCGGGCTTTCAACCCTCGCAGAGTAATTTCTTACAACTTGCAGCAATTGCATGCAGAAAGACAGTTATGGTTATTCCTACTATAGTGCAGTTTACTATAAATAGCTTCAGGAAATTCATATACAAATTCTTTCTTCCCACCCACCACTGGTTTACAGTATATGCGGAGGGTTGCCCCAGTTACGTTTGGGCGATTTTGACTTACCATTTGTCCTAGGCGATCCTTTTCTCTAGACCCGCTTGTGCTCGATGTGATAATAGCCACAGGCACGGACTACTGCCCTACATCTCAATTTACAATGTAGAGGACTTCAACGGAGAACACGAAGAAGACGTATATTATCCCATACCTCCTTTCGCACTTTCCAAAGACCCTCAATAGTGGCGGGACGTCTAGAAGAAAGCCCTCTTTACAAGAGACAGAGGCACAGAAATCCATCGGCGAGGCATCCGGGGATGTCGCTAAATGGCATGACACGGACACACGTCTCTGCTTTTCTCTCGTACTAGATGACTGGGGATCTGGCAGTATGACTGGATGCCTTATCCATGTGAATCTAGACATTTGAAGCATCCTCACCGTACAGCCGAGGTATATCCATCGAAATAGGGGTCCATGACATTCTTCTGAAAGTAGGTAGCATTGATCCTCACATTTTTTTGGCACTCTGTGGATTCTGAGTTTACCCCGGGCACAATATTCTGCCACTACCATGAATCCCGTAGAAAACTTTTCTTTGTTTTCCTTGACGAAGTTTGAGTGCCCTTTTTGGACTTTTGGGCGAGAGTAAATTTGCCCGGGGCTTGCTGGTGTCATCTAAATAACCCAAATCCTCATCCAGCGTAACAACCGACTGCCATTTTATCCCCTGTTAGGTAAGTTTCGTATCATTTTCTGGCATTAGTGAACCGTTCTTTAAACGTGCCTTACTTTCAAAAGCATGCCCACGTGCCTTATGCTACTTTACCAGGTTCAGGTCGTTTTTAATTATACAGTAAACTGTACCTATAGATGTGCATGTGTGACAGGCAAGGTGCCTGAGTTGGTAGATTTTCCTTCAGGACAGCAGCCTTTACCTTCTTAATCCTAGAATCATAAACTTTAGTCTCCCAGACTACGCACCCCTGTAGTTTCCGCGGTAATTTCCAGATGCTAATGAGCTGTGCCTTCCCCCTCCATCTATTCTTCCCCGGCTATCAACAATTAGTGCTGACCTTGGTTTCAAGCATAAAGGTCCAGTTGTTTGTTCACTGCGATATGACCGTCGTCTGAGAGACGAAAGTTTATGATTTGTGAAAGTATTCGTGATTTGCACATAGCTGTAAATAGTGTGAATATAAGGTTTATTACAGTAATGTTTTTTGTACGTAATACGTAAGCTTAATAGGATACTGAAATGAAAAATCTAGCGCATGATGATGAATTGATAACGGCAGTGTTTTCTGAATTAGACAGAGAACTACTCTCTTCAGGAGACATTAGTGGTAATGTATTTCGTGAATGAAATTACCCGGCCAATATATGCATCAAGGAGAAATATTATGACCGACAATTGCTTCACCTCAATTCGTCTGGCTGATTCTCTGCATTGCGACCATAACCTGACAGTCATTGGAACAATGAGAAAAGACAAGCCACAGATACCACCAGAGATGAAAACAGTCAAGGGAAGAAAGCTTGGGTCCTCCATGTTTTATTATGATGGTATAAAAACAATGGTATCCTATAAAGGAAAACCAAACAAGAATGTAATCCTCCTTTCTACATGCCATGAAGTAGGAACAATAGCAGCCAGCCGGAAAAAGATATGGCAGAAGACTACAATGGGACTAAAGGTGCCGTGGATACTGTCTATAAAATGCCAACATTGATGTCTTCTTCAAAAAAACGAGATTGCCAATGTGTATCTTTTATAGTATGATTAATACATCACTTGCCAATGGATATATTATTTATGTGCATAAGATGGTTCAAAAAGACCAAACGCCACTTTCAAGGCGAGAGTTTTCAAAGGATATATCCAAAATGCTAATGGCCCCAAAGCTGCAAGAGAGACTTCACACACCAACTTTGAGCCGCAGCCTGAAGAGGACCATTGCTGAAATTCTTGGAAAAGATGGCATTCCTGAAGAGCCTCAATCAGGTACTGCTGAAGGAAGAAAAGTTTGCGCGTTTTGTCCATCAAAGAAAAGAAGAAAAACCCGATTCCTTTGCAAGACATGCCGAAGCACATTTGTCTTGATCACCAGGCAAAACAGTGCATTGAATGTGCCTATTGAAGAAAAACTGACCAGAGTTAATTGTCATCACAACGTGTGGTAGTTTTAAGTTTAATATTCTGTATTTTGTGTAAAATGTTGGGTTTATGCCTATTAAAGTGCTTTTCTTTTCGGTAGTCTGACAGACGAAAGTTTATGATTCGTGTTACCCTGGAGGGACTTTATGATTCTAGGGTTAATGATGTCCAGAGTCCTGGAGGGTCGAACCCTACTCCTCGGCAGATTTTTCGAACTAGTTATTTCTGGCGGAAAACCATTTTCATGTAATTTTATCACATTGCCTACAGAGGACTTACTAGTGTTGAGACTTTCATTTCACACTGTTGTACAATCCTCGATAATGAGAAATTAGCATCGGAAAGACCAACAATGTAGCCTTGTCATATATCTGCAATTCCGCAGGCCATAAGGCAACAATGGTATGATATGACTAAACACGACACTTCTCTAAATCATACCGACCAGACCAAAGAAAGAAATCAGACATGCAACTGCTTCCAAGAGCGACACGTGAGCCGAAGGTCGCGTCCTGTATTAACTGGCGCAACCCTCCGTAGTTTGCTATTACGGGTTGAACGCGTGTAATGGGCTCTTTCGGGCGTTAGTGATTTACTAAGTAAATCTTGATCAGTGTTGTCGTAGGAAGACATTGGTGAGTAGCATTTCTGATTAATATTCAGGGAGTCTAGTGTGAAAAACTGCCAAGAAAATTACCGGTATTACGTAACATGTTTATTTTAGAATATCGTAGCATCTTTCGAGTTGAGCTTTTCATTACTTCGTTAAATACGAAAGAATTCAACTCGTTGACAGAACGACATAATTTCCAGTCTATCCTAGAAAAAGAAATGTAGCAATGTGACTATACGTCGCATCAATTTTCCATTTCGTCCCGTTTTTTAAGCATTTTAAATAGGCCTAATATACACTGCCAGAAAAATTAATAGCAACTCGGTGAATTTTCTCTTCATATCAAACTATTTCATGTTTAAGTGCGACAGGTCATTACAAAGTAATACATTCTATATATTTTCTGAAAGCTTGTTTTATTGCATCTCTAATGCAAGGTAACAAATTAATTTATTGCCCTTTACATAGCAGTCTGTGTAGCATTTCTGAATTGAAGGAAAAAACCAAAAATTTTGCATGCTAGTTTGTATCGAACGCCTCACATGACCCCACCACCGAAGCCGGATTATGCGTACAGTTTCATCCATCGAGTTCATTCCTAAATTAGCCTTTATCTCCTCATTCCGAGCACCCTCCTGCCATTGTTCCCACCTGTTTGTACCAGCAATCATTCTTGCTACTTTCATGTCTGTTACTTCTAACTTATGAATAAGATATCCTGAGTCCTCCCAGCTTTCGCTCCCGTAAAGCAAAGTTGGTCTGAAAACAGACCGATGTAAAGAGTTTCGTCTGGGAGCTGACTTCCTTCTTACAGAATACTGCTGATCGCAACTGCGAGCTCACTGCATTAGCTTTACTACACCTTGATTCAATCTCACTTCCTATATTACCATCCTGGGAGAACACACAACCTAAATACTTGAAATTATCGACTTGTTCTAGCTTTGTATCACCAATCCGACAATCAATTCTGTTGAATTTCTTACCTACTGACATCAATTTGGTCTTCGAGAGGCTAATTTTCATACAATACTCATTGCACCTATTTTCAAGTTCCAAGATATTAGACTGCAGGCTTTCGGCACAGTCTGCCATTAAGACCAAGTCGTCAGCATAAGCCAAACTGCTTACTACATTTCCACCTAACTGAATCCCTCCCTGCCATTTTATACCTTTCAGCAGATGATCCATGTAAACTACGAACAGCAAAGGTGAAAGATTACAGCCTTATCTAACCCCTGTAAGTACCCTGAACCAAGAACTTATTCTACTATCAATTCTCACTGAAGCCCAATTGTCAACATAAATGCCTTTGATTGATTTTAATAATCTACCTTTTATTCCATAGTCCCCCAGTGTAGTGAACATCTTTTCCCTCGGTACCCTGTCATATGCTTTCTCTAGATCTACGAAACAAACACAACTGCATATTCCTCTCGTAGCATTTTTCAATTACCTGGCGCATACTGAAAATCTGATCCTGACAGCCTCTCTGTGGTCTGAAACCACACTGGTTTTCATCCAACTTCCTCTTAACGACTGATCGCACCCTCCCTTCCAAGATGCTAGTGAATACTTTGCCTGGTATACTAATCAATGAGATACCTCTATAGTTGTTGCAATCCTTCCTGTTCCCTTGCTTATAGATAGGTGCAATTACTGCTTTTGTCCAATCTGAAGGTATCTTACCAACACTCCACGCTAATTTTACTACTCTATGAAGTCATTTCATCCCTCCCTTCCCACTATACTTCACAATTTCAGGTCTAATTTCATCTATTCCTGCTGCCTTATGACAATGGAGTTTATTTACCACCCTTTCCACTTCCTCAAGCATAATTTCACCAACATCATTTTCCTCCTCCCCATGAGCTTGACTGTTTGCAACATCACCAGGATGTTTCCTTTTACATTGAGAAGATGTTCAAAATATTCCCTCCACCTCTCCAGTGATTCCCTGGGATCTATGAGTTCACCTGAATTACTCAAAACACTGTTCATTTCATTTTTGCTTCCCTTCCTAAGATTCTTTATTACTGTCCAGAAAGGTTTCCCTGCTGCTTGACCTAGCCTTTCCAGGTTATTACCAAAATCTTCCCATGACTTCTTTTTGGATTCAACAACTATTTCTTTCGCTCTGTTTCTTTCATCTACGTACAAATCCCTGTCTGCCTCGGCCCTTGTTTGGAGCCATTTCTGATAAGCCTTCTTTTTACGTTTACAGGCTGCTCTCACTTCATCATTCCATCAAGATGTTCGCCTTTTCCCATCTTTACACACAGTTGTTCCTAGGCATTCCCTTGCTGTTTCTACTACAACATCCCTGTATGCCACCCATTCACTTTCTATATCCTGAACCTGCTTACTGTCTACTGTTCGAAACCTCTCACTAATCATATCCATGTACTTCTGTCTAATTTCCTCGTCCTGGAGATTTTCTACCCGTATTCGTTTGCAGACAGATTTCACTTTCTCTACCCTAGGCCTAGAGATACTTAGTTCACTACAGATCAGATAGTGGTGTGTATCATTGAAAAATCCCGCGAAAAACTCATACATTCCTAACAGATTTCCTGAATTCAAAGTCTGTTAAGATATAGTCTATTATGGATCTGGTACCCCTAGCCTCCCATGTGTAGCGGTGAATAGCTTTATGCTTGAAGATTGTATTCGTAACAGCTAAACCCATACTAGCACAGCAGGCCAGCAAACGCTTCCCATTCCCATTAGCTTCCATATCATCCCCACATTTACCAATCACCCTTTCGTATCCTTCAATTCTATTCCCAACTCTTGCATTGAAATCGCCCATTAGCACTATTCTATCCTATTTTATCTGCATCGCTTATGTCTGGAAAATAGATTTGCTACCTCGGAAGTACTTAGAGACAAATGGAGAGAAACGTCTGGTGTTAATGTTTGTTCTAGAACTGTTAGGCAACAGATTTCGATAATTTGATTTGGTGTCCAAAAAAGCCTGTAAAGAAACAATGCTCATCAAAAAGCAACGTATGAAGCGTTGGCCAGCTGAGCAGTGGCGTAAGGTTCTCTTCAGTGATGAATCTAAAGTCAATATTGGTGGAAGTGATGCGGGTTGTCGAGTGTTTCGGAAAACAAGTGAAGTACTGAATCCAGCCTGTACTCTAAAAACTGTTCCAACTAGTGTTATGCTCTGGGGGTGTTTCTCATACAATGGTGTTGGGCGTATTGATGTCCTAGAATCTACTATCAATGGGCAGAAGTACAAGACGATTTTGGAGAAGAAAATGTTACCATCAGGAAAGGATTTATTTGCAGGACAACCATTCATTTTTCAGGATGATTCAGCATTCTGCCATCGTGCAAAAGTGGTCAAAGACTTCTTAGGTGAACAAGAAAATGTCTCAGCACTGTCTTGGCCTGGAAATTCGCCAGACCTAAATCCAATAGAAAATTTGTGGGCGATTCTGAAGAAAATAAGAGAAAGGAAGCCCCGAACAAGACTGCGATTGAGGCTATTGTTAATATCTGGTATCATGAAATGCCCATTGAAACTCTCCAAAATTTAGTAGATTCCATGCCGAGGAGGTGTCAAGAAGTTTTGAGGTCAAAAGGCTATGCCACCAAGTACTAGAGACGACATAAGAAAGTAATTATTGAAGTGTAAAATGCTGGTTTTGTCCCTTCAATTAAGAAATACTACACAGACTGCTATGTGATGGGCAATAAATTAATTTGTTACCTTGCATTAGAGAGACAATAAAACAAGCTTTCAGAAAATATAGAGATTGTATTACTTTGTAATGACCTGTCACAATGAGACATGAAATAGTTTGATATGAGGAGAAAATTCACTGAGTTGCTATTAATTTTTCCGGCAGTGTATCATTTTATTTATGTTATGCCTTTGTATGTGGCGAGGGCTTAGAGGTGACCACTCTACTCCACATCATGCCGAGGTTACGGATGGTGGAAGCCTTACCTTCCACCCCTCCCAGCGCCGTCATGGATATATGGAGATTACGTTTTTTATGTGGCAAAGTTAGAGCTCACGGCCATCTGTTACACTTAATTACAACATACAGTACATAGTGACAATTTGAAAGTTATTTAAGACTGTATATATCATCTAGAAACTACCTAAATTAATGGAATAAATAGTATTATAGTTATTTTGTTAATGATTAATATTCTCTACCTGCATTAGCTAACGATAGATCTACATCATACTCGTTCTCATTCACTTTAACATTCATGCAAACTGTTCACGGATTTATGAGAAAATATCGACAAGATCGCTTAAATGATGCTATTAAAGTGATATTCGTACACTGATAGGGAGAGAATTCCATAGTTTTGCCCTAGACACCTGAGAGGACAACATTTTGAGTGCAAAAGTCAATGACGTAGTACTATATACGTAAACTCAATGGGAAAGAACGAATTTTTTTTGTTTAAGCTCCGCCTTTTCTTTTTATTCCAGTAACTTTTCATAATATTACAGTTATAACTTACAAAGGTACCGTATAGTGGTACTTTAAAACGCCACTGCCAATGAAATCCTGGAGGAGGATGAACTGATGCAAACTGCCTTCCGAGATGTCGAGCCTGTTCATGAACCTTTGAATGATGCTTCAGCTAACGTGTTCCTTCCGATTACGTCAAGAACAGTGGTGGTGGTGGTGGTGGTGGTTGTGATTGTTTTAAGAGAAGTACAACTGGGAACGATCCCCTTATGTAACGTAGGGAATACTCTTGTTTTTTTTTGTTTTTTCGCTATTTGCTTTACGTCGCACCGACACAGATATGTCTTATGGCGACGATGGGAAACCATGGAAAACCATCTTCAGGGCTACCGACAGTGGGGCTCGAACCCACTATCTCCCGATTACTGGATACTGGCCGCACCTAAGCGACTGCAGCTATCGAGCTCGGTCGTAGAGAATACTACAGTATTACTTCATCATACAAATGCTTCATTTAAAAGAGTTTGTTGCGAATGAGGAAAATACTGATATTTAAATTGCTTTATAGTGATGAACTGATGAAGGTTGGTGAATAATGTTGAGCAAAATTAAAAATTGTATGAAGTTAGCTCGTTTCAACTACAACTTTAATATTAAAAATGAAAAATTACATAGCTCTTTTCATGTTACCCTGTTAAAGAAGAATGTTTTGAAAACAGATGATCCATTTTGAACTTTCAGTAATATGTTCACCCGACCAGTATATGATAGATTTTGGTACCAGGTGCTATACCTTTTAGAATTAACACAGCACTGTATGTTAGTGGAGTAACAATGCTATAGTTGCCATACTTTATGTGAAAGGGTGATAGCTGCTAAAATCTATGTTCTGTCAAATGCAATTTCGCGTTTTACCAGCTATTCCCTGGAATCTGGAAAGAAAACCCCCAGAGACTACTAGGAATTAAGAAACACCAGAGCAATATGAATTCAGAGGAAGGCTACAAAATCAACAATTCTTTTATACCTATTATTATACACAGATTACAATATGGAGGTCACAGCATGAAAATACAAGATGAACCCTCAAATTGCAACAGCACCAGGAAATCCCAGCACTGCCTTTGTTGCCTTGAAGAAAAAATAATAAGGCCCTACTGCAGTGTATTCGGAGCGTAGGCAAAGTGTACGGAAGCCGCATAAAACAATACTGTTCAACGCAGAAGAAGAAATATGTATTTTTTTTTTACAATTTTGCTTTACGTCGCACCGACACAAACAGGTCTTATGGCGATGATGCGATAGGAAAGGGCTAGGAGTAGGAAGGTAGCAGCCGTGGCCTTAAGGTACAGTACTAGAATTTGTCTGGTGTGAAAATGGGAAACCACGGAAAACCATATTCAGGGCTGCCGGCAGTGGGTTTCGAAACCATTATCTCCCGAATGCAGGTTCATAGCTGCGCGACCCTAACCGCACGGCCAACTCATAGGTCCCGAAAGAAGAATCGAATGAGTTTAAAGTTTACGTTTATGAGTGTATACTGTGCTCTGCGATTAGTGAATTCTTGAGATTGTGTATTTGTGTTTGTATCTTGCACAACACTATTTTCAGTTTGATCAAGAAACTTTAAGACGCCACTGCCACTGAAATCCTGGAGGAGGACGAACTGATGCAAATTGCCTTCCGAGATGTCGATCCTGTATATGAACTTCTGAATGACGCTTTAGCTAACGTGTTCCTTCCGATTAAGTCAAGAAACAACTGATGCTAAGAAAAAATGGTGATTGATGAAAACAATCATGCACCACTTCAGGAGGGTCAAGAACAACTATCTCGTTATCAGAGATATGAACAAGATACAAAACGTGAGCAATACAAGGTCATCTCGGAGTACGTGTGGTCCAATTTTCAAGAGGCATAATACCGATATGAGGCGGTGGGCGTACACGAAAGCTAGAGCATTTGGAGTGACTGATTTAAAAGCTGGAACGAGATGAATTTGAAATTTCAAAGCAATTCACAAAATTGTTAGTCGCAAAGTTACGCACCCTATAGCTTACGAACACGCTAAATCGCAAGAGACGGAACAATCTGCGATTGCATTTGGCACTAAATTCACCGACAAGATCGTTCCTGATTATTCATCGCCTGAAATTCTGAATACCAACTACCTGGATTTAATCATAAAATTGTCGGAGTGAATTCAGCGTCTGTAATATCATATACGTATACAATTCAGCACATCGTATCCATGGAAATTAAACTGCTCACTCCACTTCTTACTGTCTTACACGAACCAAGTGCCACATTTGGTCTCTTTGTGCATCAGAACTTATAATGGTGGTGATTACAGTTTTCAGAGGAAGTGCAACTAAGAAACCATCCTCTGTATAACACTAGACTAATCAGAGAGAAAAAATGGAACGGATCCGATACTTCGAAAAGTGAAGGTATCGGCCAGAGTAAGACAACGGCCACGAAGGGCGTGAAAATACGACTCCCTAGCACTCGGAACCTAACAGCGTCGGGGTCGGAAAAGAACAAGAGTTGACCAAGGGAGGTCGAACAGGATCGACGAAAGTCAGGAGCCCGTCACAAGAGGAAGCAATGCCAGGACTCAGCTAAAATGACCCGTGGTCACCAACCCACGCTCCCAAGTTGAGAGGCCCTGGGGCACCTTTTAGTCGCCTCTTACGACAGTGGATGTATTCTACCACCCTCACCTACAAGGGGCGACCTCCTTACACACCGTACACGATGAATCACCTAAAACGTGCATCCCAAATTTTTCTGTAATGGAAGGTGCTATTGACGGGCCTTTTTCAAAGAAATTAAGTAGAACCAAAAGCTCATATATACAGCCCATGCACAGATTAATAATTATTAGGATGCGTATTATTTTAGAAATTTTCATTTTCAAATGAAGATGTCTACTGATATTAACAACGATGATGCTTGTTGTTTAAAGGGGCCTTACATCTAAGGTCATCGGCCCCTAATGGTACGAAATGTAACGGCAGTTTAAAAGTCCAAAATTCATCACTAACCACAATTCAAAACGTGATGATGAAGAATGAATGGATGAATATGAATTTAAAATAATCAGTGGATCCAACTCACAATACTGAAAGAAAAGTAATTCCAAAATCGATCCAATGACGAATTCAGAAAGACTATGATGAACAATGAATATGAACTTAAAACAATCACTGTCATTCAATTGTAACTTACATTTACTCTTAGCTGAAAATATACCGGTGGTCCACTAGCCCATTGCGCTCCAGTTTTACGCATCCCTTCACATTTACTACAATTCTGAAAGACATCGGCCCCTCTCCCTAAACCGGGGTAATGTAACGAGACGTGTGTTTATGGGCTAGAAGACAGCAGGAATCGTGAGCGCCACTGTTAATTCACTATGGGTACCTCGAATGAACCCGTAAAACGAATAGAGATACGCAGAACACGTACTTTAAAACAGGAGGTGGGCGCATAGACCTCGAACACGGTACTGTGTAGGCTGGGAAATGGGCGCCGTAGGTCAAGTGTCGCAGTAGCTCATATGGCAAGTGGGCGGGGAGATTTGTGATAGTGGACAGTGATCGAGGTAGAAGGTTCGAATCCGACATAAGTTTTTTTTTAACAGCCAGTTGCATGGGATGTGGTAATAAGGCTGCATACTTGACAGCTTCCAAGGACTGGTTTGTTTATCTGAGCCTGTAAAACACCGTATCATTGCATTGGGTATGGTGCTGGGTTGGACGAGAATGGGGAGATGGTCTGTGGCTACGTCGAACATGTTCCAAGCTTCGTAGACCACAGGTAGGGCAAAGTATGCCCCACTGGAACGATAACAACATGCGATGGCAGGTAAGTATGTAGCTGCGCGAACTCGCCTCCTTCGAAGCAATTCACAACACAAACTTTATTCACTGCCTCGAGATGTATTCCAGCGACGAGTATATGGATATGTTACTTATCTATCGAGAAGCTAGACAGAATGCATACCAGACAACGCCTGTACTAAGAACGCTATCCGGATAGACAACAACCGACGGGCATGACATTTCGGAGTGTGGAAAGACGCCTGCGGGACACTGCATCCTTGGGAGGGACACGGCCTGATCGAGATCACGTGACGTCTGCTGAGAATGAAGAGGTTTTGACGCTATCCGGCGTAACCCTCATAATAGCACACGGGCCATTGCACAGGAGAAAAACACCAGGCAAGCGTCTGTTACGCGGATATTGCATACCCATCGGTTTCACTCGTACCATTTGCACTTACACCAAGAGCTCCACTGTCATGATTTCGATGCCCGGGTGGCATTCTGTCATTGGATCCTACAGCATGTGGATACTGGTCCTGCTTTTCTAGAGACTTATTTACGGACGAAGCACAATTCCACAACAATGGTGCGAAAGGCAGCTTTTCAGGTACAGTGGGGGGTGAATGTATGCTGTGGAGTCATGGGTGACCACCTCATCGGTCTCCATTTTTTTGAGGACCATCTGACCAGCCAACGCTATCTGCGGTTTCTCCAAGATGAACTACCGCCGTTTTTGGAACACGTACCACTCTTTGACCGCTGAAGGATGTGGTTTCAACATGACGGAGCTCCACCCCACGCGGCGGTGGTCGTTCAGAACCATCTCCATGGGACGTATCCTGATAAATGGATAGGAAGGGGAGGACCTGTCCCCTGGACCGCCGCCAGATCGCCCGATCTCTCGTCCCTGGATTTTTTTCTGTGGGGCCATGTAAAACAACTGGTGTATGCACCGGAGCCGGCCAGCCCTTGTCACCTTAGACAGCTCATCACAGAGGCATGCCGATCCGTTTTGCCAGAGATGTTGCAACAGGCCAGACGGTTCTTAAAATATAGCGCGCAGCTCTGTATCGGCCACGGAGGTCGTCAGTTCGAGCAGGTGCTGCGCTAAACGACGTGGATAACAAACCCTGTCACATGTTTCCTAGCCTCTATCAACCCAGCTCCATAACGGAACGTTTCAGGGCCAAATAAACACATCAGTCTGTGAAAAATGCCGGAATGAAGTATACAACCTTGCCAAATCCCAGGCAACTGACTTTAAAAAAATATTGGCATGGGACTTAACCTTCCTAACCCTCGAGCAGTGTCAACTATCACACATCCTACCGCACGCTAGCCATGTGAGCCACTGCGACACTTGACCTAAAGCGCCCACTTTCCAGCCTATACTGGCCACATACCATAATCTCCACACCCTCGTCCAACCCAGCACCAAACCCAGTGCAACGATATATACGGTCTTTTACAGGCTCAAATAAACAAATCAGTCCTTGGAATCTATCAAGTATGCAACATTACCACATCCCAGGCAACTGGCTGTTAAAAAAAATTCGTATGTGGGATTCGAACCTCCTACCTCAATGACTGTCCACTATCACATATCTTCCTGCCCGCTTGCCATGTGAGCTACTGCAACACTTGACCTACGGCACCTACTTCCCAACCTATACAGTACCGTGCTCCCGGTCTTTGTGACCACCTCCTGTTTTAAAGCACGTGGTCTGCGTAACTGTACTTGTTTTACGGGTTCATTCGAGGTACCCATAATGAATTAACAGTGGTGCTCACGATTCCTGCTATCTTCTAACTCGTAAACACATCTTGTTACATCAACCCGGTTTAGGGAGAGGGACCGATGTCTTTCAGAATTGTAGTAAATGCGAAGGGACGCAGAAAACTAGATCGCAAGGAGCTGGTGGTTTACTATCCATTTTACTGTCTAAACAGAATTTTGCACATTCTCTGTCATATTTCTCACCGTTAATAGATATGTTATATCCAGGAAGCAAGTTGTAACTACAGTACTTTTGTGTTATATTGAGAACAATGAAGAGCTAATTCTCAAATATTACTCCTCTGGTAATATGACAATTATTCCATTCTGTTTCTACAAGGAAAACTAGCACAAAAGGCCCATTTTGACTATTAATTTTGTAGTTAGAATAATAATTATTGTATGTAAACTTAATGGTATCTTTTAATGTTCAGACTAAAAATATTCCAAGAATTTACTAGTACGGTATAAGTTACAATACGTGAAGTATAACAAAACAGGCCACAACATAAATTCTATGTTATTTAGAATAGGTAAGAGGCATCATATTGATAAGATATGTCTGAAACGATATGGAAAGGAATGTGACTGTAGTGGGAGATCTCATTTTACCAAATGTCAATTGGGAAGGTAATTCAAACGACAAGAAGCGTGAACAAACGGCAAATAAGTTAATATGAGAAGGACAGCTGATTCAGAAAGTGATGGAACCAACTAGAGGGAAGAATATTCTGGACGTGGTGCTCGTAAAACCAGATGAGTTTTATAGAGAAACCGAAGTAATAGATGGTATTAGTGACAATGAAGCTGTTTTTGTCCTAGTTAAAAACAAATGTGATAAAAAGGAAGATCTTAAAAGTAGGACTATTAGGCAGTAATTAAATGAAATAAGTTTCATTATGATAGATCTGTACTGAACTGTGATTACAATAAATTAAACTAATGTATTATTAAGGTCCACCTTTTCAATACAAAATATACAGAGTATAAATTATGTAAATGATTAGGGACTAGTTTTGATCTAATAGTAGGTCATCATCAGCCTGAAGCAAAATTAAAACAAATTCCGAAGAAATTAAACAATGTAAAGACACATAAGGTCTCTTAAATGTACATACCATGTGAGATATTGAGAAAAGAATTATAGAGACGTGCAGTACTATGTTAATAGCATCATACTTTGCATCCACATATATTTCAAATTTATAAATATCTTGAGAAGACAATGTTACTACAATTTCAACTGATCTCTGAATGAAAAATAGCATTGCTTGAAAGCCAGCCTTTTACGATTTCCATGACCAGGAACTTACGGATTACTTTTACAACTTAACTTTTATATGGCACACTGGACTTTTTTATAGATTTCTAGTTTTTAACGTAGTGTAGCACATCTCTCGATTCTTAAGCCTCCACGCGCAACAATCACCTTCCTTCAAGTTCCAAAAAACAGAAGAGCCTTTCTAGCATCCATGTGTTTTTACGTCTATGAATATCTTGAAAAACGAGGTAACTTCGTCTCAGTTGTTCTTCAATTGGATAACAGCATCTTAAAGGAGCCAGCATATACTAATCTCCTTACCCAGCAACTCAAGGATTGCTATCTTTGACATCTTTTTAATGCACACTGGACTTTTTATGAATCTCTGTCAGTTATTTTTTAACATAGTGCTGCACGTCTCTATAATTCTTTTCTCAATATCTCACATGGCATGTACATTTAAGAGACCTTATGTATCTTTACATTGTTTACCTTCTTCGGTATTTATGTTTTAATTTTGCTTCAGGATGATAATGACCTACTATTAGGTCGAAGCGAGTACCTAATCCTTTATGTAATTTAAACTCTGTATATTTTGTATTGAAAAGGTGGACCTTAATAATACATTAGTTTAACACTATTAGGCAGGAGGCTGATGAAACAAGCATGAGGGAGTTTAAAAAAGTAACTATGATCAGTGGAAAATGGTAAAAAAATGTAAACAGACTCTGGGATGGGTTTAAAGCAATTGTTGAAGAATTTGAAAACAGGTTTGTATCTTTAAAGGTGGTAAGGAATGGTAGAGACCCACTATATTATAATAGAGAAATAAAGAGACTAAGGAGGAGGTTCAAACTGGAAAGAAATATAATTGGAAATGGCTGTGGAAGTAAGGAGAAATTGAAGGAACTTACTAGGAAATTGAATCTAGCAAAGTAGTCAGCTGCTAAGGATAACATGATGACAAGCATAATAGACAGTCATACAAATTTTAGTGAAAAATGGAAGGGTATGTATAGGTACTTAAGGCAGAAACAGGTTCCAAGGGCATTCCAGGGACCATTAATGAGCAAGGGGAGTGTGCATGTGAGGATCTTCAAAAGGCAGAAGTATTCAGTCAGCAGTAAGTAAAGATTGTTGATTATAAGGATAATGTCCAGCTAGAGGATGTGACTAATACTAAAAAAGTATTAAAATTTACCTATGATAACATTTACAATAAGATACAAAAGTTGAAAACTAGAAAAGCAGCTGAAATTGATAAGGTTTCAGCAGATATACTAAAGACAATGGTTTGGGATACCATAGCATATCGGACGTACTTATTTGATTATTGCCATTCATGCTTTCACGGTCCGTACTTATAGACATGATATAGGCTTTTGGGCTTACGATGTGTCAAGAAAATAAGGTGAAATTAGTTAAGTTTCACAGAGAACTTCTGCTCTGAGTCTTCAGAAAAAAATCTCATCTGTCCTCGAGAAAGGCTTCTAAGACGATGAGGTTAGAATTAAGACGTTATAATAACAGTGGAAGAGGTACGTTTGATCGTCACCAGATGCAGTACAGCGCTAGCGTTCGGAGAGGAAGCTGACGGAACCATCAGAATCAGTCTGAGAGGTTCACATAACATAACAGGTGTACGCACATATGAAAGTATGACCTTGACACAAGCCTGGAATGAAACATCTGGCGATGAGGAATGTACGAATTTGGAAAACATCGAAACGAAATAGCAAACAACAGTGAAGGGACAGGGAAGGTAACTACCTGCGTAAATCCTTAGAGGCTGGCAACAACAAATTACTTAATTGATAGCCAGTGTCCCTGTTGAAATTGTTAGGATTTCTACGTATTTCCACAGCTTCCCATATAATCCTGGACCAGCAGTGTCTAGTGTGGGTAAGAGCTCGAGCATCTTGGAACATGACATCATGACCCGACGATAGAGCGTGCTCAGCTACTGCAGATTTGTCTGGCTGGTTGAGACGAGTAATTCGTTCATGTTCCTTGATACGAGTAGCAATGGACCAGCATGTTTAGCCGATGTATACCTTACCGCAAGTACAGGGTATTCTGTATACCCCAGGATGTAAAAGTGGGGACATTTTGTCCTTGGTTTTAACCAGACTGTGAGCAATTTTAGTGACTGTGCCAAACACAGTTTTTATATTGTGTTTGCGGAGGACTTTGGCAATTCAATCCGTGGTGTTGTGAATGTAAGGCAGGTAGGCAGTTCCCTTCAATTCTTCCTTCTGTGAGCTTTGCTTGGTCGCACGGTTCCATGAATATGCAAGTCGCTGTAACCATTAACCCTTGAACGTGACAGTGTGTCCATCTCTACCTGGATATTTGGTTCCCACAAATTCGTCTCGCTCTCTTGTTGAGTGTCGTAAGAATGCCTTGTTTTTATGCTGAATAGTGGTGAGAATATGCATGAAGATAGCGATTTGTGTGCGTAGGCTTACGATAGATGGTATGTGCTAAGGAGTCGTCCGGTTTCTTTCTTACTAGAACATCCAAGAAAGGAAGGCATCCGTCCAACTCCATCTCCTAGAAATATATGAAGTTTTTCAGGACCTTCTGTCCAGACCACAAATGTATCAACAACATACCTCCACCAGATCATAGGTTTGAGGGGTGCTGAAGCAATAGCCCCCTCCTCAAAATGCTCCATAAAGAACTTAGCCACTACGGGCGAAAGTGGATTTCCCATAGCCCCTGCGTCCGTCTGTTCGTTAAAATTCCCATCCCATAAGCCTTTCTTGTGGACAGTTTAGATTTTCTTCTGAAGACGCACAGCAAAGTTCTCTACAAAACGTAAAGAATTTCACCTTATTTTCTTGACACGGCATAAACCCAACAGCATATGTCTTTATTTGATTATTGTTTGCATGAAGGAGCTATAGGCTACCAAATTAATGGAGAATTGCTATGGTATCCCCTGTGTTTATAAAGGAAAGGGTGATAGACATAAAACTAAAAATTACAGGCCAGTCAGTTTGACATGCATTGCAAGTAAACTTTGCAAAAGCATTCTTTCTGATTATATTAGACATGTTTGAGAAATTAATAACTGGTTCGATAGAAGGCAGTTCAGGTTTAGGAAAGGTTATTCCACTGAAGCTCAACTTGAAGGATTCCAGCAACATATAGCAGATATCTTGGATTCAGGAGGTCAAATGGATTGTACTGCAATTGACCTGTCTAAGGCATTTGATAGGGTGGATCATGGGAGACTACAGGCAAAAATGAGGTGTAAATGGACTGGACAAAACAGTGACTGAATGGGTGGCTATAATTCTGGAAAATAGATCTCAGAGAATTAGAGTAGCTTTATCTGACCCTGTAATAAGAGGGGAATTTCTCTTCTTGCAAGTTGCTTTACATCGCACTGACACAGATAGGTCTTATGGCGACGATGGGGAATTCCTCAAGGCAGTATTATTGGACCTTTATGTTTTGTTATACAGTACATATAAATGATATGAGTAAAGAAGTGCAATCAGGGAAGGCTTTTGCAGATAATGTTATTATTTATAGAGTAATAAATAAGTTACAAGATTGTGAGCAACTGCAAAATGACCTTGATAATGTGAGATGGACAGTACGCAATGGTATGATGATAAACGGGGTCCAATAACAGACCAACTCCATTGGTATTAAGTGGTATGTTCCGAGCTGTCAGTGGAGAGATGACGTGGAATGACATTAGTAGACGAATAAGTTTGAGTGGTGTCTTTAAAAGAAGGAAAGATCACAATAAAGTTGGAATTCGAGAGGACATGCTGGTTTATAGGAAGGGGAGTTAGCGATTGGAATAACTTACAAAGGAAGATGTTCAATAAATTTCCAATTTCTTTGAAATCATTTAAGAAAAGTCTAGGAAAACAGATAGGGAATCTACCACGTGGACGACTGCCCTAAATGTGGATAAGTAATGACTGATCGATTGATAAATATTAACGACACCTACTGCCAAGAATACAGTACTACAATAGATCTATGCAACAGAATCCAATTACTTCTTGAGAAACTTACAATTGTGTAACTTAATTTACAGTTAAGTTATTAGTTACATTATGGTCCTACTGACAACTGATCACTATCGAAGGGTAGGGAAGGGTCCACCTATTCAATACCAAAAGCTTGTATACTGTCTTATAAAACTGGGACTAGTTTCGACCCCATATATATTTGGTCATCTTCAGCCATGCTACAATTGGAAGACATTTGCACACATATACCCAATAATAAATTAAACACTTTTTTTTATGCCACAATTTACAATCTTAATTTAAAACACTGATGAAGTCCGAACAACACATCCAAACTTGAAACTATCGAGCTCGGTAAAAGTAAAAGGCAAAGGGAGGTAGAATGATTGCTGGTACAAACCTGAACAGCAGGGGGGTACTTTGAATGAAGAGATAAGGGCAAAGTTAAGAATACACTCTATGGATGAAGCTGTATGCATTTAATGCTTTCAAGGGGTCTCATAACATTGGGAACAACAAAGCTGGTCCTCAAAGATGGCTCCATTGTAAGAAAGCACTTACCAGTGAGCACAGACATTATCACGAAGACGGAAGAGGTGGCTGAATTAAGAAAAGGAGCCAAAATCAGAAAGAATATAGACATAAACAAAGTGAAAGCAAAGACAAGCCAGATCAACGAGGTGAAGAAAATGATAGATGAAGGTGAAATAGATTCCGCAGCATGGTGGATAGCAAGTTGCTATGAGGAAGCGGCTCCTCTAAGTTTGGGGACAAGAAAGTCAAAACCTTGGTTCGACAAACAATGTTATGAGGCAAGGAGAAGTACATTAGAAAAATTGAACAGGGCAAGAGAAATAAGGAACAGAGAAAACTTGGAAGAGTACCGGCAACAGAGAGTTCAGTACAAAGAGCTCCTGAAGAGAAAAAAGATTCAGTACATAGAAGAACAACAGAAGAGGATCATAGAAGAAGCTAAATTGGATCCATACAAGACTCTACGGCCGAAAACGAGCAAAATACATTCTAAGATTGATATGGAAACATGGAAATCACACCTCAACAAAACAATTGCTTTGAGAGATACGAGACCAACATTCAGATGTCCAGATCACAGAGAACCATCAAATTTAATAACGGAAAATGAAATCGTTCAGGCCATCAAGGAAGGAAGGCGCAATAGAACACCAGGACCAGATGGAGTAAGAAATGGGCATCTAAAAGAGACAGTGAGGGAATTGTTACCGGTATGGAGTGCCTTACTGAACAAATGCCTCGAAACTGGAAGGGTCCCAACAGATTGGAGGAAGGCAACAATCCGAATGCTATATAAGGGGAAAGGAGACGCAGATGATCCGAATTCCTACAGAGGGATCGCGATGGAACAAACAGGTTTGAAACTTCTGACAAGGATCTTAACGAAGAGAGTGATGAATAAATTGGATGCACTGTTACCAGAGGAGCAATTTGGATTCAGACGGAAAAGATCTACAACTATGGCATTGGAGAATTTACTGAATCATATTCGTATCACCCTAGAAATGCCACGAGGCAAATTATTTGTGGCATTCATTGACTTCTCCAAGGCATTTGATTGGGTAAACAGAAGGTTACTCATAGATAAGCTGGAGAAGTTAATCGGAACATCTAATGTCACAACACTCATATCAAACCTGTTGGCTGAGAATTATATACAGGTGGACGATGGCATTGGGTCGTCAGATTGGATACCGCAGACTATAGGAGTTCTTCAAGGTGATCCACTTAGCCCTATATTATTTAACGCTTTCACCTCTGATGTAGTGTCAGAGATAAAGGAAAATACAGACACAGAAATGTACCTGTATGCTGATGACATGGCAATTGCGGCTGAAGACATAACAGAACTACAACGTGCGATGAACTTGTTAGTGGACTGGGCAAACAAGAATGAAATGAAAATAAATGAGGATAAGACTGAACTAGTCGTATTCAGGAAAGGAGGTAAACTAAAGGAAACAGAGCACATATGGTGTAATAATGTCCGCCTTCGCAGAGTTAGCAGTTTTAGATACCTAGGTGTAACCTTGCAGACCACATGCAGCAGTTTCAGGATCCATATAAGAGCTAGAATTATTGCAGCTCTGAAAGCGATGAATGACATCGAGAATATCACACAAATTGCAGTGGATACAGCCATGGTGCTTTTTCGAGTAAAAGTGCTACCAGTGTTAACCTATGGGCTTGAGATCATAGGGGAATTTCTGAGTTTGAAGCAATTAAACGACCTGGAAAAGATAAAATCCAGATATCTGAAGCGAGTCCTCAGTGTTTCAAAAACTACAAGATCTCGACTTGTATATGAACTCGCGAGAGAAACCTTCCTGATTGAGGACCTGAGATACAATCTTGTTTTACCAGGAGGCGCAGCATACGATAACCTGTTGCATAAACTTAGAGAAAAAAAGAGGGACATTTGGGAAGACTTCTACTCAACGGAGGCCATGACGAATCGAAAATGGATGGAAACGGGCTACCAACTGAGACACATAGTTACGAGGTTGGCTGTACACGGATTCCATTTCAAGATGTGCAAAAATAAAGTTTTTCACGATCCGAACATAAACTGTGTGTGTAGGCTATGTGACCAAGTATGTGAAAGATATCATATCCAGAAGTGTTCCTCGAGGTCCTGCTCGATTAGTGAATTTATTAAGGACTAACACTTATGCAGAGCGCATTAGACGCCACGCTGTCTTATCTAATTGTGAACTTCTATGCACATTGTGCGCAATAAAATTTATTATTTAAACCAGATTCGGGGGTGGAGTCATGTTAAGCGAATGGAGATGTTACCTAGGAGAATGAAGAACTTGGTCGTGGAGGGTAAGATACACAGAGGGAGACCAAAGAGATAATTGTTAGACTCTGTTATCAAAGACTTAATGAGGTATTGAACTGAATTAGACCACAGAGCCAAATTAAACAGAAGCTAAGGAGGTGCTTAGTTACTACACAGAAGTATGCAGACTCCGCACCAAAAGTATCACAGCCTAAGTGAAGATGTGTGAATGTTCATCTTGAGACAGAATAAGATAAGTGAGTACCAGCCAATTTTAAGCAAAACAAAATGTTAATATTGATCTGGAAGCTACAGGGCATTTTTTTTTTTTACAGGTGAACAGTCCATCCTTACGGCTTCGCACCCCTCTCTCTTACTCTCATTTGATCTTTGTCGCAGCTGTAGACCTATATGAGAATCGCCAATCAATCTTGGAAACCATTTCAGGGAATTTCCGAATACGGGAATAACACTTAAGGAAGAAGCAATTCACTCCACTGGATGAATGAAACCACACAGCTGAGTTCAAATTACTCCGTAATTCATATATCCTGAAAATCTCTAGTAACTCCGTAACATCCTTCCTATTTAGAAATGTCCAGCATCTCAGGGGCGGGTCGGGAGGGAGAACATTTAAAAAATAGGCCTATATACCGGTACTGATAAAACATTCTATGTAATAACTTAGCTGTGTGACAGTCAACATCTAAGTTATATTTAGGACACTGATAAAAAAAATTAGAAACGGGAAACTACAACAAAGAAAAGAAAAAATGCTACATACCCAGAATTTCTTTCCGGCGACTCGCATGTGGTTCCTCTGTATAGCTCCACTCGAAATCAGTTCTGGAAACATGAGCTCCCATTGTTCTGAAACTTATTTAAATTGTATTTCACTGCACTTCAGACGCAAAGCAAGATGGTAAATACATTAACAACGGTCACAGTACCGGTTAGACTACACATCAGTGATGTGACATCACCAGCTACCAACTAGATCACACGCTAGGTCGTCTCGTCACATAACCAACTCCACTGGGTACTGATTCGACGACTAATGACTCCAATTCCGTGACCGCCCACTTTGGCACTCTAACAATATCAATCGATTATATACTTCGATAATCGATATATCCTATTGCGATGTATGTCATATCAAGCGAGAGTGAGTTGATCAAGAAAGAGAGAGAGCAAACACTTACAATGTCAAAAAAAAAAAAAAGATGCCAATACAATATGTGTATTTTAACATTATTGACAAACAGTCATTATTACATTTAATGCAGACTAATACATGTGTGGCCACTGGACAAAATTCTCAGTATGCAGTCACCTAGCAAGCGAAACATTGAAATTTATGTCACGGCGGAAGCAATGAAGTTGTAAATTATCCCTGAATATTACAACCGTTATGGCAATGTCATGAAATGAAGCATAGCAAAAAAGTACTAACATTGGAATCAAAAGAGGGAAGAAATATATTCAATAAAATGTAAATATTACATTCTAAATTAAAGGACTATGTTCCTCAATACTTTCCGAGGACCATGTTGACATGCATGGTGTTCTCACAGCAGTAATAGAAGCGTTATCGTTAAGTGAGGACGACTGATTGATCTGAATCAAATACAGTTGATCCGGGTTCACAAAGGAATACAGTAAAAACATGCCGTTGTCATAATAAATAGTGTTCGCCGTATATGCAGACAGATGAAAGTGCACGCGAAATTCTCGCTTTCTTCTTTGGTTCCCGCTTAACACAGTCGATACAGTCGAGTCAACAGCACATCTCAACCGAATTATCGATCAAAGAATATCTGTCGATTATCGTTATCTATTCCCGTGAACACTTCCGACTTCAGTGAGTCGTGTCTGTTGTTAAAGAGCAACAGCTGATTGCATAAGTTTAGATTTGTAAAGATTTGGTGCATGTGGAGAAGTGTATTCATTGTTCATTCAATTATGTTGTTCTATAAGTGAAGGGAACTCGAAGGATTATAACCAATTTTTTTACCACCGGTGTTGCAATTAAGGGACTATATTTTGGATAATTTGACAACTCGAACAGCTGAAAATGGTAGATGAAGCTACAAAAAAGGCTTTAAGTGGGATTCCTTTACTTAAAACTAAAGCCGGACCGCGAGACAAAGATTTGTGGGTTCAAAGATTGAAAGAAGAATATCAGAGTCTAATTAAGGTAATATGAGAAGTTACGAGGATTGAGAAATACGGGTAGTGTTATCCAACCTTAATTGCCATATGGTAACTGCCTGGTAATGTAAAATATACCACTCATAGGCTGTATAATGTTAGTCATAATAAAATAATGTTTGTCTTTTTCTAACTTGCAGTATGTTCAAAATAATAAAAGTGCAGATAATGATTGGTTTCGTCTAGAATCAAATAAGGAAGGCACCAGATGGTTTGGAAAATGTTGGTACATACACAATCTATTAAAATATGAATTTGATGTGGAATTTGATGTAAGTAGGCCTACTTGAATGCTAATGATCACTGTAATTATTTGCCATGGGGATATTTATATTCTCCTTTTAACTTCCAGATTCCAGTTACTTATCCTACGACTGCACCAGAAATAGCCATTCCAGAACTTGATGGGAAGACAGCAAAAATGTATCGAGGTGGTAAAATATGCTTGACGGACCATTTTAAACCTCTATGGGCAAGAAACGTTCCAAAATTTGGTATTGGACATGCAATGGCATTAGGTGTAAGTATAAAAGAAATATTTAACTGTCTTAAGGGTTATGTTTATGTTCTAAAATAAGGATCCTCTATCTTTGTATTGATGACGAACATTTTTAAAGAATTAAATCCAAGTTAGTATTAATATTATGCTCTTTCTACCTAATAGCATCGTGTGGTAAAACATTGAGTCAGGATTTTGGTATGATCCTCATATCTAATGTGCTAATGTCAGTTGGCCATGGAGTACCCAGGGAGATGTGAAAGGAAGAGTTGGCCTGCATTATAGGTCCGTTAAAACTAGTGCTCCTGATTATCCATGAACATGAATAAACATGTAATACGGTAAATAAGGTATCCATTCCTCAGTTATGTGTATCTGCAAGAGTCGGTGTACAATCGGTTTCATGGGTGTATACATCTCCTAGGTACTTTGCTCCCTTTCCTTCCTCTATCTCTATATGAACTTTACAACTAACAGTATGAAGTTTATAACTTCTGCACTTCCTTCTGAATTAAAATAAAAACACTTTTAAAAATGAATGGTTGCTTCACTCAGTAACAAAATGCTTTAAATTAATGCTCTCCAAATGATGTTATTAATAAATGTTTTATTGTGCACAAGTGTGCATGAACATGAATTGTTGTCAATACAGAATTTCTTTAACTTATAATTTCTACAATCAATCACTACTGATCTGCATTTAGGACAATCACCCAGGTGGCAGATTCCCTATCTGTTGTTTTCCTAGCCTTTTCTTAAATGATTGCAAAGAAATTGGAAATTTATTGAACGTCTCCCTTGGTAAGTTATTCCAATCCCTAACTCCCCTAACCTATAAATGAATATTTGCCCCAATGTGTCCTCCTCTATTCCAGCTTTATCTTCATATTGTGATCTTCCTACTTTTAAAGACCTCGCTCAAACATATTCATCTACTGATGTCATTCCACACAATCTCTCCACCGACAGCTCGGAACTTACTACTTAGTACAATTTACGAACTTCATTGTGTAGATCCGTATTGATACAGTTAAAACTAAGAAACAATGTTAGGTTTTGGTCCACCCAATCAATACACATAACTTTATAAGTGAACTATTTAATTGAAAACATATTAAAAATATTTAGAGACATGTTTTATCTCTATTTGAGACTTCATCAGCCATAAAATCACGTGGTAGATTACAAAAAGCAAAATTAGAAACTCAAAAAAAAAAAATGGAAGAACCCAATGTCTTTTTAAGGACTATTTGGGAAATGCAAAAGATATAAATATATATATTATTTACACAAATTGACCTCACTTCTTGCAAAAACTTTTGTCTTTAATGTTAAAAAATGAAATTACTCTAACTTGAAATTGACAAGCCTGCTGTAACGCCTTGTGCAGAATCAATGTCCATTGTTGCTGTCCGTATTTGAAATGGAAGTTACTGTTTGAACTATTGAGAAAACATAGAACAAATATACATATATTTAAAGAGGTAGATTAAATCTTCTTGCAAACAGTTTTTCAGCCAAGTTAAATTTGAACGACCTTACATGAAAATCGTTGCAAGCATCATTGGAATCTGGTAGTTTCAGTGTGTTGACTGGGGAGATCGAAATTCTGGCCTTGGAAACGGGTTGGTACTAAATCCATATCAGAATGATTAAACGCATTAACTTGTAGAATATTATTTCAAATTTAGCTAATTTGGTAGAAGAAATCTGAAGCCTTATGAGACTGCCTGTCATATGGCAAAGACCAGCGCTGTACAACCACCATATTCGTGGCTTAAATCCTAAGAATAATCCTTTTTGAAAATGACAAGGTCTGGAAAGAAAGAGATATAAAAATTAATCTAGCTCAGTTGTTCGCAACGTCAACATAAATATTTCCTTTTGCATTGAGATTTTCAAAATATTCCTTCCACTTGTCCAGTGATTCCCTGGGATCTACCATGAGTTCACCTGATTTACCCAAAATAGTATTCATTTCCTTTTTCCCTCCCTTTCTGAGATTCCCTATTACTGTAGACATTATATAGGCTTTTGAGCTTATGCCGTGTCAAGAAAACAAGGTGAAACTCTTTACGTTTCGCAGAGAAGTTTGCTCTGCATCTCCAGAAGAAAATCTCTACTGTTCATGAGGAAGACTTCTCCAATAATGAAGGTTTGAATTTTACAGTTAGTAAAAGAAAGTGGTACGTTCATTCGTCACCAAATGGCTCACCTTACGCTGGCACAGTGCTAGCATTTGAAGCGGGAGCTGACGGCTGGTCAGGGAGGGAGGGGGCATAACAGGTGTACACACGTTATGAAAGTATGCCCCTGAGACAAGCCTGGAATGAAACATCCAGTGATGAGGAACGCATAAATTTGGAAAACACCGAAATTAAATAATAGTGAAAGGACTAGGAAGAGAACCTACCTATGTAAATCCTTAATGGCTGGCAACCACATATTACTTAATTGATAGCCAGTGTCCCTTTTGAAATGGTTAGGATTTATACGTATTTCGACAGCTTCCTGTATAATTCTAGACCTCTGGTGTTTAGTGTGGGTAAGCGCTTGAACATATTGGAACACGACCTCATGACCTGATAAGGCGTGCTCAGCTGTTATTGACTTCACCATAGTGAATTTCATTGAAGGATGTTGCTTATTTAGGTGGTTTAGAAATATATGAAATTTCTTAGGACCTTCTGCCCATACCACAAATGTGTCATAAACATATTAGGTTTGTTCCAACAAAACTCAAACGGACTCAAGAGTCGGTTGTTCCAACAGACTGTGGACCGTTCATGAACCAGTTTGCGGACTGGCAAAGCAGTTCGTGCTCCAGAACAAGAACTGTTCATCTCTGACATGCGCAGTACACCAAAATAAGTGTGAGCTGTGCATTGTGGTCCATAGCTGTCACTTGGTGAAGCGTGAACAGCTGATCGGTATCATCTGGCGCGAGTAGACGACACGTTACACATACAATTAAATAGAAGTACGGCGTTGTTATACAATTATACAGTTAAAAAGTCATTTTACTACACGCTAATAAAGTAAGAGACACAAGATAAAAACGAGAATGATGCGTGATGATTTTGAAGGCGATTCTGATGGTGATCTTATGAATTCGGACTCCTGTGAAGATGATCTAGGGATATATTACAATATCCCAAAAGCAAAAAATGAAGATTATTTAGGCAAGTTATTATAATTTTTTTAGTTGTTTGCAATTATGTTTAAATGATACTAATTTTCACTACATGTAACTCATAATTTAGTAACCAAAATTCTACTTCTCTCTCTCTCTCTCTCTCTCCGCTTATAGAAGAAACAGTACCTCGCTATGACAATGAAACGTTCAATGAACATTTTCGCGTCAGTAGGGAGATAATGGAAAATATTGCAGAACGGTATGAAGGAAGTGTAATATGCTTACAATATTGTGATTTTTTATTCCACCTTTTCAATACAATTGGTTTTATGTTAGATCATAATGCTACAACACTATTTTATAGGGACATGTTTCGCTTGAATTTCAAGCATCCTCAGCCTATATAATCATCTCAAGGACCTGTCATATTTGATTTGCTTTGACAAATTTGTGCTTAATTATAATTCTAAATTTAAGTAATAAAATATATAAACATGGGAATTTATGAACACATTAATAGTTTAACAATATGAATGACTATACTAAAATTGGAATAACCGGTAATTCTAAAGATATTGACGTCCAAAATACAGTCTCTTGAAATGTTGAAAATTGTTTTCTCAAAGTTCTAGTTTATTAAAAACAATTGTAATATGACTTCTATGTTAAAATTTGAGTCGTAATTACAGTTAAAACTTATTGGTGTCTGAAGATTAAAATCTTGGATACGTTGGAATTCAGATTCAAGTTTTAATTTTTGAGGCTTGCTACTGTAATTTAATAGTTTTGAACAGTAAAATGTTGAATTAGTTAGTTGCATCGAACTAGTCTTGTTTTTATGATCAGATTTTCCGTTGGTAGTAGTTTGTGTTTATGAGGGTTTTTGTCAAAAGGGACGTCAATCCAAAATCTTGAGGAGTTGATTTGTTTCTTTCATAATATTTGAATGATGGTGCGTCCCTTTGACTGCTACTACAAAACCTTGTGGACTTTGTTACATTACGGTGACTGTTATCTGCTGTGGAGTACTCCACAGAACCATCTTTACACACAGTTGTTTCTAGGCATTCCTTTGCTGTTTCTACTCAGCATCCCTGTATGTCGGCCATTATCTTTTTATATCCTGAACCTGTATACTGTATTGTTTGGAACTGTTCACTAACCATATCCGTGCATGGTACTTCTAATATCCTCGTCCTGGAGATTTTTTTTTACCCATATTAGTCTGCAGACAGATTTCATTTTCTCTATCCTAGGCCTAGATATACTTAGTTCACTACGGATCATAGAGTGGTCTGTACCATCAAAAATTCTCTGGAATACCCACACATTTGTAACAGATTTCCTGAATTCGAAGTCGGTTATGATAGTCTAGTATGCATCTCGTGCCGTTACCCTCCCATGTGTAGTGGTGAATAGTATTATGCTTAAAGAATGTATTCATAGCTGCTAATCCCATACTAGAACAGAATACTAGTAAACTCTTCCCATTGTTATTAGTTTCTATATCTTCCCCACATTTACCCATTATCTTGTCATATCGTTCAGTTCTATTTCCAACTCTCACTTCTTTGAAATCACCCATTAGCACTATCCTATCCTTGCTGCTGATCCTGTCTACAATGTTTCTGGGTGTTTCATAAAACTTGTCAACTTCATCCTCATCTGCACCTTCACATGGTGAATAGACCCAAGGCAATTCTTATCCTGATGATGCTGCCAAATGCTAAATCTACGCACATAATTTGATAATTTACGTGACAGACAGAAACTATGTGCATGGAATTGTATTCCTGAACAGTTCTACTCCACACACAGCCCTTCCCTTTGTTATACTTGTTAAGAACATTTTATAATTTTCTGTCTTTTCCTACTTATCTCCCCTTACTCGAATACCATTAACTTCCAACACATCCAGATGCATCTTATTTGTTGACTCAGCCAGTTCTAGTTTCTTTCTTTCTTTCTTTCTTCCATAAATCCCACTAATATTGATAGCTCACCATTGAAATCCATCTCCTTCATCAAGTTGTTTCCAAGGAGTCCCTCGTCTGCCGAATTGAAGTGGGACTCAATTACTCCCATAGGTCCGAGGCTTGCTTAAAACATTCTGAGTATGCAGGGTGCTACCCTACTTACATATTGTTCCAGTGTGAATCTCTCTTCTAACAGGTTATGTACCACCGGTGGATTGTATAGTCCTAGCTCTCCAAGCACAAGGAGGGCTATGACTTGTGATATGCCCGAGATGTCCACTGTTATTCTGTAGCAACTGGTATCTCAACTCTCTGTACCACTTAATAGGTCACTCATCCGTTGCTCATGGTTCACGAATTAGAACATGATTATAGTAATCCTCACTACGAACCAATCAATTACCATAACAAAAAAACACACCTTAACAGATAATTAGTTTTGTTGTGTAGTTGTAGTATTAGTCTAATGGCTAGGGGCAGATTAGGAACAACTGATAAGCATGTCAAGGTTACAAGGAATAGGCTAAAGTTTCAAGACTTGTGCTCTGTGCCTTTTAATACTTATTGCTGTAAAACATTTTTGGACTAGTCATTCACTGTTACATTTCACTTATCTAGATTTTCAGTGTAGTGTCCTTTGGAATGACATATATCATATAATCAGCTGGCAAGTGTAAAACTTCTGCTGTTATTACTCTGTTAATTTTACAATGACCAAGATTGGGCCTTTGAGCCTTCCAGCATCCATTTTGCTCCAATCAATATAAGCTCATTCTAGCCTGTCCCTCTATAAAGTTACTTAATGGAGGGAGATCTAGTAGAGTGTTCAAAGCTTCTGTCGGCATAGTTTTCATTGCCCCAGTTATGGCTATGCATGCCATTCTCTGAAGGCTATTTAGTTTGCTACTGACTTTTCCTTGACTTACTTTCATCCACCAAATGATTGCTGCATAGGTCATCAGTAGTCTAATAATAATTGTGTATATCCACATTACCATTGCTGGCTTTAGACCCCATGTTGTCCTGACTGCCCTCTTGCATGTATACGATACGTTCTTAGCTCGTGTTATGTTTTTTTCTATGTGTGGGTCTTCAGATTGACATTTTGTCTAATATTACACCTAAGTGTATCACCTGTTCTTCCATATAGATTTCTTGCCCAAAGAGCTTCATTGTTCTCGTCCCCTCCAATTTCTTCCTGCTTGTGAAAGGGACCAATGTTATCTTGCTCGGGTTGACTGTGAGTTATTCTTCCCGACACCAGTTCTCCACAAGGTTAAATGATCTTTGCATGAGGTCCGGGATGATACTCATCACCTTACCTCTTACCACAATAACTAGATCATCTGCGTATCCTGAGTAAAATCCCTGTTCGTTGAGCATGGCTATGATTTTGTTCACCACAAGATTCCTCACAAGAGGAGAAAGAACTCCTCCCTACACACAACATTGAGTGGCTCTAACCATTAGCGTCTCTTCAAACAAAGTTGCCTTTATTTTTCTCCCGTCTAACATGGATCTAATCCATTTTACAAAAGTCTTGCTCACCCTGCTCTCTTCAACAGCTTTAATCATTGAGTTGTAAGTGGTATTACTGAAGGCCCCTTCTATATCTAGAAATGCCACCAGAGCAATTTATTTGTATTCTATACTCTCTAGTTTGCAAACCAATTGATGGAGCACTGTCTCAGTGGATCTGCCAGGTCTGTATGCAAACTGATTTTCATGTAAAGTTGAGTTCAGTTGCACCATTTTCTGGATGTATTTATCTAGTATTTTCTCCATTGCCATTAGCATGAAGGAGTTTAAGCATAATGGTCTATAGGCTTTGACTTGGGCAAGTTCCATGACACTATCTATCAACAGAAAGGATTACCCATGGGATCACCAATATCAGGCATAATAGCTGATATATATATGGACTATTTAGAACACCAAGAAATAAAAAAAATAGGAAATATCATCTATTGGTGCAGGTTTGTCGATGATGCATTCATAATCATGGACAATAGACATACTAATGAAAACATAATCTTAGAACAACTGAATAAAATAGATCCCCATATAAAATTTACCATGGACACTGAAAATAACAACACCATAAACTACTTGGATATATCCATAACCAGACATAACAACCACCTAACATACAACATATATAGAAAACCTACCCATACATCAAATACAATAAAGATAGACTCCACCCACCCACATACTCACAAGAAAGCTGCATACTATAGTATGATTCACAGAGCATATAACATTCCACTTTCAAAGGAAAATCTAAATAAAGAATTAAACACAATCCACGAAATAGCAAAACAAAACGGATATAAAAGAGAAATGATAAACCAGATCATCAACAAAGTCAAAAACCAACCGAAAACCAAGCTAACCAGAATCACCAAAGATAAAAAAGAATATGCACTGTTTACTTACAACAATAACCATATACATCCCATAACCAATATCTTCAAAAAACAAGGTCTAAAAATAGCATACAAAACTACACGCAATAACACCAACATACAATTCCAAATCTGTTAACAACATAAATAAATACAACCACTCAGGAGTCTATCGCCTCAAATGCAACGACTGCCGAGCCAGCTATGTAGGACTTACTGGTAGGAGTTTTTTAATACGATATAATGAACATGTAAATGCCGTCAAACACAGACACTTCTCAGCTATGGGTCAGCACATTGACGTTCAGAAACACAATTTCACAAACATTAATAGTGACATGCAAATCCTCAATATGAATCCAAAAAGTCCCTTGCTCAGTATAATAGAAGAATTTTACATAAATTTAGACAAATACGTCAATCCGAACTCCAACTTAAACGAAAACATAGACAGAAACAATATTCGTTTCCATGCAGTAATTCCTTTACTAAAGATTACTACCTTTAAAGAATTAATAAACAAAAATCCATACGTTCAAATCAACCGCTCCAAGACCTCCTCCCCTCCAACCCCACTCCCGTTACTAACACTCCACCCATGCCCCCAAACCTCCCCTCTACCGTCGCCAACTACAATCTCAGAGCAACACGCATTAGATCTCAACAGGCAGCTACACAGAGTGCACGGTTCCAACGCCTAACGTAAGTGAAACGACATGTGATTTACTATTACACTTTCATACCGCACCATTTTCACACTTATTATTTCTACTTCCAGATACTTTGTTTTCACAACTTATATGCTTCTACGATAAAATCAACGTGCACACTAACAGGACGCATAACATCCAACGTCTTCTTACAAATGTCACCAACTCAACATATTACGGCACACGAAAAGAAGAACATGCTCCATCAATAATATTCAAGACTCTTAATAGCTCTAATAACAGTAGCTGCCCAAAATATCGCCAGACATTACAACCAAATATTACCTAAATTGCAAGCAGATTATACAAATACTTATCTAACCGCAGTTATATAGTTATATATTTTTACGGACCCATTATATCGGAACATCATAACTAATCAAATACTGTTGTGAAAACTTTGTTAACCCCATTTTACCCTAAACAATGTATATATAGCACCACATATTAATAATGTATGCAATGTATTTTTAACAAGGTATATATATACCACTGTTTTAGTTATGTGTCCATTTTAACAAGATTATCTAATGCCTATGCTCAGCAAAACAAATAGTTTTCTAAAAGTTCAACCTTATTCCAAGACATAAAATAACAATAATAGGCTTTATAAACTGATACATTAGTATTTAAGATATATGCCAACAAGGTATTGCATACTAATATTGTAATTACAAGTGTCCAAACCAATAATTCTACATTTTCATATGACTGATCAATAATCAATTAATGTAATTCAAGAACCAATTTTTAATGTATACTACTGAACTTACTACTATTAATTTACACAAATGTGTGTATATCTCATTCCACATTGTACAACCCAAATTAGATAGTGATAACATGAAAAATAGCATGTAATTTCATGGATGAAGTATATTAGTTAACTACTTACCTTGACACTGTATGCTGGGAAACTTAGGATTGACACATACAATAGCTCAAATGTACCAAGACATACATACCAACATTTATGATCAGTTGGACTTAATTTAAGTTTTAATCATTATATGTGATGTTTTTGTAAAATATATCTTTTATGCATGTCAACTGAAGATGACCCCCTAGGGGTCGAAACCGGTCTTGACCATATTTACTAGCTGAACGTGAATAAATTTTGTATTGATAAGGTGGTGACTTATATTTATATTGTTTTTGTAAAGTGATGTAACAGTGAACGGACTTCCAACTCTTAATATACCTATGCCACAAACGAATTACGGTATTACCATGAAAATGGTGAAACTAAGAGCGATATTAATCCAATAACCTTGACAGAAAGGCAAAGTGTGCTGCAGACATCGTTGCAGACCACATGGTAGAATTTCTGAAAAACAAGAAGCCAGTTGACATCATCATCCTAAACCATCTCCAGTTTCCCGGGTGTGGTATATGAGCCTCCTCCATCTCATCCTGTCCTTGTACCATTCTTCCTCCACCAACTTGTCCCAATCATGACCTCTCAGCATTACATCGCTCTTAACTAAATCTATCCATTTCCTTCGTGGCCTTCCCACGGGTCGTCTTCCTTCTACCTTTCTGTCAAATTCCTTCCTTGCAGTTCTGTTTACTGGCATCCTCTTCATGTGACCAAACCACTTCAGTCTTGATATCTGAATCTTATTTAGGAGAGAATTGTCTATTCCTACTTCTCTAATTTTCTCATTCCTAATCTTGTCTTTCCTGGTTTTCTGGATCATAGTGCGTAGGAATTTCATTTCAGCTGCCTGAAGTTTGGAATTATCTCTATTGGTCAGTGTTGTGGTTTCGAGACTGTATGTAAGAATTGGTGTATAATAGGACTTGTACAATGTCATTTTTGTTTTCATGGGTATTTGCTCATCCCACAGCAGGTGTCTTACCTGGGGGTAGAATTGTGTTGCCTTATTGATTCGATTGTTCACCTCATGTTTTGCTAGGTTGTCATTTGATATAACGCTACCCAAGTATTTGAAAACTGGAACGCTGTCCAGTTGAGCTTCATTTAACATGACTATTGGTTCTGCTCCTTCCCCATACACTTTCATCACCACCGTCTTGGTCTTGCTGATGTTTAAACCATATTTCTTAAACTCCTCATTCCAGCTTTGTATTCTCTCTCCCAATTCATCTTCTGAGTCACTCCAGATCGCAGCATCATCTGCAAATGTGAAGGCTTTGATATCTCCATGTTCTTTCCTTTTAATAGATTTCATTACTACATCCATTACAATAATAAATAGAAGTGGTGACAATGAGCTGCCCTGCTGCACTCCTCTCTTTGTTTCAAACCAGTCCGACAAACCACATCCTACTTGAATACAGCTTCTGTTCCCACTATACAACATTTTCACTTTGTCTATGAGGCTGTCTCGCACTTGAAGTTCTTTCATGCATTGCCAAATTCTTTCCCTTGGTACACTATCGTATGCTTTCTCAATGTCCAAAAATATTAGGAATAAAGGCTTGTTCTTCTCCCAGTATTTTTCCATTAGCATCCTAATTGCAAATATAAGGTCTGTAGTTGACCTTCCTGGTCTGAAACCATACTGCTCTTCTTCCAAAATTGGTTCAACAATATCTCTGATTCTGGTCTCTATTATTTTTTCCAATATTTTCAGGACATGAGACAGTAGTGTGATACCATGGTAATTAGTACATTTTCGTCGGCTTCCTTTCTTGAACAGAGGTACAATGATGCCCATCTTCCAGTCCTCAGGAATAGTATTTTCCTCCCATATCTTGTTGAGCAGTCTATAGAGCCATTGGATTCCTGGAACTCCCGCTGCTTTCAGCATATCTGCACGTAGTTCATCTACGCCCACTGCCTTTCCTTTCTTCATGCTCTTGAGCGCATTTTCAACCTCAAGCCATGTAATTGGTGGTTCAGTTGTGGTTCCTCGACTTGGCTCTCCTCTATCCGTTGTTATGTTTTCTGTATCTCCATTCAGCAGCTTTTCGAAATAGATCTTGAGTTCTTGTTTAATTTCTCCCTCTTCTTGTGCCAGAGTTCCATCATCACGTTCTATTGCTTTTATGGTCTCTTGATCCCTTCGCTTGTTTTTCACTACTCTGTATAGCAATTTCATATTTCCTCTACTGTCCTCTTCCAGTTTGTCTGCAAACTCATTCCATTTCTTCTCTTTTTCTTCCCTTACAATGTTCTTTACAGCAAGTTTCTTGTTCCTGTATACTCCTTGAAGTCTTTGTATTTCTTGTTCATTTCGTTCTTGTCCCTGTTTTTGTTTCTCCTTGTCCAGTGCCTTTATTTGGTTTCTTTCTTTCACCGCTGTTTTCACTCTATCATTCCACCATGGTGTCTCCTTTTTTCTTTTGATAGAACTTGTAACTCCACATAGGTTTTTGGCTTCTCCCACAAAGGTGTCTTTGAAGGCCTTCCATTCTTCATTAACGCTGGTTACTTCACACTTCGGCAAACTCTGTTGAATCCTTAGTTTGTATTCTTCCTTTATTTGGACTTCTTGCAACTTCCAAGTTTTAATCCTTGGTTTTTTCGTAATAAGTTTCTGCGTTTCATTTGTCTTATGTTTGAAGTCTACTACCAACAATCTGTGGTCACTGTCCATGCTTTCACTAGGGATGACCTTTACATCTGTGATGTACCTGCCACCATCTTTATTTGTGATTACGTAGTCAATCAATGTTCTATACTGGCCATCCCAACTGTACCTTGTTATTCTGTGACTGTCTCTTTTTTTGAAGAATGTATTTTTGATTATAAGATCATTTCTTCTGCACAGATCTAATAGTTCTACTTCTGGGTTCCTTTGTCCTAATCCATGTGGACCAATGATGTTCTCGTACCCAAGTCTGTCTTCCCCAACTTGCGCATTTAGATCTCCAATAATAATAACATTTTCCTCATTAACTGTATCTTCCAGGTCTTGCCGAAATTTCTCTTTGTCTTCCTCACTGCAGCCTGTCTGTGGGGCATACACTTGTATGATGGTGTACTTAGTGTTCTCCATTTTCATGGACATTTTAATGATTCTATCACTTTTGCAGATAACTTCAGCTGTAGCATCAGTCCTTTCGTTAATTAAGAATCCAACACCATTTTTCGCTACCTTCTCCTGTCCACTCCAGTATAATTTATAACCTCCACGAAGTGTCTTACTTCCAATCCCTTTCCATTTGGTCTCACTTAATCCCAATATTGATATTTTTCTTCTATCCATCATGTCTAGGAGTTCTTCTAACTTTCCAGTTAATGATAGAATGTTCATAGTTCCAATTCGGTATTTGGGTCTCTTTTTTATTTGGGGTTTCCTTTCAGAACATTGTATATCATCAGCCTTACGGTCATCATACTTTACAATTGTCTGAGAGGACGTGTCAGTCCGGTCTATAATATTCTTTCCGAGGCTCTTTTTCTTATTGAAAGCAACTATACTCGATACTCTCCTGCTGACTTGCTAGGTCTAACGCATAAGAGGATTTTCTTTCAGGGTTTACTCCCTTAGCCTTTGAGGATGCTTTCCTCGTCCTACAAGGCAGTAGGTTCCATCTGTACACCCCAGAAGGATGGGTTGCCTCTTCCGCCATCTCCGCCGTACCGAAGTCCATCTTCTCCGCCGTAGATGCCGTTGAGGTCTTCACCCTTAACCCAGGGCAAGGGCCCTCCATATTTATGACCCCTGGAGAGAGGGTGTCCCAGTATTTTAAAACCCCCAGGAATTGGGCTACCTGTTGGTCCTCCGCGGGTTGTATTGGTTATTTCAACCAGCCCTACATACTGTAGGGGCCCGCTATCCGCCACCTGGGGACGCGCTCTGTAGGGGTCAGGTTCCCCTGGTTACTTATTGGAAGTTAACCCCACCCACAAGGAGTAAGGTTATTTGCAGAGAAGCCAGTTGACATCATCTGTTAATCCAAATCTACAATTTTTTGAAAGTCAGATTCCACTCGCTGAAAAACTGTGATGCAAGAGCTTAAGGATACTTATGTTTTAAATTTATGAACGTTCTTAATGACCTATTAAAGGACCAAGATAATGAAGACTAGGCAAAATCCTTTGCTTCTACTCCATATGTCTGTACAACATCCCCATATAAACCTGCACAGTACTGATATACCACAATGAAACAGAGAGATTGTTACTTGCCTTTTCATACCAACGTGTAATCCATCAGGCTTTTGATTTCGTTGTCTCGGCTATACCTTGTTATCTTCTGACCATTTATCCAGTAATTTTCTGAAAACTTTTCTAGTTTACACACATTATTTGATTTGTTGTTATTATTATTATTATTATTATTATTATTATTATTATTATTATTATTATTATTATTATTATTGAAGTTATAAAGTACTTCTCAATTTCATGTTTGTGTGAACAAAATGTGAATAACATACAACTTACCTTTGAGTAACAGTTTTTTTTTTCTGCTGTGATGTTTCATTTGTAATTGGTAATTTTATTAATAGCAGATTAGTAATAAAATCAGAAGTCTCTTAAGAATAATCTTGAAAATTGTTTAAATTTCTTCTAATCATATCTCAGTTCCTGCAGAAAATTCTGCAGTGTGTTTTCCATTTCTCATTTATTGAATATTCCCAATGACGCTGTTTTTTTTTTTCATCTGTGTCTAATTTTTCCCAGCAGCATTGCAGCATCATCATGGCTGAAGATACAGTCAGCAGAAATGTTTTGCATTTATACAAGCATAATGAAGCAAACACACTTTTGCCTAATTCAAAAGTTCTTTTGCTTGAAGTAGCTTGCTGTATTGGTCTGAGCCTGATCTAAAACTGCACACTTAACAGCAGACCACATTCCTTCTATTGCATTGGTACAGGATCATCTCACAATTCTTGGGACTCAACTTGATGAAATTGAAATGCTGAGAACTTACTAGCTCTTACTGAATCAACTTCAGGTTGTTTCTGAGAGATTACTACCTCAATCTCAGTGTGGGTTTCACCGAGCTCGATAGCTGCAGTCACTTAAGTGCGGCCAGTATCCAGTAATCGGGAGATAGTGGGTTCGAGCCCCACTGTCGGCAGCCCTGAGGATGGTTTTCCGTGGTTTCCCATTTTCAAACCAGGCAAATGCTGGGTCTGTACCTTAATTAAGGCCACGGCCACTTCCTTCCACTTCCTTCCACTTCCTAGGCCTTTCCTCTCCTATCGTCGCCATAAGACATATCTGTGTCGGTGCGACGTAAAGTAAATAGCAAAAAAAGAAAAAAAGTGTCGGTTTCGTGCCTCTCATGGTACAATTGACATGATCTTCTGCACAAGACAACTTCAGGAGAAGTGCGGAGAACAAATCACACCTCTGTTCTTCGTGTTCTGTGACCTTGAAAAGGCCTTTGGTGTGGTTCCTCGAAACGCTATGTGGATGGTTTTGAGGTGCTTTGGATGCCCCAAGCATTTTGTTGGTCTTATCCAAGCTCTTCATAATGGTATGGTTGGTCAGGTACTGTATCAGAATATCTCAGAAGAATTTCCAATCACAAATGGACTCGAGCAAGGATGTGTACTTGCACCTACACTTTTCGCCCTGTACCTGGCAGCTACGCTTTATGAGACAGCGCCTGCAAACGACACAGACGTGGAAAATTAAATATCGCTATGGCTTTTTAACTAGGACAGGCTCCGCTCCAAAAGATTAACCTATTCCACACGGGTCACAGAATTGCAATATCCAGATGACAATGCTTCTTCAGCCCACACACCAGAAGAGCTTCAACAATCTGTCATCTGCTTCAACAGAGCTTATGAATGTTTTGGCCTGATTGTCAACATTCAGAAGACCAAAGTGCTTACTCAGCCTGCTCCTGGAACCCCCCCCACACCGTCCAGATTTTGATATCGCCATTATCTGGCACAGCTCTGGAAAGGGTGGAGCACTTCTCATACCTTCGGAGAATCCTCTCAACGCACTGTACCTCTGAGAAGGACGTGGAAAACAGAATACAGGCTGCCCATCTGGCCTTTGGACGTCTCTCACATTGTGTATTCCAGAACAAAGATCTAAGTATCTGCACAAAAATAATGGTGTACCAAGCTGCTGTTATTTCTGTGTTACTCTACGGTGTGAAATCTGGACCCTATATCACCGGGACATCAAGAAACTGGAACGCTTTCATCAACAAAAACTTAGATCCATCATGAACATCAAATGGGATAACTAATATAGCAGTTCTCGAGAAAGCAAAGCTAAACAGTATTGAAGCCACCATCGTTGGTCATCGGCTTAGATGGGCAGACCATACCCATCGTATGAGTGACAGCAGACTCCCTCGGCAAATCCTGTATGGTGAACTCAGCACTGGCAGGAGAACTCGTGGTGCTCCTCTGAAGTGGTATAAAGACCAGCTTTAGCAGACCATGAAAAGAGTGGATATAAATCCAAATACTTGGCGTACTCTCACATTGGATCACCCTCTCTGGTGTGCTACCATCTCAGCTGGAGTTGCACAGTTTGAGCAGGAACATCAGTCGAAGACAGGAAGAGGAAACTCGCCAGAGAAAGAAGCTACGTCAAACACTGCCACATCCCCCACCTTCCATCGGATGCAACATGTGTGACCACATGTTTTATGCAAGAATTGGTCTGATAAGCCATCAGCGCCACCTTCATCGTGTGGACTAAGGATTACGGAACTTCAGGCGAGAAATGACGACTCGGATAAAAGTATTGGCCGACGACTTGCTCTAACTCACCATAAGCTGTCATGTGCCACTGTAAATGAAAGAGCCCCTTTTTTAAAAAGCTTAAATACAGTTTCCCTGTCCCTCTCAATTACTTCTTCAGAAAAATCTTCCTCGAAACGTCTTCAGATTTCCAAGTAAACTTTTCTCTCTCTCTCTCTCTCTCTCTCTCTCTATTATATTTTGTTTTACCCAAACAGCTTCCCATAAGTTTCCACAAACATTTTACCCTTCTAATCACAGATCTTTCAGTTACATACAGTCATGGATGTGCTGATGTCAGTGTGACAGCAGATTGATGCTTGTACCAATGCCAGTAGAGGGCATTGTGAACATTTCATGTGGTATGCTGATATGTTTTGTTCCTGTTTGTTTCCCATTATTAGTGTACTGTGTAAGGTTATAAAATGAGTACTAACTTAGAATAAAGCATTTCTGAGCCCATGTCCATATTTTTTTCTTCTGTATGTGAGGAATATGTCCTGAAAGTTTGGTCATAGGCCTGTTACTCCCTCTGCCTGTTATGTTCAATCTGAACTGGGAAACACTTAGTTTGCTGATTATTTTCAGTGGCAAACTAATATACTGATCTTGTTGTGTTTCTCTCCTTCCAGTTAGTGATACACTGCAGATGTTATCTCACTGAATAATTGGATGCGAAAATAGTTTTGAAATTGACACCACAAAAAAAATCAGAATCGCATATGCACATATTATTTGTGTGATGAGGCCCCCAGTAGAATATCAACTATGTAAAGTATTCAGAATGACACTAGTGCAATAGACCTTGTATTATTCAGAGGGGAAGGCAAAAAATTAATTGAACAGGAAGCACTTTGGACATCAGACATAACACCAATAAGAAAACATATACCAGTTATAACAACTTTTGATTTTAGTCAACCATTATCTTCAATCTACCTTGTGGCAACCAGAATATCTAGCAAATTAAATTTGGAAAAATTGAAAGAAAATTTGGGGAAAATAGAAGAAGCAACACGTCTAATACAGGGTCATTAAATAATCGAAGCAGTAGATCTATGCACAATGACTTTGCAATCATGTCAAACACAAATAAAGGATAGGAAATCGCAACCATGGCTTGACAAGGAATGCAATAATGAATGGAAGAAGACCCTGTTAGTACTACACCAAACCAAAACCACAATGCAAAAACATGACTTATCATTATACGCCCAACAAAGAAAGTTACACAAAATCTTAAGTAAACAGTAAAACACAGACTGCATTGATCTAGATCAGGGGTTTCCAAATAGTGGCCCGCAGGCAGCATTTCGCCCGCAAAGCCATTTTTGCGGCCCGCGAGAGCATTGTAAGAAATAATGTGAAGAAAAGCCACAAAAATATTTATTAGCTCGTTCAAAAACGTATTAATTTTTATACACCTTATAGACCCAAGTCAGAACTAATTATTCTTTAATACTAGTTCCTCTTTTCAAGTATTCACTTGTTCTTCAAGTAATAATATTTTTGCGCCCCACTGACTACTTTTGATGGTTTTCGGCAACGCAGAGGTGTCAAAATTTTGTCCCACAAGAGTTCTTTTACGTGCCAGACGTACTGACATGAGGCTGACGTATTAGAGCACCTTCAAATACCACCGGACTGAGCCAAAATCGAACCTGCCAAGCTGGGGTCAGAAGTCCAGCGTCTCAGCCACTCATCCCGGCTCCAAATTTCACTCTTTAATGCAATTTTAAAATAATGTTTTAAGCAATTAAAATGATCAAACCTTCATTTCAATTGAACTATGCATATGATTTCATAATGGTGCTTCTGTACCATTTGCAGAATTTTACGAAAATTGGCCTATTCAAGTGCGGCCCGCGAACATGACTAAGGTTTCCAAAATGGCCCTCGAGCCCATACAAATTGGAAACCCCTGATCTAGATACACAAGACAAGCAGAACTTGTTCAGAAAGATCCTTTCATATCACTCAGAAAACCAAGACCAACTACAAGAAAAGGAATCTCCATGGACATATGGGAAAATCATTTTGACATCAGGCCGGGCTGACTGGCTCAGACGGTTGAGTCGCTGGCTTTCTGACCCCAACTTGGCAGGTTCAATCCTGGCTCAGTCCGGTATTATTTGAAAGTGATCAAATAAGTCAGCCTCGTGTCTAGATTTACTGGCACGTAAAATAACTCATGTGGGACTAAATTTCGGCACCTCGGCATCTCCGAAAACCACAAAAGTAGCTAATGGGATGTAAAGCAAGTAACATCATTGTTAATTTGACACCATTCTAAACTTCAAACATAAGGATACAGCATATGAATATTATGCTACAGAAACAACACAAAACATCACCCCTATAACGAGACAGGAAATTTATCATTCAGTAACGAAAGCAAGAAACAACAAGGCTTCAGGACCAGACAGTATAAAGTTACGCATTTTATTTTTGAATGAATTGTTTGTGTATTCTTTGTCTTTGGCAGCCTCCAAGTAGAGGAAGATTTTGAAAAAAAAAAAAAAAATAATATAGTGAACATTTCAAAGAATCTTACAATCTGATGGAAGACTATTGTATTGAATTATTCAGTACCTGTTCGAGTACAGGAAAAATAACTGAACAATGTTGACAATAATATTTTCAAAGGGAAAACCTGTAACCCAGACTCATACAGAGGGGTAGCCCTTGAAAACACTTCTTTCAATATATTCATGGAAATTTTAAACAGCAGGCTTACTGAAGTAGATGTTCTATAACCAGAAAACTAATTTGGTTTCAGAAAGGGAAGAAGCACTCTTCATACTGTGAACTACTTACCTAGAACATGCTCAAGATACAATAAGATGCCCAGGGAGATAATATTTTTGTTGTCTTCATGAGACTGAGAATCTCCAAGGGATAGCTGCCCCAGAACAAGGGGTACCATACGGTAACAGCATCAAATAGATAATAATTTTTGCAATATTTATCTTAGGATAAAATGAGCTTAAAATCAGATGTTTTTGAGTATTGAAATACTCCTGTTGTACAGCTATCCCCGATGAGGAAAACTTCATTTTTATTTACATATACCGTATAAATATGATTTACCATTGACAATGAATCACGTAAAACATCTAAACAAATAGCTTTTAGAAACGAAACACGAATATCAAAATGAAGGAAGAAATTAACTGAAAATTTTGTGACAGATCCTCGCGCAACGAAGAGTAACCCAATCACCTCCCAGCAACTGGCGGGTATGTGATACTGTTCTTCAAAGTACTTAAAACAGGGTTTGTAGTCTCTCTTCTTTTCAGAATCAACTTCTTTGGCCTGTGAACTGTTACTCTCAAACCTTATTGTTGGATCAATAACAACGCCGATGTTTCTCTTCCTGCCAATCGCGACAGTGTCTGCACGTTTACTGGATCCATATGGAAATTCTAAATTCCCATGGAGGGAATTAGATATTTTTCCACCAATAGAGCATATCAAAAATCAGAACAAAATTAGATGTATGGCTTTTCAGGCATTTGCTCTATTAACCAGCATTTCATCTTAGGTCTGACACTAGACTCGTCAGAGTGGGATGTGTCAGACCCTACCCACTGATGCTGGGGTGTATGCAGGTGAACTTATCAGAAGCCTATTTATGAGGCACAGTTTGAGTGATAACTGCATACAGGAGATAAAACTCCACAATGGAATTAATGCCTGCCTAGCAATTCCAAATGGAAATTCTAAATTCCCATGGAGGGAATTAGATATTTTTCCATCAATAGAGCATGTCAAAAATCAGAACAAAATTAGATGTATGGCTTTTCAGGCGTTTGCTCTATTAACCAGCATTTCATCTTAGGTCTGACACTAGACTCGTCAGAGTGGGATGTGTCAGACCCTACCCACTGATGCTGGGGTGTATGCAGGTGAACTTATCAGAAGCCTATTTATGAGGCACAGTTTGAGTGATAACTGCATACGGGAGATAAAACTCCACAATGGAATTAATGCATGCCTAGCAATTCCAAATGGAAATACGAAATTCCCATGGAGGGAATTAGATATTTTTCCACCAATAGAGCATATCAAAAGTAGAACAAAATTAGATGTATGGCTTTTCAGGCGTTTGCTCTATTAACCAGCATTTCATCTTAGGTCTGACACTAGACTCGTCAGAGTGGACCCCTGTGGGTGGGGGCGGCAGAATATCACCCACGGTATCCCCTGCCTGTCTTAAGAGGCAACTAAAAGGGGCCCCAGGGGCTCTGAACTTTGAAGTGTGGGTTGGCGACCACGGGGCCCTCAGCTGAGTCCTGGCATTGCTTCCACTTACTTGTGCCAGGCTCCTCACTTTCATCTATTCTATCCGACCTCCCTTGGTCAACTCTTGTTCTTTTCCGACCCCGACGCTATTAGGTTTTCGAGGGCTAGGGAGTCTTTCATTTTCACGCCCTTCGTGGCCCTTGTCTTCCTTTGGCCGACATCTTCATTTTTCGAAGTGTCAGACCCCTTCCATTTTTCCCCCTGATTAGTGTTATATAGAGGATGGTTGCCTAGTTGTACTTCCTCTTAAAACAATCACCACCACCACTCGTCAGAGTGGGATGTGTCAGACCCTACCCACTGATGCTGGGGTGTATGCAGGTAAACTTATCAGAAGCCTATTTATGAGGCACAGTCTGATAACTGCATGTGTGTTTGAGTCATCAGTCCATAGACTGGTTTGATGCAGCTCTCCATGCCACCGTATCCTGTGCTAACCTTTTCATTTCTACGTAACTATTGCATCCTACATCTGCTCTAATCTGTTTGTCATATTCATACCTTGGTCTACCCCTACCGTTCTTGCCACCTACACTTCCTTCAAAAACCAACTGAACAAGTCCTGGGTGTCTTAAGATGTGTCCTATCATTCTATCTCTTCTTCTCGTCAAATTTAGCCAAATCGATCTCCTCTCACCAATTCGATTCAGTATCTCTTCATTCGTGATTCGATCTATCCATCTCACCTTCAGCATTCTTCTGTAACACCACATTTCAAAAGCTTCTATTCTCTTTCTTTCTGAACTAGTTATCGTCCATGTTTCACTTCCATACAATGCCACGCTCCACACAAAAGTCTTCAAAAACATCTTTCTAATTCCGATATCAATGTTTGAAGTGAGCAAATTTCTTTTCTTAAGAAAGCTCTTCCTTGCTTGTGCTAGTCTGCATTTTATGTCCTCCTTACTTCTGCCATCGTTAGTTATTTTACTGCCCAAGTAACAATATTCATCTACTTCCTTTAAGACTTCGTTTCCTAATCTAATATTTCCTACATCACCTGCCTTCATTCGACTGCACTCCATTACTTTTGTTTTGGACTTATTTATTTTCATCTTGTACTCCTTACCTAAGACTTCATCCATACCATTCAACAACTTCTCGAGATCTTCTGCAGTCTCAGATAAAATAACAATATCATCGGCAAATCTCAAGGTTTTGATTTCCTCTCCTTGGACTGTGATTCCCTTTCCAAATTTCTCTTTGATTTCCTTTACTGCCTGTTCTATGTAAACATTGAAAAGGAGAGGGGACAAACTGCAGCCTTGCCTCACTCCTTTCTGGATTGCTGCTTCTTTTTCAAAGCCCTTGATTCTTATCACTGCAGACTGATTTTTATACAGGTTGTAGATAATTCTTCGTTCTCGGTATCTGATCCCTATCATCTTCAGAATCATAAATAGCCTGGTCCAATCAACATTATCGAATGCCTTTTCTAGATCTACGAATGCTATGTACGTGGGCTTGTCCTTCTTGATTCGATCCTCTAAGATCAGACGTAAAGTCAGGATTGCTTCACGTGTTCCTACATTTCTTCTGAAGCCAAATTGATCTTCCCCCAACTCAGCTTCAACTTGTTTTTCCATTCTTCTGTAAATAATACGTGTTAAAATTTTGCAGGCATGAGATACTAAACAAATGGTGCGGTAGTTTCCACACCTGTCAGCACCGGCTTTCTTGGGAATAGGTATAACAACATTCTGCCGAAAATCGGATGGGACTTCTCCTGTCTCATACATCTTGCACACTAAATGAAATAACCTTACCATGCTGGTTTCTCCTAAGGCAGTCAGTAATTCAGAGGGAATATCATCAATTCCAGGTGCCTTGTTCCTATTTAGGTCACTCACAGCTCTGTCAAACTCTGACCTCAAAATTGGGTCTCCCATTTCATCAGCATCAACAGCCTCTTCATGTTCCAGAACCAAATTATCTACATCGTTACCTTGATACAACTGTTGGATATGCTCGTGCCATCTTTCTGCTTTGTCTTCTTTCCCTAGATGTGGCTTTCCATCTGAGCTCTTAATATTCATGCACCTAGATTTCCTTTCTCCAAAGGTTTCCTTGATTTTCCTGTACGCAGCATCTACCTTTCCCAGGACCATACAGCCTTCGACATCCTTGCACTTCTCCTTCAGCCATTCTTCCTTAGCTACCTTGCACTTTCTATCCACTTCATTCTTTAATCGCCTGTATTCTTTTCTGCCTTCTTCATTTCTAGCATTCTTGTATTTTCGTCGTTCATCGATCAGGTCTAGTATCTCGTGAGTTATCCACTGATTCTTAGTTGATCTTTTCTTCCTTCCTAACATTTCTTCAGCAGCCCTACTGACTTCATTTTTCATGACTCTCCACTCTTCCTCTACTGTGTTTCCTTTGGCCTTTTCATTTAGTCCTTGTGCAACATGTTCCTTGAAACAATCCCTCACACTCTTTTCTTTCAACTTCTCTAGATCCCATCTTTTTGCATTCTTTCCTTTCTTCAATTTCTTCAACTTCAGATGGCATTTCATGACCAACAAGTTGTGGTCAGAGTCCACGTCTGCTCCTGGGAAAGTTTTGCAATCCAACACCTGGTTTCTGAATCTCTGCCTAATCATAATGAAGTCTATTTGAAACCTTCCAGTGTCTCCAGGTCTCGTCCACGTATACAGCCGTCGTTTGTGGTGTTTGAACCAAGTATTGGCGAGGACTAAATTATGATCAGTGCAGAATTCAACCAGCCGACTTCCTCTTTCGTTTCTTTGTCCCAATCCAAATTCTCCTACTGTGCTACCTTCTCTTCCTTGGCCTGCCACTGCATTCCAGTCTCCCATCACAATTAGATTCTCGTCACCTTTGACATATTGTATTAAATCTTCTATCTCCTCATATGTTCTTTCAATTTCTTCATCATCCGCTGAACTAGTAGGCATATAGACCTGCACTATTATGGTGGGCATTGGTTCGGTGCCTATCTTGGCGACAATAATTCTTTCACTATGCTGGTCGTAGTAGCTTATCCGCTGCCCTATTTTCTTATTCATTATTAAACCAACTCCTGCATTTCCCCTGTTTGATTTCGTGTTGATAATTCGGTAGTCGCCTGACCAAAAATCCTGTTCTTCCTGCCAACGTACTTCACTTATACCAACTACATCTAACTTTAGCCTATCCATCTCCCTTTTCAGATTCTCTAACCTACCACAACGATTCAAACTTCTAACATTCCATGCTCCGACTCGCAGAATGTCAGTATCCATCTTCCTGATGATCGCCCCCTCTCGTGTAGTCCCCACCCGGAGATCCGAATGGGGGACTAGTTTATCTCCGGAATATTTTACCCGGGAGGAAGCCATCATCAGTACATCATTCATACAGAGAGAGCTGCATGTCCTCGGGAGGTAGTTACGGCTGTAGTTTCTCGTTGCTTTCAGCCGTGTAGCAGTATCAACACAGCTAAGCCATGTTGAGTATTATTACAAGGCCGTATCAGTCAATCATCTAGACTGCCGCCCTTGCAACTACCGAAAGGCTGCTACCCCCCTTTCGATGAACCATTCGTTAGTCTGGTCTCTCAACAGATACCCATCCGATATGGTTGCACCTGCGGCTCGGCTATCTGCATCATTGGGACACGCAAGCCTCCCCACCGCGGCAAGGTCACATGGTTCGCAGAGGAGGGATAACTGCATAAATGGAATTAATGCCTGCCTAGCAAATCCAAATGGAAATTCTAAATTCCCATGGAGGGAATTAGATATTTTTTCCACAAATAGAGCATGTCAAAAATCAGAACAAAATTAGATGTAAGGCTTTTCAGGCGTTTGCTCTATTAACCAGCATTTCATCTTAGGTCTGACACTAGACTCGTCAGAGTGGGATGTGTCAGACCCTACCCACTGATGCTGGGGTGTATGCAGGTGAACTCATCAGAAGCCTATTTATGAGGCACAGTCTGAAAACTGCATACGGGAGATAAAAACTCCACAATGGAATTAATGCCTGCCTAGCAATTCCAAATGGAAATTCTAAATTCCCATGGAGGGAATTAGATATTTTTCCACCAATAGAGCATGTCAAAAATCAGAACAAAATTAGATGTATGGCTTTTCAGGCGTTTGCTCTATTAACCAGCATTTCATCTTAGGTCTGACACTAGACTCGTCAAAGTGGGATGTGTCAGAACTTACCCACTGATGCTGGGGTGTATGCAGGTGAACTTATCAGAAGCCTATTTATGAGGCACAGTCTGATAACTGCATACGGGAGATAAAACTCCACAATGGAATTAATGCCTGCCTAGCAATTCCAAATGGAAATACGAAATTCCCATGGAGGGAATTAGATATTTTTCCACCAATAGAGCATATCAAAAGTAGAACAAAATTAGATATATGGCTTTTCAGGCGTTTGCTCTATTAACCAGCATTTCATCTTAGGTCTGATACTAGACTCGTCAGAGTGGACCCCTGTGGGTGGGGGCGGCAGAATAACACCCACGGTATCCCCTGCCTGTCGTAAGGGGCGACTAAAAGGGGCCCCAGGGGCTCTGAACTGTGGAGCGTGGGTTGGCGATCACGGGGCCTTCAGCTGAGTCCTGGCATTGCTTCCACTTACTTGTGCCAGGCTCCTCACTTTCATCTATCCTATCCGACCTCCCTTGGTCAACTCTTGTTCTTTTCCGACCCCGACTCTATTAGGTTTTCGAGGGCTAGGGAGTCTTTCATTTTTACGTCCTTCGTGGCCCTTGTCTTCCTTTGGCCAACATCTTCATTTTTCGAAGTGTCGGACCCCTTCCATTTTTCCCCCTGATTAGTGTTATATAGAGGATGGTTGCCTAGTTGTACTTCCTCTTAAAACAATAATCACCACCACCACCACCACTCGTCAGAGTGGGATGTGTCAGACCCTACCCACTGATGCTGGGGTGTATGCAGGTGAACTTATCAGAAGCCTATTTATGAGGCACAGTCTGATAACTGCATACGGGAGATAAAACTCCACAATGGAATTAATGCCTGCCTAGCAATTCCAAATGGAAATTCTAAATTCCCATGGAGGGAATTAGATATTTTTCCACCAATAGAGCATATCAAAAATCAGAACAAAATTAGATGTATGGCTTTTCAGGCGTTTGCTCTATTAACCAGCATTTCATCTTAGGTCTGACACTAGACTCGTCAGAGTGGGATGTGTCAGACCCTACCCACTGATGCTGGGGTGTATGGAGGTGAACTTATCAGAAGCCTATTTATGAGGCACAGTCTGATAACTGCATACGGGAGATAAAACTCCACAATGGAATTAATGCCTGCCTAGCAATTCCAAACGGAAATACGAAATTCCCATGGAGGGAATTAGATATTTTTCCACCAATAGAGCATATCAAAAGTAGAACAAAATTAGATGTATGGCTTTTCAGGCGTTTGCTCTATTAACCAGGATTTCATCTTAGGTCTGACACTAGACTCGTCAGAGTGGACCCCTGTGGGTGGGGGCGGCAGAATAACACCCACGGTATCCCCTGCCTGTCGTAAGAGGCGACTAAAAGGGGCCCCAGGGGCTCTGAACTGTGGAGCGTGGGTTGGCGATCACGGGGCCCTCAGCTGAGTCCTGGCATTGCTTCCACTTACTTGTGCCAGGCTCCTCACTTTCATCTATCCTATCCGACCTCCCTTGGTCAACTCTTGTTCTTTTCCGACCCCGACTCTATTAGGTTTTCGAGGGCTAGGGAGTCTTTCATTTTCACGTCCTTCGTGGCCCTTGTCTTCCTTTGGCCGACATCTTCATTTTTCGAAGTGTCGGACCCCTTCCATTTTTCCCCCTGATTAGTGTTATATAGAGGATGGTTGCCTAGTTGTACTTCCTCTTAAAACAATAATCACCACCACCACCACCACTCGTCAGAGTGGGATGTGTCAGACCCTACCCACTGATGCTGGGGTGTATGCAGGTGAACTTATCAGAAGCCTATTTATGAGGCACAGTCTGATAACTGCATACGGGAGATAAAACTCCACAATGGAATTAATGCCTGCCTAGCAATTCCAAATGGAAATTCTAAATTCCCATGGAGGGAATTAGATATTTTTCCACCAATAGAGCATATCAAAAATCAGAACAAAATTAGATGTATGGCTTTTCAGGCGTTTGCTCTATTAACCAGCATTTCATCTTAGGTCTGACACTAGACTCGTCAGAGTGGGATGTGTCAGACCCTACCCACTGATGCTGGGGTGTATGGAGGTGAACTTATCAGAAGCCTATTTATGAGGCACAGTCTGATAACTGCATACGGGAGATAAAACTCCACAATGGAATTAATGCCTGCCTAGCAATTCCAAATGGAAATACGAAATTCCCATGGAGGGAATTAGATATTTTTCCACCAATAGAGCATATCAAAAGTAGAACAAAATTAGATGTATGGCTTTTCAGGCGTTTGCTCTATTAACCAGCATTTCATCTTAGGTCTGACACTAGACTCTAATTTTGTTCTGATTTTTGACATGCTCTGTTGGTGGAAAAATATCTAGTTCCCTCCATGGGAATTTAGAATTTCCGTTTGGAATTGCTAGGCAGGCATTAATTCCATTGTGGAGTTTTATCGCCCGTATGCAGTTATCAGACTGTGCCTCATAAATAGGCTTCTGATAAGTTCACCTGCATACACCCCAGCATCAGTGGGTAGGGTCTGACACATCCCACTCTGACGAGTCTAGTGTCAGACCTAAGATGAAATGCTGATTAATAGAGCAAACGCCTGAAAAGCCATACATCTAATTTTGTTCTGATTTTTGATATGCTCTATTGGTGGAAAAATATGTAATTCCCTCCATGGGAGTTTCGAATTTTCATTTGGAAATGCTAGGCAGGCATTAATTCCATTGTGAAGTTTTATATCCCGTATGCAGTTATCAGACTGTGCCTCATAAATAGGCTTCTGATAAGTTCACTTGCATACACCCCAGCATCAGTGGGTAGGGTCTGACACATCCCACTCTGACGAGTCTAGTGTCAGACCTAAGATGAAATGCTGGTTAAAAGAGCAAACGCCTAAAAAGCCATACATGTAATTTTGTTCTGATAACTGGATCCATCACTAGAGATAGAGTGCAGTCCTTCAAAGACTTCAAATCTGCTAAATTTTTTTGAGAAGCTCTGCAATACTGTTCCTGACTCTATAGTGCCTGTTATTTCTCTATAGTTCCCCTTTCGAGCAGAAACCAAGAACATGAGGGAGGGTTTCCAACTCGTTACAGTGACGGCAATGGTTTTCTTGGTTTCTACTGAGAAAGCGGACTGTTATCGCATTGCAGTTCATTTTAATGGCATTAGTCCATTGGGAATTTGAAAGTCCTTTCTCCGTTGTACCGGGCGAGTTGGCTGTGCGGTCAGGGGCGCGCAGCTGTGAGCTCTCATCTGGGAGATAGTGGGTTTGAACCCTGCTGTGGGCAGCCCTGAAGATGGTTTTCCGTGGTTTCCCATGTTCTCACCAAGCAAATGCTGGGGCTGTACCTTAATTAAGGCCACGGCCGCTTCCTTCCTATTTCTAGGCCAATCCGGTCCCATTGTCGCCATAAGACCTATCTGTGTCAGTGCAACGTAAAGCAATTAGCATTCTCCGTTGTAATCCAGGTGTTTGTGTTCATTCTGAAAAATGCGAGACACCTTTTCCACGCTGTGGTAGTTTTTTCCATGTTTCAGACTGCAGATCAGTTTCTTCCAAAGAGAAAAGCCTTAGATTTCATAAATAGGGAAACACTCATCCGAAATCTGTCTGTTGATTGGCGAAGCACACCAAATAACAAATACTTTCAGACATCTTAAAATACAATTTCATCCAAATATCTGATGATATCACCTTATCCAAGAGTTTAATTCAAACTAATGGTGTTCTACAAGGAGATCCAATTAGCCCATTACTGTTCAACGTCATGACAGCAGACATTACAAATATCATTAAGGACAGTTCATCCATACTTCTATGCAGGTGATATGGTAATAGGTTTCAGAAGACAGAGAAGAGCTGCAGAAGGTACTAAACAGACTCACTTCATGGGCCCTGAAAATGACTTACAAATAAATTACAACAAAACCAAACAGATGACTTTCCGAAGAGGTGGTGAACTCTCTCCAAAAAATACATTGATCCTTGAAAATAAACCTCTAGAAGTAGTAACAAATTTCAAATATCTCAGAGTTACTCTTCAAACAACATTGGCATCTTTCAAAAACTATATCAAAGAAAGAGCAACACCAGCAATAAAAGCAATTTACAGCATTCAGTAATCGCAAAAACTTTCAACAAAAAAAAAAAAAAAGCAATGATACTATTTAAAACAGCTATAGCACCAGTAGCAACTTTGGGATCCATATAACCTGGGATATACTTAAAATTAACGACCTCATAATGCTAGAGAAAGTTAAAGCTTGTTATATGAAACAAATCCTGGTTATCGGGAAGATAGCACCATTAAGACTGACTTATGTCTTACCAAAAGAAACTTTCTTCATAGAAGACATCAGAATGCAGATACACGTGCCAAACGCTATGGCCTATGAGAACACATTCTAAATTCTCATAGAAAAACGCAGCTATCTGGAACATATTTTATTCAACATAATGTAAAACGTGCTAAAAGTTTTCCACCAATTCAATACTATTTATTGTAACCTAAAAAACGTAACATATACTGTATTTGATACTAGTTTTGGTCTTGCTAGAGGCCATCATCAGCCAAAATCATTAAAGTCAAGGCAAGATCTGAATTTTACTAGATCAGATTTATGAAACAAGTGTGTATTGCTGATATTCAGTGCAAGACAAGCCTACCCCAGCTGCGTCCAAGTCGGAATGTAGATAATCCCGGTAGCATTTCAGGGAAAATATGTATTTCATCAACATCCTACTCATTCACCGTAGGTTCCGAGAAAGATAGCCTGCAAGTCCTCTAAGTATCGCTCACTAAACCATCTCAGCCAGTGCACCTTCTACTTCCAGTATTCCACAACCACACAGCACATTCCTGCAAATGCACTTCACCGACTGTACAATAAACAATTTGTATTTGAAATCAAGCTAGGTTATGATAACCTTCTATCAAAGCTTTGAAAACAAATGACATCATCAAGGTCTCTGATCCACACACAGAAAATCAATAACCCAGCGCATGCGCTTTGTTCAGTAAACTCAACTGTGAAGTGACATCTTAACAGAAATAATTATCGTCGAGAATAAACAGTCGTATGCAATTCGCCTATGATGGTAATTAAGACATTCGTCTGGAAATTATAAAACCTGCTTCGTTCATTTTATAAACATACCCGTGTCTTAATTATTGCCATTATAGGCTTGTTGCATAATGTACTATTTTATATTTTGCACATTGTGCACATTTTTGTTAATAGTAATAAAGTTTTCAGAATTGGGGGAGGGTTAATAAAGAAAGGTAACAGGGTAAAGTTAACAATTTTCATAATTTTTAAGTAATAGAAGGGGAAGGAAGTCCATGGTTATGTGTGAAGTGTTGGAATTCTCATCTTCAAGTGTTTTCATGTTGGTTCTTGTCTCTACTTTTTTGCTCCTGTTGCCCACACTAGCCTGTCATTGAATTCCTATCTTCCTCCTTAACTTCCTGTCTTATTTTATTGGTGCAATAAACAGTCTTTTCTCACATCTCTACTAAATGCAAATTTTGTCACATTTACTGTACATTTGTTAATATTTCAGCTTGGACCATGGTTGGCAGTTGAAATTCCAGATATGATTGAGAAAGGAATTGTGACTTACAAGGAGAAAACTGATGGATGACAAATAACTGGAGGAAAATAAAAGCGACCAACTTAATGAAGCTCAACCAAGCAGAAGGCATTTCAGTTGGAAAGAACTTCCATTAAATCAATTAAAATCCTCTTGATTCTATCTCATCCTTATGCTGTGTAGTCACTATTTTCTTGTATGAAGTAGTTGGACCTCAAAACAGTAAGTGGAGATTTTCTTGTGTAAATGAGCTTCAGTGATATTTTATTTTATAATTAAGTACAATTTTTGAAATAAATATTATTTTAAAAGAAGCTGATCTAAGCATTTTATTTACTTATTTAACTACAGTGTACTCCTAACAGAATATCTCATGTTTACATTCCATTTTAAGCAAGGTAGAATATATACCTTCTATACACTTCTGTAATTACAACAATGAGAAACTTCTGTACCAAAATGTTAAAGTTGCAGAAAGATATTTCCACATTGTGACAAATCATTTATTGAAATGCAACTGAACATTTGAAGAGTGTATAATACTAAAAATTTTCTACCACAAAAATTGCTTTCACACATCTGAAAAATTTTGCCATATCACCAAGTTGTATACAGTGATCTCAATTTATTGAAAATTTCCACAGAAAAGTAACTGATCATAAAGTACAGGAAATTTTGGTTTTCAAGCACACAGTGTATAACTTTAAGAAATATTGTGATACCTCAAACATCATTCAATTAGACAAATAAAATGGAAAGGAACAAACGACTGTCAAATCAAGTCACATTGAGAAACATGTTTATCCTATTATCTGGCTTATCTTATCTTTCTGTAAATTGTATGACTAACAGACATATGTTTCTTTGAGCAAATGTATAGTTGGATGTGCAATAATAATGAAATGAAATAGCATATGGCTTTTAGTGCCGGGAGTGTCCGAGGACATGTTCGGCTCACCAGGTGCAGATGTTTTGATTTGACGACCAGGTGACCTGCGTGTCATGATGAGGATGAAATGATGATGAAGACAGCGGAATTAACCAATGATGGTTAAAATTCCAGCCATGGAGCCGGGCATAATAGTAATCATTATACACTGTTGATGTTGTTGAGTGGATGGTCACAAAACTTGGGTAAACACTAGATCTTTGCAAGCAGAATTTTCTAAATTGGGCTAAGACCACGGAAGCATATGTAATTAACCCCTTAACTGGGGAATAATTTCATAATGTCAACCAGCCAGTGGGTAATTATTCAGCGCAACGTGCACTTTTGAAATGGGTACAGTAGCGTGCGGCAGATGTAAATACTCAACAGAAAATTTTACTTGATTTATTGAAATTATTAGTGATATAGTAGAAATTCAATAGCATTATGTTATTACCGTTTTGTTTGTAAACCCATAAATATATACACAGTGTGTTCATACAAAAGTGAATATAAAAAGTGTTCCTTTCATTATTATGATGGCATTTTTCAAGTTTTCAGTTAAAGTAGAGAATAAAACATACACATTGATAAATGTCCAGGCCTCAACGAATGATGACAATAACAAAGAAAAGGAGGAAACAGAAAAATTTTGGGAAGAATTGGACCAGTTGATATCAGGTATCTCTGATACACATATTAAAATTTTACATTGTGACTTTAATGCTAAAATAGGAAAAGAAAAACAATTTTGTACAGTAGTGGGTAAATGGCAAATAAAAATGGTCAAAGATTAATTGATCTTTGTATAGATCATGGATTAATTTTGGAATCTACAAGGTTTAAAAGAAGACCACACAAACTAATGACTTGGAAATGCCCTAATATTAAATTGGGGAAGTTCCAGATTGACCATGTGGCCCAAGAATTATCACAAAGAAATTTATAATGTGAAAGTACTCCGTGGGGTAGACATAGATTCAGATCACTATATTTCCAAGTTTAAAATAAAATTAACGCCAAAAAAGAACAAAATATCCAAATCCAATAGGAAGAAGAAGTATGACCCTAGTTATTTAATTAATAATAAACTGTATTTTGAAAGGTCTAAAACTCCTCTAAGCGACAATTTGGGGACGGTAATTGAAAAATTAAAAACCATAGCTGAAGAAATTGCTCCTGTTAAAAAACGAAAGAAACATGCTTGGTGGAATGTGGAGTGTGACACAGCGATTCAAAACAGGCACAAAGCATGGTTGAATGATCAACAAAAGAGAACAGAAAAGTTCCGTGAAGAACTAAATAATGCTAGAAAACAAACAGCCAAAGAAATCAGAAGGGTTAAGAGAAATTATCACAAAGAATCATTAAACGCAATAGATGAAGCATTGATACAACATAAGACGAGGGATTTTTATAAAACGTTCCGACAATACCAATCAAACTATACTCCACCAACACTTATGATGAGAAATACAAATGGAAAACTGGCACATAGTAACCAAGAGAATGCAGAAATTTTAGCTCAATACTTTCAAGAATTACTTAATAGCGAAGAACCAACACAATACCTAGAGTATGACTTTCATTCAAAAGATAAAACACCATTAGAAAAGGTTATACCACCAGATTACAATGAAGTGTTGAAAGCCATCGATTCATTTAAAAATTACATAGCTTCAGGGGAGAATCAACTAACTGCAGAAATATGGAAGAATGCTAATACACAAACCATTCAGAATTTACATAAATACCTCATAGACATTTGGAACACTGAAAAATTGTCCGAAGAGTGGAATATGGCGATAATACACCCTTTACATAAAATGGTGATAGATCAGATCTCAACAATTATTGGGGGATATCATTGCTGGATATCACTTACAAAAATTTTTCAAAGTATTATACATGAGAATTCAAGAACAACTTGACTGTGAACTTGGAGAATACCAAGGAGGCTTTCGTCCAGGGAGAAGTTGTCCAGATCAAATTATCAGTTTAAATTGGATTATGAAGCATCATAGGGTTTGAAACAAAAAGTTAGTTATCACTTTTGTTGATTTTAAAAAGGCGTATGATAGTATCCATCGTGAGTCATTATTGAATATCCTACAAGAATTTGGTTTACATCCGAAACTTATTCGTCTTATTGGAATTGCCCTTAAGAACACTAAATCTAAAGTCAGATTTAGAAATGAACTCTCAAAGCCATTTGACATTAATACTGGACTTCGGCAGGGAGATGGACTCTCACCATTATTGTTTAATAAATTGTGTGTTGGGAAAAATCATGCGGGAATGGAATAAGGTGTGTCAACCTAACATCAAGATTGGCAGAAAAATAAGACTCAATTGTTTAGCTTTCACTGATGATCTTGCACTACTTGCTAATGATATGGAAGAAGCTAAATTGCAAATGGAAGAACTTGATAACATAGCAAGAAAAGTTGGATTGCAAATTTCATATGAAAAAACAAACATAATGCCAACCTTCCCTGTTACACCACCAACAATTACCTTAGCCAATACCAAACAAATTAAAATTGTGAATAAGTTTAAATATCTTGGTGAAATTATAACTTGGAACTCCAATGAAAAATCATCAATAGAAAGCAGAACATTTAAGTTATAAAAAAGCAAAATGAATTACATGGCCAACGTACAAGAAAAAATCTCTTTCAATGAATGCTAAACTTCAACATTACTGTTCCGTCATTAAACCTGAAGTGACTTATGCTTGTGAAATACTATTTAAATTGAACACCAAAGCAACAACTCATACACTGCAAAAGGTTGACAGAAGGATACTCAGAACAATCATTAATAAAAAACATCAGGTGGATGGACAGTGGAGATTATTGCCTAATGCAGTGGTTTATAGGGAAAGTGAATCTATAATAGATACGATGAGAAAAAAAGAAGAATTACCTTTTTCTGTCATCTTTCTAGATTAAATGATAATAGGATAATAAAACAACTATTTAATTACTTTTGGAAAAGTAAAACAAAAAATAATTGGTTTAAAGAAGTTCATAATGATTTAGAAGAGCTGAATATTACAATGAAGCAAATTGAAAATATAGAAGAAAAAAGGATTCTCAAGAACAAACAAATGAGATTGTCATTAAAAACTGTACAACACAAACAATATGTCATATCTGATGAAGAAAGGGCAGCCAGGTCAGCCAGAATGAAGAGGTTTTGGGAAAGGAAGAAGATTATGCAAGCTAAATCTTCAGTTAATTCTTTGTTAACATAAATGTATTTGGGTTTGATTTAAGTGCTCCAATGTGGGCGTAAACTATGTAAATAAATACTGTAATAGGTTCTACATACTTTCTGGTTCATAGGTCATTCAGAAATTGCGCACAGTGTGGTAAATACGGAAGCACGGGCAAGGACAAAGTGCCACGTCACATTCCTCACAGCAGTAGACAATTTCCCGTCGCCTTTGGTTTGACAGGCACATAACACAACGTTTTCGTCAGTGATTCCTACTTCTGGTCGGCGGGTTCTCAGATAATTCAACATCTTTCCTAACCAAGCCATGTTCACGTCACACGGAACAGTTTACCACCATATTACAGATCAATTTACAAAAAGTTATCAGAACATGGACAATGGAGTTCGCAGAACAACTGTATCATAATAACAACAATGACGATGACAACAAATTGCAAATTTAGTAATTTCAATGTACATATGGTGCAGACCGTACGAGGCAACATGAGACAGCTGTCGGACTACCGCCTGGGCACAATCTACCCAACTGGCGTGAGACTGGAAAGAAAGGAATAGGACAGCAATAATCACATATAATATGAATGGAATTAGTTTTAAATTACGATAGTAGATGGCAGAAGTGATTAAGAATAGCCAGACGCCTATAGGCACCTAACCCTACGTAAGAACACATTTAGAAGTACAAGAACGCCTAAAGGCGTCAAACCCAATACTCGTGCGACAGCTGTTGATGCATTTAGGCGTCAAACCCAGTTAAGGGGTTAAATATAAATGTTTGAGAAATCGTGAGATTATCTGATTGGCCATACATCATCATCATCATAGCCATACAATGATGGCAAATTCAGCCCAACAGGCTTACACAGGAAGGTCAGTACTGCACTGTATTGGCAGTTTACCAAACTTCATTGGGTGATATGATTAAAAATGAGATGCATCTCATGAGACAGATCTCGAAGGAAGTTTAAGACTGTCACTTGTGAGATAGATCTAGATGCAGATGAATAAAGTTGATTTCCACTAAAGAGATTGATCTCCTTCACTTGAGGTGTCTTTCATTCGCTGGCCCTGGACTCTATCAGCTTACATAACTTTCACCAAATATAGGAAGGATTTTAAACATTTAATGATGCAACTCGGTCTTTTACAATTCTGTGAGATTTACTTTGAGAACAATGGTGGTGAAGAGAGAAACTGCATATATTCAGACTCATTTCATCAAGATTATCCAACAGCATGGTAGTAATCTTTATAGTCTCAACTTCCCGAAATGTGTTGCAGAAAACCACCTCAATAAGTCACATATGTGTCAGGTACCATGAACTTTTAAATACCGAGTTAATGGCGGCATAAATCTAAAAATAGTAAAAGCTAATAAATGTAAAAATAATGTGAATAGAGTGGTAATTTTCTGACTTGAAAAAAAAAAAAATCCTTGCATATAAAAGTGTGACTGAAACAAATACGACTTCATGGTGCTACAGCCCTGTTGGGTCTTCACCTACTGAGCAACCGCTGTTCAACCCAAAGCCTTCATGTTAAAAGAAGACACGTGGTCGGTAGTGATGGGCGATCTGAGATGGCGTCTCGAGACTAGTGGAAGTACCTGTTTCTCGCTAGAAATGCCAAGAGATCTAGAGAGCATTCTCTTCGCATTGTGCGGTGAGCAGCGTGTCATAGGCCTACAGGTAGGCGGAGTTGAATGTTTTTTGTGCCTAGTATGCAAATAACCAACCATGGTCCTTCTCCATTCCATAAATACATGTCAGTGAGCGGCTAGGCTTTTCATTTCTACTGAGGTCTATTATTGACGTAGTATAACATAATTATAAAGGACATATATTCTGGCATTGTATGCAGTGGTAAGTACACGAATGAGTAGGCTAAGTACAAAAAGTGATGGCTACTGTAGGTGTACATAATTATCACATATAATTTATCAGACCCCACATTCAATATCCTCTTGACCAGTGCTTATGTTTACAGAGATTTTGGAGATGAAATAAATAATTCCTTACAATGTTTTATAGTAATCGTGTCATAATTAGGTAATTTGGTATGTGACGGTGCATTATGCAATTGTCTAATTGTATGCAACAAATTTAAGATGATGTCCGAAACACAAGGTAAGTCGTAGACTAGAGATCTAGGGGTAGAGTTTGAAGAGATACCAGATAGCACAGTCGTGTTGTTTGTTCAAAATAAGTAAAATATGTCAACAGAAATAGTTCTGGAATGATTTGGCACTTATTTAGAAGAATGAAATTATTTATTAATTGGCTACTTATAAGTTTTAAAAATTTGATTTTTTTCATTTCTTTTTCATATTACTGTGTTTTGCACATTTTAGATATTTATGGTACATATACATCCTAGCAACTAGCCCATGGTCCAGGGGTAGAGTGCCTGCCTCTTATCTGGAGGCGCCAGGTTCAATTTCTGGCCAGTTCAGGGATTTTTACGTGGATCTTTAGGCTGGATCGTAGTCTACTCAGCCTATGTGATTGTAATTGAGGAGCTATCTGACGGTGAGGTAACATGGCCCTGGTATAGAAAGCCAAGAATAATACTTGAGAAAATTCTTCGTACTGACCACACAGCATCTGGTAATCTGTAGGCCTTTGGGCTGACTAGGGCTGCTTGGTAGGCCAAGGCCTATCAGAACTGTAGTACCATGGGGCTTGTTTATGTGTTTGTTTTGTAGATTCATCTTCATCATCATCATCATCATCATCATCATCATCATCGTCGTCGTCGTCACCACCATCTTAATTGTTACTGTGATACCAATAAAACTAAAATATGTACTTAACAAACCATGTAATATTTTTGCTGTGGCATCTCTTCTTTCCTGTCCCTTCTTCATAAAACCTCCTGCTTAGCTCCCTCTGTGAATTTAAAATATCGGCCTATCCGTCAGGGGGTGATCAGATTTTTGAACGGTGAAAAAATTATCAGTTCGACGTTGTCATACAATGTCAGCATGTAAATGTCCGACTCGTTGGCTGAACGGTCAGCGTACTGGCCTTCGGTTCAGAGGGTCCCGGGTTCGATTCTTGGCCGGGCCGGGGATTTTAACCTTAGTTGGTTAATTCCAATGGCACAGGGGCTGGGTGTATGTGTTGTCTTCATCATCATCATTTCATCCTCATCACGACGCGCAGGTCGCCTACAGATGTCAAATTGAAAGACCTGCACCTGGCGAGCCGAACCCGTCTTGGGATATCCCAGCACTAAAAGCCGTACGACATTTCATTTCAGCATGTAAATGATCTCTGGTAACACAGTCGGTGTTTACCTGACATTATTAATTAAAAACTCAGCCATAGATAAGCCAAGAGATAGGTGAATTACTCTGCCTGGTAGTGTAATACGGAACGTTGAAATTGATTCACTGAGAGCCTATATGGCATGAAATTAAAATGCCTTCAAAAGATAGCTGAATAAATTGAAGTCGCTGATTATCGAAAGGAAGACATCACATAAGTGGTACAAAATAGCGGGTCTCAATAGTGATTATCAGCATTTCTCGAAATTAAGAAATGAATGCAAGTCTGAATCCAAATCTTGCTATACAAACTATGTCTCCAACTATGAACAAAGTATTACTTTCAATCCACAGAAATTCTGGCAATATCTAAGTTCTAAAAGGTCATGTAATAATATTCCTTCAACAGTGCATCTTAATGAAGTTACAGCAGATACTGGAGAAAACATTGTCAGTCTTTTTGCTAAACACTTTTCATCTGTTTATTCTTCTTATCAGAATAGCAATATACCGAGCTCGATAGCTGCAGTCGCTTAAGTGTGGCCAGTACCCAGTAATCGGGAGATAGTGGGTTCGAACCCCACTGTCGGCAGCCCTGAAGATGGTTTCCCATTTTCACACCAGGCAAATGCCGGGACTGTAACTTAAGGCCACGGCCGCTTCCTTCCAATTCCTAGGCCTTTCCTATCCCATCGTCGCTGTAAGACATATCTGTGTCGGTGTGACGTAAAGCAAATTACAAAAAAAGAATTTTTTTTTTGCTAGGGGCTTTACGTCGCACCGACACAGATAGGTCTTATGGCGACGAAAAAAGAATAGTAATAGTATGTTATATGACTATCTTTTCTCTGTAAAATCTGTCAGTTATAAACATTAGTAAGGCAGAAGTTTACTACAAACTGATATTTCTGGAATTAAAGAAAACTGTAGGACCTGATGGTGTTTCAACTTCCCTGCTCAAGTACTGCTCATTTATTTTATGTGAAGCACTCTTTTATCTGTTCAACTTATCATTTACCCAAGGTGTTTTCCCAGAGGAATGGAAGAAAGGATTTGTTAGTCCAGTTTTTGAAAATGGTGATAAAACTGACATAAAACAATATAGACCAGTTACAATTTCTTCTCATATTTCCAAAATTTTTGACTCAATAATTGACAAGATCACACCTCTCTTTAGAAACATAATCCTTGATGAGCAACATGGATTCTTTTCAGGATGGTCAACCTGTAGCAATCTTCTTTTATTCTATCAGTTCCTCTTGGATGCAATAGAGAACCACTCACAGGTGGACTGCATTTATACAAACTTCTCAAAAGCTTTTAACGCTGTTGACCATGATATCTTGCTGCAAAAACTAACAGGTTATGGAATTAACGGGCCTCTTCTCTCCTGGTTTGAATTGTATCTTAAGAATCTCCTGCAGATTGTTAAAATAAAAAATGAAATGGTGTATGGCTTTTAGTGCTGGGAGTGTCCGAGGACATGTTCGGCTCACCCGGTGCAGGTCTTTTGATTTGACTCCCGTAGGCAACCTGCGTGTCGTGATAAGGATGAAATGATGATAAAGATGACACATACACCCAACCCCAGTGCCAGCGAATTGAACCAATGATGGTTAAAATTCCCGACCCTGCCGGAAATCGAACCCAGGGCCCCTGTGACCAAAGGCCAGCACGCTAACAATTTAGCCATGGAGCCGGACATCGTTAAAATAAGGAATAATTTTTCTGCGCCTATTATTGATACCAGTGGAGTTCCTCAAGGGTCTCACCTTGCTCCCTTACTTTTTACTCTCTACATAAATGACATTAAAAAGAATTCTGAATTGCTTTTATTTGCTGACAATGCAAAAAAAATGCAAATTAATGGTCCACTTGATTGTTTAAAACTTCAATAAGATTTAAATCATCTGGAAGAGTACTGTATTCAAAATGGGTTGAAACTTCATCATTAAAAATGTACAATGTCATCGACCTTAAGAGATGTCCACTGAGCCCACCACGCCTTGTAGGTTGGACTGTGTTCAGCAATGTCCTTCCATTCCTGCTGTTGTCCTGACTTGACATCCTGCAGAATCTGCCCAATGTCATCATCCTTCACTTGCTCTTTCCTCAGGGCGGCATGATTCTAGCCTTCACTGGCGACGGTCCTCATGGCCCAGGCGTCCACAGTGCCCACCAGCCTCTCCATTTTCTGACAGTACACACAGTTCTTGAGGCACAGCCTCGTGGACAGAGTATCGACGTTGCAGTCTCTCCTTCCTTGTAGGTTCTCAGCAGTGAAGTCGTAATACTGAAGGCAATGTATCCAATGAGGTGTCTGCCCCTCTAGGTTACAGAAGCCACGTCAGGGCAGAGTGATCAGAGCGCAGATGGAACGGCTGTCCATACAGGTACTTGTGGAAGTGCTCCAAGGTCTTCATGATGGCCAGCAGTTCCTGATGCGTTACGCTGTAATTCCACTCGGCTTTCGACAGCGTCTTGCTTAATTATTTGATCATCATCTCCTGGCCATCCTGCACCTGTGACAGCACCCCACCAATTCCCATGTTGTTGGCATCAGTGTCCACGATGAACTTCTCCCCAGCTTTGGAGTATCCAACGATGGGTGCTGTACATAGGCACTTCATCAGGATACAGAAGGCAGCCTCCACCTCTGACGGTCATTGGGACAGCCTTCTGTCCTCGGTGAGCTATGTAAGTGGATTTGAGATGTTAGTGTAGCTGGATATAAACCTACAATAGAAGGCGCAAAGGCCGGGGAAGCTCCTGAGTTCCCGCTTGTCCTTTGGCACCAGCCAGTCCCGGACGTGTTCTGCTCCTTCCATCGACACGATGTGACCCAGGTAGCACACCTCCTTCTGGAATAGCTGGCACTTTACAGCATTCATCTTCAGGTAAGCCCCTTGAAGTCTCTGGAACACTCTCCAGAGATTCTCGGTGTGTTTCCTCCATCAGTTGCTGGAAGGTCGCCAGCATGTTGCAGAGGCTGAAGGGCATCATGGTGAACTGGTACAGCCCTTGGTCGGTAGAGAGTCCTGTGTTCTCTTTGTCTTCGAGATGGAATGCCACTTGCCAATACCCAGACTTCCGGTGCAAGGTCCATAACTGCCAACTTTCCTGATTTAGGCGGGAGACTCCCAATTTTCAACAGTTTTTCCCACCTCCCGATTTTAGCTTATTTTTTGGTGAACTTCAAACATTTGTTTTCAAATCCCGCTATTTCAGCTTTGTACACCAGTGGCCGGAAGTCCTTCTCTCATTGGTCTTTTTCAAATGAAATATTGACGTTTATTAATACGAGAAATCCGCCCGAATGTGCGATGTTTATTGAAACCTGTATATCGCGATGCGTATATCAATTGTAAATCTCACGTGCTATGTTCGTGTTCGTTCACATCAGTGTAGTCGATTCTAGGGACTAGTTGCTAGATTTGGAGTCTATTTTAGTAATTTATAACTGAATAAGAAAAGGAAAGTGTTGGAACAAACACAAACACCTAGTGCCCGAGCCAGAAGAATTAATCAAACACGAATAAAATCCCCAACCTGGCCGGGAATCGAACCTGGGGCCCTCTGAACTGAAGGCCTCAATGCTGACCATTCAGCCAGTGAGGTGGACAATGTATCCTTTCACCATTGACTTTTATTCCCATTGTCTTCTCCTTCATGATCTGAATAGCTTCCTCAGTGAGCATATTAAATAATACGGTGATTGGGGACAACCTTGTCTAACTCCTTTTCTAATCCTGGCCTTTTCTACCTGATTGACGATTATTTTTGTGCTTTGGTTCAGATAAAGTTGATTAATAATTCTTCTATCGTTGCTTCACGTCCATAGGTATAACCTTAAAATACCCTACACCTGTCTCTCGGGTGGTGCTAAGTAAGCAACGGCACTTGGCTGCTGGAGCTAAAGCTCTGCTTTACGGATATCCCAGCAAACAGCAAAGTACACTTCAACCTAGATGAAAATGAATGAAAACCTACAACCTGTTTTCCAGTCTTAGACCAGGTCAGGAATGCAATGAATGAAACGTATATAGGCTAGTATTACAATGGGGTCGCCACTCCCAATTCAACCTAGATCATGGTACATAATTTTAATCTAAACTGTCCTTCTAGAACCAAGCAACAACATCGGTAAATAAACACCGGCCCCTATTTGAATATACTTCAAGTAAATATTGAGGGTATAAGCCGATCTAAAAGTGATACCTTTTAAAAGTCCTAAACGACAATCATGTAGATGTCATGTTACTACAACAAACGCATTGTGAAGACAAAACCAAACTTCACTCCAGATGTAAAATACCAGGCTTCAACCTTGCTACGGCTACCTTCCACAAATGCTATGGCACCACTGTGCACATACGAAATAATATTGACCAAGTTGAAATTCTAGACACAAGCTCTAATGACATCTTTGTAGCCAGAGTCAAAGTAGTAGACTTGGAAATAGTAAACATTTATAAACCACTGTCTCAACCTTGGTGTAAAGAAGCCATCCAGAACATGAAGCACCCCACAGTCATCATGGGAGATATGGGGACACTAATGAGGATGGGCTTGGTGTGTTAGCTTGGTCAGAAACAGAAGATGTGTTCCTACTGTATGATGCTATAGGCAAAGGCTCCTTTCACTCGGGCAGATGGAAGAAAGACACCAACCCAGACCTTTGTTTTGTATTGAGACAAAGATGGAAGACCTCTACAGTGCAGTAGAAAAGTACCGAGTGACTTTCCTTGAAGTCAGCACAGACTAATCCTCGTAAAAATTGGTATTGAAGTCCCGATAATAGGATCAACGCCTCTACTCCGCTGGAATTTTGGAAAAGCGTATTGGGAAGCTTTCACTAAGGAATTGGATTACAACATTCAGTGGATTCCACCAAACTTTTACAACTATGAGTGATTTGTTGGTTTAATGTGCTCTGTAGCAAAGAAACATATTCCCAGAGGATTTAGGAAATATATTCCTGAGTGGAACAGGCGGTGTGATGAGCTGTATGAGGAATACCAACAAAGTAACAGATCAGAAGTTGCTGACGAACTATTGTACTGCTTAGATTCTGACAGAAAAGAAAAATGGAATTCAGTGACATCCAGCATGAATTTCCAACACTCGAGTAGAAAAGCATGGGCTCTTCTGTGAAAACTTGGAAGTAGCACTCCAAGATATGTTAATAAGAGCTCAAACGTATCTCCAGTAGATGTAGCCAATAGAATTGTCAGTCTTTCCAAGAGAGCTCCTCGTGTCAACAAAGTTGAAACTAAGAAACTTAAGAAAGAGCTAAGAAACAAACTATCCCTGACTGAACCAAACACACAATTTTCGGGAGACTTCAATGTTGCAGAGACTTCAGCAGCTCTGAAAGAAATAAAAACAGTTAAAGTAGCTGGATTAGATAGAATATACCCAGAGTTCCTGAAACACTGTGGTCCTAGAACTCTGGACTGGTTAGTTAAATTCTTACGGAACGGTAGGCTCCCATCCCTGCTCAAGAGAACAAAAATAGTTGCCATCCTGAAGCCTGGGAAAGCGGAAACAGTCCAGAAGATTATCGACCCATCGCATTCTTAAGTATATGCTACAAGCTAATCGAGAGAATGGTCTACAACAGAATCTCGGCCACAGCCCTCCAACACATACCAGTCGAACAAGCTGGATTACGACCAAACAGAAGCTGCTGTGACCAAGTATTGGCACTCGCCAACCACACTGAGAATGGATTTCAGGAGAAGAAGAAAACTATCGCAGTGTTTGTGGACCTAACATCGGCTTATGACACGGTGTGGCGACAAGGTATGGTACTGAAATTCTTAAAGATTATTCCTTGTAAAACCCTTGCAACACTTCTCAACAACAAGTTATGCAATAGAGTATTTGAAGTACATCTAAATGGCAATGCAACCAAGCCTTAGGTACTAAATGATGGTCTACCACAAGGATCATTTCTTGCTCCACTACTCTTTAGCATCTACATTGCAGATCTTCCAGCAACTGTTTCTCAGAAGTTCATATATGCAGATGACATAGCTCTGACCACCCAGTCCAATGATTTTAAAACAGCAGAAACTGCACTCACCAAGGATCTCCTCAACTTGAACAAATATTTAAACACCTGAACAAAACTGAAGTGAGCTGCTTTCATCTAGATAGTCGAAGAGCCAACTATGTACCCCAAGTGGAATTCAAAGGCCAGCAACTAAAATATAATCATTGCTCAAAATATCTGGGCGTCACAACAGACCGGACACTGTCGTATAAACAACACCTCTTACTGCTGCAAAGCTAAAAACGAGGAATAACATCTTGCACAAGCTCAGTGGAACTGGCTGGGGAGCAAACGCAACTGTTATGCGAACATTAGCCCTTTCTTTGGTCTACCTAGTTGTAGAATACTGCTGCCCTGTATGGCTTAACAGTGCACGTACTGCAAAAGTTGATGTCCAGCTGAATGACACAATGAGGACAATATCAGGCACCATCAAATCAACACCTCTGAAATGGCTGCCAGTGTTATCCAACATCCATCCCCCTCACATACGAAGAGAAGCAGCTCTGCTAAAAGAATGGCAGAAATGTCGCAGTGATCCTCAATTGCCCTTACATCAGGACTGCAAACTTCAGACACGACAGAGGTTGAAATCCAGGAACCCATCATGGAAGCTTGGTGAGAAACTCATCAACTCACATTTCGATGCTGATCTAGCCTGGTGTGAAGAATGGAACTCATCAAACCCTGACCACCTGCGTTCAGTAGCAGCAACTGGGGATTAGAAGTGGGGGGGGGGCAAAAAAATTGCAGAAAACAGAAAGTAGCCAGGTTAAGGGATATAGTGGGTGGGGGTTATAGACATCAAAACTGAACAAAAAAACTAAAAACTGGTTTTGATGCTCTTTGAGCGTATTTAGACAGAAAAGTAAAGGTTGACAGTTTACTATCTTAAGTGCGGCAATAATAGTTTTTTGAGATTTTGATTCAATACTATACTTTCACCAAAGAAACAATATTATTCACGTATTACAATTAAATAGAAGTATGGCGTGATAATAAAATTAAAAAATAATTTAGTATTTGACTACACTCTAAGAAACTAACAGACACTAAAGAGACTTCCAGACTGACAAATGCACGCGGCAAGCAAGTGAATCATACCTCAGTATCCACGACCTTCGCAAAAAATATACCCCTTTTGCCCTTCCTCATAGCATTTGCGAAGTCTCCACTACTTGCTGTGGTGCTATATAAATCGGTTAGCTGCTAACAACTAAGTTTTCTTACAAAGCACAGTCTTTCAGAAAAAGAACAGAGTTCTCATGAGTCACTTCGTAAATATTTGTTTGTAGAATGATTGTTACTTTTATGAGATAAATCCAGTCACACTCGTGTCACAGTTAAATGTTGGTCAATCACTGTAAATGACTTGTAATATTTTAAACACCTCTTCTCACACTTGAAATTTAGAGTTCAAGGTTCACACCGTGGACTTAGAAAATCTACTGAGCATTCGTACTTTACGTGTAGAACATCGGCGTTTCGCCAGACAGAGTAACAATGCAGAATTGAAGTCCCACAGCTGGTCCGCAGATGAGAATGGCTGGGACGACACAAAGATACTGATTTACTACCGACCTCGTGGCCCTCTTTTATACGTGAAGGTCAGACCACAGGCTTCTAAATTCATATAACTCTAATTTCTAATTACTCGGCTATCTTGCCGCCGATCTTCTTGAAACTTGGTACATCACCATATTTAATACTGGGCTACATGATGGTGTAGTCAGAAATTTGATATCATGTTTCATTCAAGAGATAGTGACATAGAACATATAGAAGGTTCTATTGTGACGTCATTTGTCCTTGGCAAGCTCAGAGCAGCGAGCAGCCGCATGACTCGCCATCGTATCCATTGCCTGTGCATACAGCGGTAGTTTCAAATTGCCTAGACGGGTGTTAGCTTGCGTTGTTTCAGAAATACTTTGAGCAGAAAATGTCGGCACAACATTCCTGTTTCAGTATCTATCTCATTCTTCCTCATCTGGTCTTTCACTTCATCCAGTTTTTCTGCTTTCAATAGCATTCGTACATTCCATGTTCCCATCTTCATGGTGCTAATGATCTCAGAAGCTCTCTTACCTCTCCTGCCAGATCTTGGGTTCCGAAATCCATGATCAGTAGTTAACATTTCCTCATTAATGTCAGCTTCCATGGTTGCATTCCATTTTGGATATACTTAGGATCTTTAATGGAGTGGTTTCCCGTTGCCTTCTCCATTCTATGCCGTTGACCAATATGTATAGGTTCATCTACCTTTAGGGGCAGTTTCTCACCCCAAGGACAAGAGAGTGCCCTGACCTCAATTCGTTCATCCACCCTCGGACATTGACGGAGGCCACTTATACCGGCGGCCACTCGGTCCCCTTTGAGACGCCTTTGCCAGGCTGAGTGGCTCGGATGGTTGAGGCGCTGGCCTTCTGACCCCATCTTGGCAGGTTCGATCCTGGCTCAGTCCGGTGGTATTTGACGGTGCTCAAATACGTCAGCCTCGTGTCGGTAGATTTACTGGCACATAAAAGAACCCCTGCAGGGCTAAATTCCGGTACCTCGGCATCTCCAAAAACCATAAAAGTAGTTAGTGGGATGTAAAGCAAATAACATTTTAAAAAATTATTATTATTTAGTCGCCTTTTACAACAGGCAGAGGTTACCATGGGTAAATTTTAATCCGCAGTCCACACTTTCCAAAAATGAACTGTAGAGTAGACACAATCAATAAAATATTCTACAATATGTATTTTTGATTAGTATATCCCTTTATGAGAGATGACAATTTAAATTCCTTTAAGTTATGTTTAATAGTAGTTACACATTGCTCAATTATAAGAATCTCCAGCTGGCTTTGATTTGCCCCGCAAGACATGAACAGCCCTCAATACAGTCTGTACTAACCATGGAAGATGTGGATCAATGATGTTTAAATAGGGTAATTTTTTTTTTTTTTTTTTTTTTTTTTTTGCTAGGGGCTTTACGTCGCACCGACACAGATAGGTCTTATGGCGACGATGGGACAGGAAAGGCCTAGGCGTTGGAAGGAAGCGGCCGTGGCCTTAATTAAGGCACAGCCCCAGCATTTGCCTGGTGTGAAAATGGGAAACCACGGAAAACCATTTTCAGGGCTGCCGATAGTGGGATTCGAACCTACTATCTCCCGGATGCAAGCTCACAGCCGCGTGCCTCTACGCGCACGGCCAACTCGCCCGGTTAAATAGGGTATGAGATCTTCTCCAGCCTATGACTGTGGTGTAAGTAGACTATCAACCATATAGTCACCCAATGCATTCGAAGGGCATTCGTTAGATCCATCCTGGACTTTGTGGTGGCTTCTGCTGAGGCAGTACGATGGCTAGAGAATTTAGATCTAACTCTTTGGACCCTTTTTGCTTGCACGATTGTTTTCAATGTTATAATGTGTACAGGCCATGAAGGCCCTTGGAGGAGTGGAAGGTAAAGGCTTCCACCATTTTTAACCGCGGTACGTGATGGGGTAGAGTAGTTAGCTCTATGCCCAGCCGCCCCTGCCCCCAGGAATTAACCTGGTACTCATTTTTGGTGTAGGCTGAGTGAACCTCAGGGCCATATGCACCTCCGGAAGTGGAAATCTCAATTCTTAAATTTTACGACTTCCTGACGGGGATTCGAACCCACGTCCTTCCGGGCGAACCGAGCACGCCTTTACTGCCTCGGCCAGGCAGCCCCTGTTATAATGTGTATATCTTGTAATTATGTATGTAATATTTTGTGCTTACTGTTTGTGTATACTTAATCTTTGTATTGTTCTGTGTATGTTACCATACAACAACAACAACAACAACAAGAGATGAACCACACCCAGGCGACTGGAGTGGGACACTGATGATGATGATTACAAGAAATGGAGCTTTATATTTTGGGGATTTTTCAGGGACCCAAAGAGCAATATAAGCAAAAAGCAGTAGACCTCTCCAGCAGTCGTCAGTATTATCTGAAATGCAACGCACTATTACCTGACATAAATTTTCGGTGACGAAATACCTAGCACCCTTGGGAATATGACGTAACATATGTATATTATTCTTACACGAAGCCAGTTCCTCATTAAAAGAATCCTGTGATGTCATTATCGAACCATCTCCTCTAACAGGCTTATCGGGATGATTTTGGGACCAATGAATATGAAGACCTCTCATACCTTTAACAAATTTATCGCAGAGAGGACAGTTTTATTAACTCAAAACCAACTACTGAAGAAGTTGGCAAATTTCTTAGTAATTTGCACGATGGACACATCCACGAGTCAGCAGTGCTAGTAAGAACCTCAACTTGTACATCAGAGATGCCAGCACAAATTCCATGAATCCTCGAATGACATATCTCACAGAGAAGTAATACATTGGATCTAGCATCACCTGATTTCCTATATAGACAACAGGCAATTGTTTGTTATCTTCTATCTGACACATGCAATAACAAAGAATAACTAACTTAAACGTTGAATACAATACTGGAAATACACTACTCTTGAATACTAACAAAACATGGATACCGTTCCTTAGTTGGTGTAAAGGATACCTAGGTGGTGTTAACTAACACAGTATACCTTTCAAAAAGGTCAAGGAGAAATTTTACAATCAACGATAAACAAGAAACTATAACAAGATGGCTATCGTCTTGTTCACAGCTAAACTTAAGAATTTAGTGGAAACATTGTCATATGCAGCCAAGGAAGATAACACAATCACATATGTAAAACACACTAACAAACTTTGCAGTCTGTGGGTGAACCCCAAACGAAGCACAATTTGGTTGATTTCAATACAGAGATTGCTTAACTGAAATCAGTTGTCAAATCCACAGCCTCCTTGACATGTTTATTAACTAACTCTAATAAACAATTACACTACACTCTCTCCCCCTCCACTAGCATTTGAGTCTAATAATTACGGGATAAAACAGTAAAGAGTTACACTACACAGTTCACACACACACATGCACTGTACATTGTATCCTAGCATACCGTAATTCATGAATAAATTCACTGAACAACTTTAGCGGCAACACACGTAACAGTCTACATGGGCTTAGCACAGTCACACAAGTCTGTTCGTGGTACAGAGTTTGCACTCGCACACGGCAATCCTCTGTTCATGGCCTTATGTCAATCAACAGCACTGTTCCATCAGTTCACGCAAAGCACTCACTCCTTTCCTCACAGAACTGAGCAGTCACGATTGCTGCACTGCTCACTTACTGAGCTCACACTGAACCACTAAGACTAGTTCAGCATGCCACTTATATAGGGGGCTCGGCCTTTCCAGATTTTTTGGATGAGGAGAAGTCCTTGGATCTCTCGGGAAATCAAAGGCTCTGATTGAACCTTAATTTCTGGTGCCACCAGAAAGGACCAAAATACATGGAGTAGTGGTTGAGAGGACTCGCCTTGGGCCTCAGGCTCCCCTATGACTGGTTGTAACTGAGGCGAGCAGGGTGGGCCCTAATAAGTGATGTAACTCGCGACAGGAAGCCAGATTGGATCGCTCCTCGTAAAGGCCTAACCATACGAAATGTTGACCTGGCACAATATCTAGATTCTTTGAGTAAGGCGATGGGTTCTTGCCCATTCTTTTCTAGGAAAGGTCATCTGTGAGTGGAGAAACTGACTACCCAATAATGGTAATAGGCTGGGCACTGTATCCAAAGCAATGAACATCGACTATCTTGCTTTAGCATAATATGATACTCTATATATTATGATGTAGTCCTAATGGCATAGACACTGCTTGCCTCCAAGTTGAAACTTTACTAGAAGTGGCCGAAGCTGTGACTTGACTTATTTCCTTTTACTCTTTTGCAGAGCATAGGGCTTCGACAAAGCAGCGCCAGCGTATCCTATTTTGAGCCAGAGTCTTGAGTTCTCCAAAGGTCTTCCCTTCTTATTTCACCTCCTCCATCACACTGCGTCTCCATGACTTCCTGGGTCTACCTCTCTTCCGTTGTCCTTGGGGGTTCCAAAACAGAGCCTTTCTCTCCACTGCATCCTGCTGCTTCCGCAGTGTTTGGCCGATCCATTTCCACTTCCCCCGCTTTATTTGTATGCCAATGAGCTCTTCTTCTGTTTGTTTCCAAAGATCTTCGTTTGAAATTACTTTTGGCCAGAAAATACATTTAATTCTCCTTAAGCATCTGTTTATGAATACCTGTAGTTTATTAGTAATCTCTGAGGTAACTTTCCAGGTTTCACAACCATATAACAGTACTGTTTTTACATTTGTTCGGAAAATGCAAAGTTTGGTTTTCATTTATATTTCTCTGGCCCTCCATATCGGGTAGAGTTGTACGAATGCCGCATTTGCTTTGTGGATTCTCATTTTGACATCAGCAGCTGCTCCTCCATCCTGTGTAACCACACTGCCAAGATATGTAAATTCTTTGACTTCTTTAATGTCCTCATCACTGACTCTAAATTTCTGTTTGCTCTTCACATTGATATTCATTGCTTTTGTTTTCTGCGCATTTATCCTGAGGCCCACTTCTCCTGCCTCTCTCTCCAGATCCTGTATCTTTCCCTCCATATCAGTATGGTTTTGAGTAAGTCATCGGCATACTCCAAAGCCTCCAATCTGTCACCCAATTCCCATTGGATGCCTCTTTGCCTTCCCTCTGTAACTTTCCTCATGATGTCATCCAGAACAAGGAGAAAGATAGTTGGAGATAGGACACACCCCTGCCGCACACCAGAATTTATGGAGAAAGGCTCCGAAAGCTTCCCTTCATGGATTACTTTACACGTGAAGTCGTTGTAAGTCTCTTTGATGATTTTGATGATTTTAGTTGGTACGCCGTACTTCTGTAGCGCTCTCCACATGGTGTTCCTTTTCAATGAATCAAAGCCTTCTCTAAGTCCACAAACAGAAAATATAGGCCAGAATTGTATTCATTTAACTGTTCAATAATAATTCATAGAGTGCTTGTTCATTGCGCAGTTGGTTTTCTATCCTTGCTTTTATCCTGTTAAGGATCACCTGTGTCATCACTTCACTGGGAATCGAGAGCAAGGTGATACCTCTCCAGTTGTGACAGTTGGTCATGTCACCTTTCTTTGGTAATTTCACAAGGAGTCCTTCTCTCCATTCCTTTGGCATTCTTTCCTTATTCCAAATTTTTGTGAACAGTGGATGCAACAGATCGGCTGTCATATCAGGGTACACAGTTAGAAGCTCAGGTGCTACATTATCCACTCCTGGGGCCTTCCCATTCTTTATTTGGCTGATTGCTTCTTTTATCTCATTTCTTGAGGGTGGATCAGTGTTGATACCATCAGTTTCACAATCTTCGTTCACCTCTACCACTTGTGTATCTTCCTCTATATTTTCTCTGTTCAACACCTGCATGAAGTGTTTTCGCCATCTCTTCAACTTAGCTTCATCACTAGTGAGCATATCTCCTTGTTTGTTCTTGATGGGTCTGCTTTGTTTAAATTTCTTCTTGGCAAGTTTCGTGTGATGTCATACAAGTCTTTCATGTTTCTATCTCTTGCTGCAGTCTCCGCTAATTCAGTAAGGTCTGATACCCATTTTTTCCGGTCTGCTTTTGCACTCTTCTTAACTTCCCGATCTTTAGCATGGTATGCCGCTTGCAGTTCAACCTTCTGGGTTCGTGTCCTGCAATTATTCAACTTAAGTTTCAGCTCCCTACATTGTTCAATACATTCCCAAGTATTTAATGTCATCCAATCTTTCCTCCTGATGTTCTTGAAGCCTAGTACCTCCTCTGCTGTGTTTGTCAAAGTGGTTTTAACTTTCTTCCAGTGTTCTTCATCTAACTGGAGTGCTGTAAACCTGTTACTGAGGACAAGCTTGAACTGTTCCTTACTTCTATTATCCTCTAGCTTTCCAACATAAAACCTTTTCGTTTGTTGATCAAATAGTCTCTTGCAGTTGCAATCTTAATCCAGATGTTGGCAGTCACTAGATGGTGGTTGCTGCCTATATCTGCACCTCTTTGATTTCTGACATCCAAAAGAGACTTTCTCCAGCTTCTGCTAATTACCAGGTGATCAATCTGGTTTTGAGTTCGCTGGTCTGGTGAGATCCACGTTACTTTATGGCATTCTTTATGAGGGAATAGGGTTCCACCAATAACAAGTTCATTGATTGCGCAGAAGTCTACCAAAAGTTCTCCATTCTCATTCCTAGTACCAAGTCCATGTCGCCCCATTTCTTGTTCAAGACCCAGATTTTCAGAACCCACTTTGGCATTGAAGTCTCCCATAACAATCACAATGTCCCTTTTGTTTATTGCCTGAATGGAACTCTGTAGTTCTGAATAAAACTTAGCCTTATCATCTGCTTCCGCTTCTTCTGTAGGTGCGTAGCATTGGACAATCAAAACATTTCTGATCTTCCCCTTGGATCTTGCAGTGATAATCCTTGATGAGGTGGTCTTCCAATCTATCAGACTGTTCTTTGATCTCTTGTTTATAAGAAATCCAACTCCTTCCTGATGTGGGTCGTTTTCATTTGGCTTACCAGAGTAGAGGAATGTTTGTCCCCTCAAAGTTCTTAACTCTCCAAATGTATTCCACCTTACTTCACTAACTCCAAAAATACCCAGTCTATACCTCTCTGCCTCGGTAGCAAGTTGTGTTAGTTTCCCAGTCTGATACAGTGTTCTGACATTCCAAAATCCAATTTTCATATCCTGTTTCAAGCCAAAGGTCATCGTCTTAGGATCTGTCCGGCTCTATTTCTTAGTTTCTTTAATAAGTTAGTTTTAAGCGACTGCGAGTTATTAGCCCACATTCACCGAGTGTCATGGTGGGGCTGCCACTTTTAAGCCTTGACACTTGCTCCCACCTCAGATGTTACGGGTGGAAAGGATGCCATTTACTGCATCCTTAATTGTGATATGGTTATTCCGCCATATATTTGGTTGCCAGAGCCTCGTCTGTGATAACAGGGAGCACCACGGGAAGGTGAGGTTGACTTTTGCAGTTGGAGAGGCTATTTGTTGCGCATCCAACTGCCTTGCACCCCGGCTGAAGCTGTAGGTCTCCAGATATCTTTTGAAAAACTAAAGTAATAATGCCTGACTGTCATAATACCACTGCATTTGTTGATATTAAATATGGAAAAACCGAACCCATTCATTTTAAGTTTGTTGGAAAGATCATTTCCTTTAATGCATCAGAGAAAGCAGCTCTAAAATACTGGCCTAATAGCATGGAAACAGCTTTTCACCTCTGCAAACCCACTTATCCATGCTAAATACTGCTGCATCACTATAGCATGTCCTGTAGCCTTATGCAGTATATGCTGCTGAATGCATGGCCCAAATGAAAGTAAGACCCTCCACTCATGTCAAAATTCTAAGGGCTTATATCACCCAAGTAAAATGCAGAGTTGTACTCTAAATTTGAAAAGTTCTCACCTGTTATGAGGAAGTGTCATCTTATGTTTTGTGATCATCTGTCTCAAATGCATAACACCAAAATAGCTCAAAGAATTCTTGATCTTCTCATGACTTGGAAATGAGAATGTCCAATAACGGACCAACTATATTGGTATTATAAATTTACTCGTTCAGAATAAAAATTTCAGGTTCCCCGTGGGAATCAACATCTTTATCATAAGTGGAACGTTCCGAGATGGCGTGGAATGACATTAGTAGATGAGTAAGCTTGCAAGGAGTTTTTACATGTAGGATAGATCATAATATAGAGATAAAGCTGGAATTCAGGACAACCAATTGGGGCTAATACTCGTTGATAGGAAGAGGACATGGATTGGAACAATTTACCAAGGGAGATGTTTGATAAATTTCCAACTTCTTTGAAATCACTACTAGGTAAATGGCTGATAGGGAATCTGTCACCTGGGTGACAGACCTAAATGCAGGTAAGTTGTGATTGGTTGGTTGATTTTTAGTTGAAATGTGGTGTAGGCCAAACAGAGCTTGATCCACTGAAGAGCTTTGAAGACCAAAATGTAGGGAGTTAGTAACTCGTTGAAATGAAATGTTGTATGGCTTTTAGTGCCGGGATATCCCAGGATGGGTTCGGCTCGCCAGGTGCAGGTCTTTCTATTTGACGCCCCTAGGCAACCTGCGCGTCGTGATGAGGATGAAATGAAGATGAAGACAACACATACACCCAGCCCCTGTGCCGTAGGAATTAACCAATTAAGGTTAAAATCCCCGACCCGGCCGGGAATCAAACCCGGGACCTTCTGAACTGAAGGGCAGTACGCTGACCGTTCAGCCAACGAGTCGGACAGTAACTCATTAATGATGACTGAATGAGATCTTTAGGTCTGTAGGTCAAGATTTAGGTGCCTATAAAGTTTGGAAAAATGTAAAATTAATGGTTGCATAAGCAACATTTAATTCCAAGATTGATTCTTTTTGATGTTTTGGTTAAGTATAGATGTTTTCTCATGTTGTACTAAATGACTCCTTTTAGTGGCATTAAATTATAATTTGCATAAATATTTTAACATTGCTTGGAAATAAGATTGTTATAAGCTGATTGAATAACACTAAATTTTAGATTTTTATTTCTTTTTACAAAAGTACAGCATGGCCCATTATAAAGTATACAGAAACTTAACAACACTGAGTCTTGAGACAAGCAAGTGTGCTGGTGTTTCGTCAGGCTGCAGTTTGACCTTGGCTGATAACTGAAGTAGTCATAGTGCATGATGGACAACAATGGCTCTAAGTATGCTACAAAAAGCATTTCTTATGGAGCATTATTTCTGGTCATATGGAGTGGGTCGATTAGCAGGAACATGTGTAAGGATTTTGCTGGAACATTTTCAAGAGGAATTCAATAAATCCCTCCCCAGTGAAGCGAACAGTGTTACAGCTGGTGCAAAATATTAGATGTACCAGATTCATTTGGTGCCAATGAAAATGTTCTTCTGGTAGGAAATGAACATCCACATTTCCAAAATTACATCATGTCCTTATGAACCAATTATCGATTCCTGACATGTTCTCCTGATCTTACACCACTAGATGCACATTTGTGGGATATTTTAAAAGAAGAAGTGTACAGAGATCTCATTATGATGAACCGAGGCCGTTGAGAAAGACAGGCTATGGCACAGTCACATGACGTTCAATGTGTGACGTGCGTGCCACGGCGTGTCTTTCTCGTCGGCCTCGTATTGAACAGCTGTAGACCAACATTAGACATGTAATCCTATCCAGTTCCAGAGGCTCAATAGCAGGAATAATTACCGACCTCTAGCACAGGTATGAAAGATGTCTTGAGCTGCATGGTTCCAATCTAGAACATATCTTGTGATGATGATTATATTTTTTACAATTTTATCAATGTCGAACCAACACAGATAGGTCTTATGGCGACATTGGGATAGGAAAGTAAACTCACAAAAATTCTTATAAAGGAATCATAAAAGTCAAATCCACCTACTCCATACAATTTAGGAAAGGGCTAGGAGCGGGAAGGAAGGACTGCATTTGCCTGGTGTGGAAATGGAAACAATGAAAAACCATCTTCAAGGCTGCCGACAATGGAGTTCAGCCCACTTATCTCCAGAATGCAAGCTGACAGCTATGTGACCCAAATTATGCAGCCACTCGCTCGGTGATGATGGTTATGATGATGATGATGATGATGATGATGATTAGTTGTGTTGCTGTTGAGTTAAAGTGTTGAGACCAAAGTACAATGTCTACAATAAAATATGGTAACATGAGTATTCTGTTATGTGTTGTTAGGCTACTGGCTGAAATGAGTTTTCACTGAGGAGCAATCCAAAATGTGGTTAACATAACTAGCATCCAAGTGCTCCACATGCACAAATTGCAATGAGTTTACAGAAAAATGTTCAGCTATACTTGTATTCTAGCAATGTAATGGACTGTGTTTCATAATAATAATATACAGGTGAACCATGTCCCATCACGTTCATCAAATTAAAGGGCCAAAATACCGTACATTCATTACGATATATATAATATGCATTATTTCTTCCCTATAGATTGATTCAATATTTGTATTACTTTAAGTGCCAATATACATCTTTTGTTCCTAAGCGCATGGTTTCAATCTACTTTTCACATACATATATACATACATCATCATTATAGACCATTATGCCTTTCAGAGTTCAGTCTGCAATTTACTAAACGTCGCCATAATCCTCTATTTGCAACTAGTGTTGTGGCCTCGTTTAGTTCTATACCTCTTAGCTTTAAATTGTTAGAAACTCAGTCTTACCATCATCGTCTTGGTCTCCCTCTACTTTTCTTACCCTCCACAACAGAGTCCATTATTCTCCTACGTAACCTATCCTCCTCCATTCGCCTCATATGACCCCACCACAAAGCCAGTTTATGCGTATAGCTTCATCCATTGAGTTCATTCCTAAATCTCCTCATTCCGAGTACTCTCCTGCCATTGTGCCAGCAATCATTCTTGCTACATTCATGTCTGTTACTTCTAACTTATGAATAAGATATCCTGAGTCCATCCAGCTTAAACTCCCATAAAGCAAAGTTGGTCTGAAAACAGACCGATGTAAAGAGTTTTGTCCAGGAGCTGACTCCCTTCATACAGAATACTATTGATCGCAACTGCGAGCTCACTACATTAGCTTTACTGCACATACATTCAATCTCACTTACTATATTACCATCCTGGGAGAACACACATCCTAAATACTTGAAATTATCTACCTGTTCCAGCTTTGTATCACCAATCTGATATTCAATTCTCTTAGCTTTCTTACCTACTGATATCAATTTAGTCTTCGAAAAGCTAATTTTCATACCATACTCATTGCACCTATTTTCAAGTTCCAATATATTAGACTGCAGGCTTTCGGAACAATCTGCCATTAAAACCAAGTCGTCAGCATAGGCCAGACTGCTTACTACATTTCCACCTAACTGAATCCCTCCCTGCCACTTTATACCTTTCAGCAGATGATCCATGTAAACTATGAACAACAAAGGTGAAAGATTACAGCCTTGTCTAACCGCTGTAAATAGCCTGAACCAAGAACTCATTCTACCATAAATTCTTACTGCAGCCCAATTGTCAACATAAATGCCTTTGATTGATTTTAATAATCTACCTTTAATCCCATAGTTCCCCAGTATTGCGAACATCTTTTCCTTCGGTACGCTGTCATATGCTTTCTCTAGATCTACGAAACATAAACACAACAGCTGTCTATAATTGTCATAGCATTTTTCAATTATCTGGCGCATACTGAAAATCCAATCCCGACACACCCTCGGTGGTCTGAAACCACACTGGTTTTCATCCAACTACCTCTGATCGCACCCTCCCTTCCAAGATGCCAGTGAATACTTTCCTTGGTATACTAATCAATGATATACCTCGATAGTTGTTGCAATCCTTCCTGTTCCCTTGCTTATAGATAGATGCAATTACTGCTTTTGTCCAGTCTGAAGGTATCCTACCAACACTCCATGCTTATCTTATTACTCTGTGAAGCCATTTCATCCCTTTCCTTCAAACTATACTTCAACATTTCAGGTCTAATTTCATTTATTCATGTTGTTTTATGATGATAGAGTTTATTTACCATCTTTTCCACTTCCTCAAGCATAATTTCACCAACATCATTTTCCTCCTCTACATGAGCTCAGTTGTTCGCAACATCACCAGAAAGATTTCCTTTTACATTCCCTATGATCTATTATGAGTTCACCTGAATTACCCAAAACACTGTTCATTTCCTTTTCCCTCCCTTCCTAAGATTCTTTATTACTGTCCAGAATTTCCCTGCTGCTTGACCTAGCCTTCCCAAGTTATTACCAAAATCTTCCCACGACTTATTTTTGGATTCAACAGCTATTTGTTTCGCTCCTCTGCATCAGTCCTTGTTTGGAGCCATTTCTGATAAACCTTCTTTCTACGTTTACAAGCTGCTTTCACTTTTATCATTCCACCAAGAGGTTTGCTCTTTTATCCATCTTTACACACAGTTGTTCCTAGGTATTAGGGGTTGCCTGGCCAAGGCGGTAAAGACGGGCTCGGTTTGCCCGGAAGGATGTGGGTTCGAATTCCCGTCGGGAAGTCGTAAAGATTTAAGAAACGAGATTTCCACTTCCGGAGGTTCACTCAGCCTACACCAAAAATGAATACCAGGTTAATTCCTGGGGGCAAAGGCGGCCGGGCATAGAGCCAACCACTCTACCCCATCACGTGCCGAGGTTAACAATGGTGGAAGCCTTTACCTTCCACTCCTCCAAAGGCCTTCATGGCTTGTACGGAGGTGACTTTGCTTTGCTTTTGTTCCTAGGCATTCCCTTGCTGTTTCTACTACAGCATCCCTGCATGCCACCCATTCTCTTTCTATATCCTGAACCTGCTTACTGTCCAGTGTTCGGAACTTCTCACTAATTATATCCATGTACTTTTGTCTAAATTCCTTATTCTGGAGATTTTCTACCCTTATTCGTTTGCAGACAGATTTCACTTTCTCTGTCCTAGGCCTAGAGATACTTAGTTCACTACAGATCATCAAAAAATCTCCAGAAAACTTGTACATTCCTAACAGATTCCTGAATTCAAAGTCAGTTAAGATATATTCTAATTATGGATGTGGAACCCCTACCCTCCCGTGCATAGCGGTAAATAGCCTTATGGTTGAAGAATGTATTCTTAACTGCTAAACCCATACCAGCACAGAAGTCCAGCAAACTCTTCCCATTCCTGTTAGCTTCCATGCGTTCCCCCCACATTTACCAATCACCCTTTCGTATTCTTCAGTTCTATTTCCAAGTCTCACAATGAAATCGCTCATTACTACTATCCTATCCTTGTGGTTGATCCTGACTACGTCACTCAATGCTTCATAAAACTTACTACAGACCATGAATCTCATTGTTGAATCTGTATTGACGGTTGAACTTCTTACAAAATTGTACAAAACTATTTTAATCATCCTAGTCAATACTATATATCTTTACGTCCAATTCAGACGAAAGTTCACACATAGACATACCATACTCATTGCACATGTCTTACTGAGGATGACCCAATGCCAGGAAGAAACATGTCTATTTATGTGTGAACTTTTGTCTTAATTGGACATAAAAATATAAAGTATCAACTAGGAGGATTAAAACAGTTTTGAACAATTTTGTAAGAAGTTCATAAAACTTGTCCAACTTCATCCTCATCTGCACCCTTACATGGTGAATACACTGAGACAATTCTCGTCTTAATTCCTCCAACTGCTAAATCTACCCACATCCTTCACTCATTGACGTGCCTAACAGAAACTGTTGTGTGCAATAGTATTTCTGATGAACAGCACTCCCCCACACCCTGCCCTTCCCTTTTTAACACCTGTCAAGTACACTTTATTATTTCGTATGTCTTCCTCGTTATCTTCCCTTACCCGAATATCATTTACTCATAGTACATCCAGATGCAGCCTCTTTGCTAACTCAGCCAGTTGTACTTTCTTTCTTCCATAAGCTCCATTAATATTGATAGCTCCCCATCGAATTCCATTTCGTACGCCAAAGATGTTTCCAATGAGTCCCTCGCCTGTCAAATGAGAGTGGGACTCTGTTACTCCCATAGGTCCGAGGCTTGCTTAAAATGTTCTGAGCTTGGTAAATTCATGAAGCAGGATGCTGTCCTACTTACACATAGTCCAAGTGAGGATCTCTCCTCTAATGGGTTAGGGACCATGGTGGATTGAATTGTCCTAGCCGCCTGAGCACAAGGAGGGCCATAACTCAGAGTGTGTCCCAGATGCCCACTCCCAATCCGTAGCAACTGGTATCCTAACTCTCAGGACCAATTACTAGGCCTCTCAGCCATTGTCCATGGTTCACGAACTAGCACGTGACTACAATAACCCACACTTTGGGGGAAAAAAAAAAATTACAACTGGGTAGAGAAGTGCGTATGTACTTACCCTGTTTAGTCTTCTGAGGCACAATTTTGAAGCCCCTCAGCTTGGTCCTTTGAGGGAGGTCATGGGAATTTTCTGTTTTTGCAATGGTCTTGGGAGTATCAGGTTTACAGGTATGAAGTTTTAATTTTCTAAGGTACCTGGAAGTGCCATTTTAATTCATGTCTATTTTCACTTTTTTCTACATATCTCTGTACATTGCTATGCTTTGAATTCATCATCTTGCCTTACCTCCTTTATATATAAAAAATTTCCTCGATAGTTTCTTGACATTTGATGCTAAAAATATATTTGGAATTTAGCAAACTTTTAAGCTTGAAAACTGAAGATAACCACCTAGGGGAAAAAAAAAAAAGTTTCCAGTGAGCAAACAAATGCTTACGCTTGCATACTTGTTTTGTTTTGCTCACTGTGGAACTGCATTTCAATGACAGCCTGGATCTCAGCATTGGTGGTGACGTAGCAGCCACTCAGAATATTCTTCAGCAGCCTGGAGATGAGATAGTCGCAGAGTGAAAGATTTCAGCTGTATGGTCGAAGATCCCACAGTGGAAATACTGTGTTAGAGTTTTGTGCATGTTGGCAAAACACAAGCCGGTGATGTCGTACAACAGAATATCATCAACTGGCATCATTTCAGGTCACTTAAGTTTTGAGTGTATGTGTGTATGATGCAGTGTAGTATAGGGAATCCAAAGAAAATACTGGATTAGGACTGAATTTAGAGGGGTAGAGAGAAATATTTAAGATAATAATCAACAAGAATTATATGACAGAAAGAAATGGTGAGCACTTGTGTTATCACATCAAGTAAACTGTAGTTGGAAAATGAGTGATTTTAATTTACTGTGCAATGGGAGAGTAGAAACACAAGCCAATATCAAAACTGGAACTACTCAGCTAAAAGAAGTTTTTCATTTCACCTATTTAGGATGTGTATTGGTAATAATGGCAATACTGAGGATGAAGTTCGTAGTTGTATTAAGAAAGAGAAGTCTGTGCTCCATGGTTGGCAGTCATCATCTCTAATAACATTGAGCTCTGCCTGTAGGATCTACTGTTACATGCCAGCCCTCTGTCTGTAGGCCCCTTTGGTATTTCCTGGAAGGAAGTGTCAGCTGGGAGCAACCAGCTGGAGGGCTTAGTGATGTCCCCCCACCCCCTCTATTTTTCTCTTCATCTTGTTTCTCATGGATTTTCTGGAATTTGTAACCAGAATGTTCTCATTCCAGAACTTCATCACCGGGTATATGAAACAGGCTCACCAGGAATGGTCAGGTCAGTCAGTGTAGATGAGTTGGATAGTAGTAGCATTGGCTGTCTTCAGAATTGTGTGTTGGGGTGTCTCACTGGAGTCAGTGTTATAGTATTGTCATGTTGGAGTGCTGTGGAGTACTGTGTATGTCACTGTTCTGGAGTACTAAGTACTATGTGTGCACTCATAGGATATAAATAAACTTCATGGTTTTGATCCTATTGAATTGTGATAATAATAACTATTAAACTAATGTCGTAATGGTCCACCTTTTCAATACTATAATATGCAGTCTTTGAATTACATTTCTAAACCAGAGACTAGTTTTGGCCTTGGCTGGCCATCATCAGCTTTAATGTAATACATCTGATAACTAAAACAAATGTACAAACACACAATTGACATTAAAACAAATGTACAAACACACAACTGAAATTCAAAATCTGGGATGAACTATGTGTAGAATATGACAAAATTAAATTATGCTCTAAATTCTTAGCATCATGTTAAAATGTTCTCGTAGTGCTTGTTGTTAAAATCATACTGAAATGCTGTTGAACATTGTCAGGACGGCACACGAAGATATGGTTAAAACCAACACATTCTTAATATGTGACTGGTATAAATTCACAATTCATTGCAGTGTCCATGAAGTTAACCTGAATAAATGATAGATAAAATTAATGAACTGAAGGAGAGAGCGTATTAGTCAAATGTGTATACTGCCGTGGAGTTCTGTGTGTACCGATGTGGAGTCCAAGTGGTCCATGTGTGGAACAGTTGGTGTGAGTAGAGTTGGAACAGTATTAATTGTCGCTGTTATGACGAATACTGTAGTGTTGATTAGCACTATTGAGTTGTTGCTGTTATATCACCGCTGTTTAGTTATCAGTGTTCAATAATTCACTGTGTAGAGCAGCCATCTGAAATGACTGTGTGAGCAACAGACTCTTCTGGAGTTGAGCCAAGGAAAATGTGTCGTGTGCCGTGATTGCTAACAGACTGTGTGTTTGAACCTCTCTACATGTAGTAGTGGTGTGAAATGAAGTGAGGCCTGTTAATCAGGATTATTGCCTGTCTCAGGTAATACATTTTGGGAAGTAGAATCCAGGCTGCACATCTGTTTCAGTGAATTGTCCATGTGTTATAAGGACAACCACCTTAAGCCGAATCCTAGGAAAACACAGGTTGCACTTTTCCATCTACGTAATCGTGTTGAAAATCACAAACTTCGGTTGGGAAGGAAGGCAACTATAGTTCACCTCTGTTGTTAAATACCTTGGAGTTCAGTTTGGTCGGTCTCTTATAAACAGTTTACTACACATACTAACAGGGTCAAGCTGGAGAGCACATCCAGCAACTGTATGAACTACAGCTTTGGCACTTCCTTTCTGTACAGCCAAATAAATATGCTTGTCCTGTGTGGGTCAGTTCTGTCTATTCCAAGAAAGTGGATATTGCTTTAAACAATATTTGCCATGCAGCTTATGGCTGCCTGAAACCAACAAACAACGAAAAGTTGTACGACTCTTGTGGCAAGCTCCACCTTCAATCCAACGACAAGTAGCAGCTAAAACTGAGAAACTCAAACAAGAGGTGGACAACAGTCATCCTCTCTATGGTCATGAAACAGTACTATAGCATCTCAGGTTACAGAACATTTTCATTACACCACGACAGCTCCAGCCACACCAAACATTCTTAGGAATCAATACTGGCAGAAACGATCCATACTATCTGATTGGAATCTGCCTACAGAAGGAACTCCAGGTCATACTTCACAATCTTGACCTGTCTGGAATACCCTCATTAGGATAAGAACTGGAATTCCCAGAACCAAGGTTACATTCAAAAGGTTACACACAGAATGCTAATTGCAACTGGTGCATTTCAAGATCTTCAGCATCGACTTCACTGTCCAAACTGCCCTGTGGAAACCTAACTTGAAGATATCATTACAGTTAGTGATAAAGCTATTGCAGCTGCTTCACACAGGAGTGCTTCAACATTTCAGAATACGTGGATACGATCGCCACCATCACTTTCTGTGGGTTATTTATATATGATTAATGTGCGCAAGATGTGTGATTTACTGTGTGTATGTGGTTAGTCACGTCCAAAGTCAATATTGAAGTCCATGCTGTGGAATAGGTTTTGTAAGGGTACTGATTCATCTTTGGTAGTTTTTAGGATGATATTCTAATAAAGTGGATAAGATCACCACTTCTGATTAATAATTAATTGATATTATTGGTCTTATGACCCACTTACTACTTTCATGGTTTTTGGAGATGTGTCACAGAAATTTTGTCTAGCACCAATTCCATGTTCTGATGTATTTACCAACACGAGGCTAGTTTGAGTATCATCAAATACATCTCCTACCTACTTTCACTTTTTGCACATAGAAAATACATCCATATGAAATTATATGCCATCATTTTTCTAGCCACATTGGTGACTCATTATCCGAAGATCCTGACAGAGGTAAAATTTTTGAAGAACAGTCCTGTACAATCCTGCTTAGGCTGCTAGACAGCAGCAAAATCAGGCTGTCTAGACAGCACAATTTCAGAAGATCTGCAACTCAGTAGCTGAGATCATACACTAATACTTATTATAAATGAATAAATTAAAAGTCTGAACAAGTAAATATCTACACTTACGAAAAAAAAGTCTTCCAGATTCACTGCAACAAATTGATGTTTTGCTAATAAGTTGCTGTAGTTAAATTATTTGTTAGCGGGAATTTAAACAAAATAAATATCTGGAAAGATCATTGAAATGCTACTATACATGACCACATCATGGCTTACCCAATCTCAGGTATACAACAGAGGTTGCAAGCAAACACATTACTGTGTTGATGGGGGTGAATGTACCTCACAGGAATCACTGTAAGTATTAAGGTGTTAATATAAGTAAAGATCTTCATTTGGACAATCAAATGTAAATAAAGGTTACATATCTCTTCATATGGTTATGAGAGTAATTAGCGGTTAGTAAGGATGTAATAAGAGAAGGCGTATAAATCTCTGGTAAGACCCCAATTAGAGTATGGTTCCAGTGCTTGGGACTCAAACCATAATTACTTAATATGAAAAATGGAAAAGATCCAGAGGAAAGCAGTACTAATTGTTCTGAATGATTTCTGACAAGAGCGTAGTGTTACAAAACATGTTGCAAACTTTGGGCTAAGGAGGAGATTGGATGTTCTGAGCTGTCCGTTGAGAAATGATGATTTTAGTAATGGTATTAAAGCTTGAGTAGATCATACTATATAGATAAAGTTGGAATTCAAGAGTACAAATTAGTGCAAATATTCATTTATAGGAATAGAAATAATTTATAAAGGGAAATGTTAGATAAATTTCCAAAGCCTTTGAAATCACTTAATAAAAGACTGATTAGACAACTGATAGGGAATCTGCCACCTGGGTACGGTCCTAAATGCAGATCAATGACGATTGATCACGTGTCTTCACACTATGTAATATGGAAAAGGCAATGGTAACATTACAGAAAGAATGTGAATCATGTGGGGGAATGAGAGTTAACAGGCTCTATATCAACAAATATATACAAATGAGCAAGGGTAAAGCATACGAGACAGTGTCTACCCAATTAATATTTGGAGTTACGTGTTAATGGTTACATCAGTCAGTCCACATGGCTTCATTATTGTAACAACACTGGATGAAGCACCAGTTTGTGCTTGGAACACGTCGAGCTTGCAGCTCGGATGATGATGATGATGATGATGAAGAGACATGTCTGACAACTGTCTCTTCGGCTTTGCCATTCGGCATGTTTGAGTAACAGGCACGTGCATAACAGCACAGCTTGGCAAGGGCAAACCTGCCTTCTCCTGCACTGCTGAGCGACATTTCCATTATTGTCTCAGTTGTCTCACGGTCTTGCATTAGCCTGCCTACTGGCTGGTAGGCAACAGAGTATGAACAATAGCTTAATTTCTAGCCTGCCATGCATTATTATTTTTATGACGAATTATTAATTATAAATTATTTTTAAAAAGTGTGTGATCAAAGCAACTCCAATTCAATTGACCGCCAGCCTCATACGCGGTGTCCATGTCCTATACCACCAAGGCCTGATGAGTACTTTTTACCTTGCAGTAAATTATTTGTAATAACTTCTGTTCAATTTATGTAAATTGGATGGGCATTTTTTTTAAGATAATGCTTCGGGCATTTTATTGATGTAAATTAATGCACCTTTATTTTATACATTTTTATTTTATGAAGTGATAATTCAAATAAATATTTTCTTTCCTTGAAAAGAAAGTACAGTTGAACCTGACTTATACGTATATCAAGGGGAAGAGAAAAAACTACTTGTAACTCAGAATTACTTAGAAATCAGACTTACGTAATACATCACATATTTAGTGCAAAACCAATGGAATATACATATATGTGTAAATGCTTGCAAATAATAAATACATTATGACAGAAAGTATTATTTTGAACTTGGCCCAGCCTTAAAGAAATCAGATAGTTTGGCTTGTTTCACTTTTCTTGCATTAAGAGTATGAATCTCCTTTAGCAAACTTGGTAATGAATTCAAGGTATTTTCGCTACAACTTTTCGCACTGATGACACGCCTACACACTTCGATTGCACTTAACACTTCACTCAGTTCAGGTGTCAAGATTGAAGTCGTTATCTCCATCTCCAATGTCACCATCGCTTGTAGCTGGTCCATCACCGCCGCGTTGTTGGTATACATCAGCAATAATCTCTTCATCCGGTAGTTCACCACATACAGCCAGATTGTCATCGAAATGCACAAAAGTATCAAATTCTACACCCTGCGGTAGCGTTAGCTCATTGCCAGAAAAAACTTCGTCCCCATAACCATCATTAGAGGCAACCTCTTCTGGTAAGACACCAGCTTTGTGGAAACAGTTGCTGATTGTGGAGGATGACACCTGCTTCCAGGCAACCAAAATAAAGTCCATGGCTTGTAGCAAATTAATGGAGAAAGGTTCATTTCCTGCATCATTCAGTGTTATTAAATGTTGAACCAGCATTTTTCTATAATGCACTTTGAAATTTGCAATGATGCCCATATCAAGCGGTTGTAGAACATTGGTAGTTAGGAGGGAAAAATTCCATTCGGACATTCTCCTGAACGATTTGAGGTGGATGTGCTGCACATCGATCCATAAGAAGAAGGATCTTCTTCTGTTTCTATTTCATTTTAATGTCCAGTTTTTTCAACCACTGTTCCATTGGATTCATATTCTTTAGGTTTTGTTTTCACACCCTTAAAATACCTGGATTCTTCGATTTTCCTATCAAAAGTGGAGGAAGTTTGTCAGATCCATCTGCATTGGTGGCGAGAAGTACTGTTACACGAATTTTACTTTTCTTCCCTCCATGGCATGAGTCACCTTTTTCAGCTAATGTTTTATTAGGAAGGAGATTAAAGAATAGGCCGGTCTCATCACAGTTTCAGATGTTTGGAGGCTGATAATCGCTTACGATACCCAGCAGAACCTCTTCTTTCCAGTGTTGTACCGTGACGTCTTCTGCAGATTTTGAGTCACCGCAAATTGTTCTCCCCATGATTCCATGACGATCTTTAAATCCTTGCAACCATCTTGATTAAGCCTTGAAAGCAGCAGTGATACTCATCATTTTAGCTAAATCTATCGCCTTTGCCTTCAGCATGTCTCCACTAATTGGTAGAGCTGCAGCCCGCTTTTGCTGGAACCATGAGAAAAATGCTTTCTCCAAATCTACGTATCATACTTCTTGCTGATGGCTGCGCTTTGCTGTTTTGAACCCACATTTAAGAACTCCTCCAAAATGGCATTTCTTTTACTGATGACTGTACATAGCGTGGTATAAGCAATCCCTAAGACTTAAGCAATTTCCGTTTTTGTTTTGTGTGGATTAGCGTTCATTTCTCGTTTAAATTTTCCTCTTCCTGTTCTCCATAGGTAATCAAAAGCAATTGAATAACAAAACTACTGTTCAACAGCAAACACCAGGTATCGGCATAGTAGACATTTTACTTCTCCGTTGTTCCCATGAAAGAAATTCTCATATTCAAACAAATTTACTGTATTTTCTTTTGTTTCCGCACCGAAACAGCCCATTTTGCTTACAATGTACCTTAATCTTTGGCGGCGTGTCAAAAACGACGAAGGTAGAGGATGAGCGAATGGGACTCGACTTTGTTAAGTCGCAAGTAAGTAAGGGTCAACAATGTCACTTGGCGAAACTCTGTGTTATGTTTCATCTCCGAAACCCGATCGCTCTACTTCCGCCAACGCCGACGGGGAAACTTCGTAAATACAGTAGTTTTTCTTTAAATAGCACATTCTGATTACAATTACGCAAAACTCAGTTATATTTCACTGGCATTTAATACGTATAACAGCGAATTACGTATAAACGGATTACGTATAAATAAGGTTTAATTAACACGCTTTTAAATTACATTTTGCCAGGACCTAAAGGAAATTACGTACAAATACGAATTACGTAGAACAGAGTTACGTATAAAGCAGGTTCAACTGTATTTCATGATCAAACAACGTTATGAAAAAATATTTTTACTATAAAAAACTGTATTATTTTCGAGAGGTGGTGTTTCCTATGCCACATATAAAAAAATAGAGCTTTATGTACAATATTACAGTTACAATATTTTTATTATTATTTCATTAACGTGAAATTTTCTAATCTTACATTATATACAAATGCTGTAGTTCCTGGTTTGTTTTAATTAAACATTACTAATGTCTTTTTCACAAAAACATAACACTCAAAAATTCATTTTTTGCCTTAAAAATATGATACAAGAAAGTATTTACTAATATTTACACATGTTTATAACATGTTCTAGCAAATGTATCTGGTCGTTTTCCATTTACCACCTTTACTAGTACTAACCTTTCTGCATCCGGAACAGTTGTGTGTGTGGTTTTTTTTTTTCCGGTAAAAGGGTAAGGAGTTTGTTGCTCGCCTGCGGGAGCTGAATTGCCGCCTGGTCACCAAGCCTCGAATGAACTTGTATATATTCTTATTTAATCCAATACTAGTCCAAAAGATGTATTATACATTATTAAAACAAATAAATAACTTGGAAAAAAAAATTCCCAGCGTTTTTAGACTGAACTTTGAAAGTCTGATCAGTTGGACGTTGGCTGTTAAAAGGTTGAAGACAAGTTTCTCTTATGAACAAAAATGTGACATGAAAAATCTATAACCTACTTGCAATTTACATAAGAAGGATAGTAATGTGAACAGGAAATTCAAAACACAGTGGTATTCAAAATACAAGTGGTTGGACAGTAACTTAGCACAAATGGAAATCAATTTTATTGTTTTGTTTGTGTTAGGTTTGGAGGTGGATCTGAGTGGAATAAAGATGGCATCTCAACAATAAAAAATATTGAACGTAAAGCATGCAAGCCTCGAGCTTTACAAAAACATTTAAAGAACAGTGAAAGCTTTCATTTGTTAAGCTAAAATAGAATTGAACATGCTCTGTCAGAAAGTTTGTATCTTGCTGCTATTCAGCACAGTGAAAAAGTTGCTAATAACAGAAAATTCTAATCAAAACAGACTTTCAACCTATTAGGTCGTGTTGCATACATTTAGTACGTGTTGAAGAGATGTTAAGTAGAGAACATAAATGGCCAACCAGACACCAGTGGGATCCGAACCCACAACCTCCCGATTTCGCATCGGTTACTCTACCAATTGAGCTATGGTGGCCTAGGCCATCTTTGTTCTGTTGGAAAGGATCTAAGCTACAGGTCTGATACTACTACCATCACACTGTAGAGTGCGTTTAAGTTGCCCGTTGAGGGCCAAGTCAATGAATATTGAATTTTCACGACCGCATTGTAATCGAACCAACTTTCAACCTATTAGGTCGTGTTACATACATTTAGTACGTGTTGAAGAGATGTTAAGTACAGAACAAAAATGGCCAACCACACACCGGTGGGATCCGAACCCACAACCTTATCGAAGCTATTACTTACTTAGGTAAATAAGAATTTGCACTTTACATTCATCATCAAGATGAAGATTCAGCAAACAGGGGAAATTATTTACAACTGTTAGATTTACTATCCGAAGAAGAATAAACAGTAAAAAATATTTTGTACTTCAACTCCAGTTTCAAAGGTACTTCTAGCATCATACAGAATGACTTAATAACTGACGTGCTATAAGAAAGAATAAGTAATGAAGTAGATAGAGCACAATCTATTTCTGTTAAAGTAGACGACACAACCGACAGACCTACGATGGGGCTGCTGACTTAGCTGGAGGTCATAGAGGTGTCCTGGCCCTTGTGCAACAGTTTCATCCATGTGCAATATTTATCTATTATTATGCGCATGTTGAATCTGGTGTTACTGAATGGCTCTAAACACATTAAACAAATTAAACTGTTTATTTGTGATCACTATGTTCCACACATTCTTTAGTAGATCTACAAAAGAGAGTGAACTCTTGCAGGAACAATGTTTTCAAACTTCCTGCCTACAGTGACACAAGGTGGAATTAAATAAATGAAAAAATAGATTTGAATAAATAAGTTTTGTGGAACTGCTGAATGAAAAAAGTTCAGTAAAATAACTATAAATTTTATTCAAAGTAAACTTACAAAATTAATGTAAGTTTCGAAGAAGACCAATCTGAAAAGTGAATCAAGTCTTATTTATTGTGATTTTGAGAAGTATTTGTCACCTCTTAACCTATTGATTCACTAGAATGACCAATATATTTACAAACAAGTGACAAATTTAGTATTGCGTTTTGTCTGCAACAAATGCAAGTGAACTTGGTACAAGTGCTCTTAAGCAGGTTAAAACATCCTAAAGAAATTCTGTGACCAATGAATGACTGTTGTGTTTGTCTTTCTTGGCCATTGAGAAGACACTATTGTCTAAGATATCAAAGGATTCTCAGTTCAAAGACAGAGTTATTGATATTTTTGCAGGGTACCATAGTGAGTTAACACGCATACTTATCTAGGCAAGTTTCCTGCAACTTAAGTATAAGTTGCAGAACAATATGCATGCAAGTAATTATATGTTGCATGCAATGTAATTATGTTCAGAAGTGAATGGGATTTTAAAAATGTTTGGACGTCTACCCTTATTACAGTAAAACCTGTATAAGTTGTATCCTGAACAAACCGCAAACCTGCCTTAAAAGGACTTTTTCTGTTTTTTCATGAAGGTATATGGCACTTTATGCAGCCTAAAATGGAACCTATCCAACACGGACACGGACCAATATTTCCAGTCCCATGAGGGAAAAATCTCTGAATAATATGGAACTTCTGTCAATGTAATGTTACATGTAATATGTACAATAGAATAGATAAGCAAGGAATTCTCTTATGAAACCTGTTGTTGTTATTATACAGTACCGGTACTGTAATTAATTTAGGGGCTTAGAATATTTGTTGGAGCCCCAGTAATGCATTTAGGTTCATTTTGCTGAACTTGTCAGCATCTGCCCATGTCCTGAGTGCTTATCAGCACCCTCCCCCAGGTGCTGGACTTCCTGACAGGAGAACGTGCCACTTTCAACACAGTGTAAGCATGGAAGCTCTGTAGCACAAGTGTTGTTGAGCTATACTGGTACTGGATTTTTTCTTTTTACAAGTTGCATTATATTGCACCAACACAGATAGGTCTTATGGTGATGATGGGATAGAAAAGGGCTAAGAGTGGGAAGGAAGTGGGAAACCATCGTCGCCATAAGACCTATCTGTGTTGGTGTGATGTAAAGAAAAAAAAGAAAAAAAGAGGGAAACCACAGAAAACCATCTTCTGGGTTGATGACAATGTGGTTCAATCCCACTATCTCTCAAATGCAAGCTCACAGCCAGCCACACAGCCAACTCATTCCGTAGCTGTACTTGTTATTCTTCAGTTTGTTAGTAAATATGGCAGGGAAGAAACATAAAACACTATCCCTTGATGAAAAAGTTAAGTTCATAAATGCAAGTGAAAATCAGAAACAGTCGGTGAAATATCTTCAAGCATTATTTCAATGTAGTAAAACGCACGTCTATGATACACTTAAGGGAAAGAAATTTCTGGAAGGTCCGTATGTGATCTTTCTATTTCGTTTCCTATTGCTTTATCCAATTAAACTTTTTTGTGTACCGTATCTTAAACCTGTTGTCTCATATGTAGCCTTTTACGGTATGCACTGCATACAGTACTGTAGTACGGTTTAGATTTCTGCTGTACGGTAGCCAGATACTGTATGTACAGTGGATACTGTAGTTCATTGCAAAAGTAAATGCTCATCTATATATGGTACTTTAGATAAGTATTCTTGAAAAGAAGCAATGTAAATTTAGTTTATACTCCACTGACACTCTTATTCCCAAAGCCTTATTACTAGGCTAAGTATTTAAAAACGTTTGCAATAACAAGAGTCTTAATACAATAATGTTCACAAATGGTGAGTGTACACTGACTTAGTAAATGTCATGGGATAGTCACCTAATAGCGTTTGGGCCTCCTCTGGCCCTGCGAACTGCAGTGAGACGCCATGGAAGTGAGTCGACAAGTCCCTGGTAGTCCTCTGGACGCAGCTGACGCCAAATCGTTTGCAGAGCGGTCGCCAATGCTAGTCTGTTTGTGGGTGCAGGATCCATGGCACGGAGCCTGCGTTCCAGGACATCCCAGATATGCTAGCTGCCTCTATGGATCAGTGGTAGAGTGTCGGCCTCCTGATCCCAAGATAGAGGGTTCAAACCAGGCAGAGGTAGTCAGATTTTTGAAGGGCGGAAAAAAGTCCATTCGACACTCCATGTCGTACGATGTCAGCATGTAAAAGATCTCTGGTGATACATTTGGTGTTTACCCGACAAAATTAATTAAATCTCAGCTATAGACGCCCAAGAGAGTTTCGGTTTACTCGGTCTGCCATCTAGTGGGCCTAGAGTAAAACTGAATATCGAAATTGTCGAGCAGACAGCTAGATGGCGTCAACTTGAAATGTCTGCACATGGTAGCTGAGGCCATACGATTATTATTATTATTATTATTCCAGATATGCTCGATAGGGTTCATATCGGGGCTCCTAGGTGGCCATGGCAGTCGTTGGACCTCCGCTGCATGTTCCTGGAACCATTCCCGGGCGATGTGGCAGCGCGTTATCATCTTGAAATACCGCAGAACCGCCTGGGGGCTGGAAAGCCAAAAATGGGTGGAGATGGTCTCTGAGCAGCTCAACACACCGCGTACCATTCAGAGTCTCTTCCAGAACAACTAGGGGGCCCATTCCATACAAGGAAAATGCACCCAGACCATAACAGAGACACCAGCGCCCTGGACCACACCTTCGAGGCAGGCGGGATCCATCGCTTCATGTGGTCTGCGCCATACATGGTGCCTCCCATCGGCATGGTGCAGGTGAAATTGTGATTCGTCCGACGTTACGCCATTCTTCCGGTGTTCATCCCTGGTGACTGGCGACAAATGCGCGCCGTTGTGCCCGATGACGTTGGGTTAACAATGGCACCCGTATATGGCGCCGGCTCCCATACCCCATAGAACCCATGTTCCTATGGATTGTCCACTGGGAGACCAGTCTAGCATGGCCTGTGTTGAACTGAGCCGTGATTTGTTGCATGGTTGCCCGTCTGTCACTACTGACAATCCGTCTCAGATGTCGCTGGTCACGGTCATCGAGGATGGCTAGAAGGCCGGTCGTTCGTCTGTTGTGGACGGTGACACCTGTATTCAACCATTCACGATACACCCTAGACACAGTTGATCGTGTGAAGCCGAATTCCCGCACCACTTCCGAAATCGCACTTCCCATTCGTCGGGCACAGACCACCATACCCCGTTCGAATGGTGTCAGCTCATGACGACGTTCCATGTTACACCTGTCACATGCTCAGCCACTGCTCACAAGGTCTTCTATACAAGTGCCGCTGGCACAGGGGACGTGTGGTGCGCAGACAACACACCTGCGCATCAGTGCTCCGCTATCCCACGACATTTGCTCAGTCAGTGTAGTTGTTACTGTGACCAAGTACATGTGAATATCTACATAATATATGCATCAGCACAATGAAGACCTCTTGGAACACTGGAAAAATAATATTGTGTCATATTCTTGTTTAAATTAAATAGACACCTAATACTTCATATATAATCTTATTTTCTGAAACAAAATCAAGTTTGTAAGCCAAGGTAGAAAAATCACTTCAGAACAATAGAAATTCTCTGAACTATACAGAAAAAGAAGGGGCTCAAAAGATAAAATAGCCTACAACTGTGATAGCATTAACCTTAACAAAATATTACACTTCACAAGAAAGGGATTATCTTCATTTCTTAGTGTCTTCATCTATCTTCAACTTCTTTGCTTCAGCAACAATTTCATCAAGCCTATATAAATCTTTGAGGGAAACTTCACCTGATCCTCTTGGAAGGGGTTTAGGCTGAGAAGCATCTGGTTTCCATCCTAACATATAAATGATCTGAAATGTTGCAGGAACTGAAATTCTTCCTTTATCATCAGTTTTTCCATACAGATGCTGATAAATAGAAGCTGCAGCGAACATTGTGTCTCGTCCCAGATGCAGTCTTCTGTTCCATGCTGCATTACTCTCGCCCATTCCTTTTAAATCCCACATCAATTCAAACATTGAAGGATAATTTACTACAATTTCATCAGTATCCACAGTTAACATTGTAAAACCAGCTCGAGTTAAAAGGCTTCCTATGTCTCTGATTTCAGTAAATGGTGATATGTGAGGTGCTATTCCTCCATGACGTTCCAATTCAGCAAGCTGCAAAGATGAACGCAGTTCAAATAATGTGTCACCACCAAACACTGATGCCATGAAAACACCATCATTCTTAAGGCACGTCAGAATTTGGGCAAATGTTCCAGGCAAGTCATTAACCCAATGCAAGCTCAAACTACTAATGACAAGATCTATTGTACCTGGCTCAAAGGGAAGATGTTCTTCATCTACAATTCTTCGCTGAATTTCTACACCATCCGGTGAAATAGCTTGTTCCAACCAAGTTGGGCTAGTGTCACAAAGAATAAGCTGTTCAACAGAATCAGAAGAAATGTGTTTCGAAACATAGCCACGACCACAACCAAGGTCAACAGCACATTTGAATTTTCTCTTGATGTCAAACACTCTATCTGCTAATCTAAAACCAACTTCTTCCTTCAGATAATCATACACCTTAACTTCTGGGCAACGTGCCGCTCTCTCTTTCTGCAACAATTTGGCTTGACGATCAAATATATTTACAGTTGCATCAACAGTCGACTTTACTTGGAAAAATCCAGGAGAGGAAGATAACCTTCGGAATGAATTTAAATTATAATACGTTCTGATTTTCATCGGAAGTGTGTCCAATTTACAACCAAAGGGGCATAGACTGTCATCACATAACCTAGATCGAGAAACTGACCAGTGACTTGCCCTACAATTACATCTCACGGCAGGATTCCTGTGAAATAATCTAAACAAAATCGATGTACACGGCTTCATTGTAATTAAACTAGACAAAAATCTCATTTTCAACAGAAATATCTAAATTTCACCGGTCATGAACATCACCGACACTTCGAACAACCTCTCATCCCCTCCCCGATCTGTGCTTCTTCTTCTTCTTCTTCTTCTTCTTCTTATTCTCCTCCTCCTTCTTCTTTTTCTGCTTGTATGTTGTTGGGCTTAGTTTTAACTCCGTACCCAATAACCACACCGTTTGGTAATGCATTTGTTTGTGTTGAAATAATATCCGTAGGTTCTAGGTTGGTAATCTTGGGTAGTGCAAGTTTTGGAAGTTGCTTTTCGTGGTTAAGGATGAATGGCGTTCTCAGTCTGTTGTCATTTGTCGTGCGGTACACTACCTTGTTTGTGCGAGTTAGTTGAGCGCGGCAGTGGTGATCGTTTGAGCATAGTATATGTGTGGTGAAGGAGTGGTAAGCTATGGCTGCCGAAAGTGGGGGGACATTGGCAATGTTCGGGACTAATTTACTAGTGGATCGTGAAATTGAAATACCCATGGATGAGGAATCCGTGACTGATTCATCTATCGATACGAGGCAACAGCAGGGATCTCAGTCAACTGGGAATGATTCGCAATGTCTTAATACGGACGTGTCATCACGTTCTAATACTGAACAACGTAACCAACAATGAGCGGTGTCACAAGTAGTATCCGCCCCGGATATCACCATGGTCCGTATTTTGTATTTGTGGAATCCACAACGGATCAGAACATAGGTAGTTTACACCCTACGGCTCTTCGTCGTCGTTTCTATGAAACAAAGTTAAATGTTAAATCTATCCAACGTAAAGGTCGCAACAGAATTCAAGTAACTTTCCATACGGCTGCTCAAGCCAATGCGTTTTTGAACAGCCCTATACTAGAAACTCTGAAAATCAAAGCATATATCCCTTCATCGCAAGTTTTGCATGTCGGAATAATCCGCGGAGTCGAGAAAAGTCTATCTAATGAGGATATACTCCAGTATTTGGAATCTGAAGTACCAGTCAAAAGTGTGCAAAGACTCAATCGTCGAGTGGTCCAAGATGGTGAAACGCAATATCTCCCTACGGGTTCTCTTAAAATCGTATTCCGGGCTCAAACGCTCCCACATCATGTTGCATTATACAAGGTGTATATGGAAGTAGAACCCTTTATTTTTTCACCTATCCGCTGTCGCAAATGCCAGCGTTATGGGCACACGATACGGCAATGTCAGGCAAAAAATGCACGTTGTGGCAAATGTTCCCAGCAGCACGAAACCAATGCTTGTACCGAGCAATTCATGCAATGTGTTTATTGTAAGAAGAATCACATTACGGGATCTCCGAACTGTCCTGAACACAAATATCAGGTTAAAATTAAACGGCTAATGAGCACGGAATATCTGTCCTTTCAGGAAGCTAAAGCTAGAACAGCACTTCCAGTTTATTATTCTGAATAACAGGAAAATCAATTCCCCCCTTTACCAACGAATCCTCAGTCTTCACAGACATCAAACCCCCGTAAACGAAAGTTTACACAAGTTATTTTACAATCACCCCCTCCCACATCTGAACCCGGCTATGATAAGCAGGGATACATGGCCATACTTCGAAATGAGCATCCTGCCCCAGTAAACCCTATCCCATCATCGAGTACGATGATACCATCTGAGCAAGTCTCACATCCACCAAGTTTGTCACAACAAAGTGGGCAGCAACTTTCCGTGGCCCCCCAAGCCATAAATTATACCCCTACGAAGGAACGCCTTCATCAGGAAATCCAGCGACTTATAATAATGTTACTTCAAAAAATGAGCCATGAGCCACAGCTTCATTATATACTATACCAATTAAGGGATCATATAATGAACATTCTTTTATGATTAGATTTTTACAATGGAACTGTCGAAGTGTCACTTCTAAGCAACATGAATTACAATTTTTAATGAATGAAACGCAGGTTAACATTATATTTTTGCAGGAAACGTGGTTTAAACCACATTTTTCCTTCCGATTAAAAGGCTATCAGGTTCTCCGCCATGATGGTAATGGTTTCGATGGTGTAGCCACATGTGTACAAACGACATTAAGTTATATATCGCTAACTTTGCAATATATTATTCCACACACGTATGCGGTCGGGGTAGTACACCGTAATACTTGTTTTATGAATATATACTGTCCCCCTCAAATTTATATTACTCAAAGTCAATGGTCACAATTTTTCGAGCAATTTGCACAATTCCAACACCTTTTCATTGTCGGTGACTTCAATTGTCACCACACTGAGTGGGGGTGTACAACGGACACGATAAAGGGATCAAATGTACTTGTTATGTTAAATCGTCATGACCTTTTTATATTAAATGACGGCTCACCAACGCGTTTTACACTGCCTGGATCCCCACCAAGTGCTGTGGACCTTACGTTATGCCGTACAAACATGGCTCCTATTACCACGTGGCACACATTATCCGACACTTACACCAGTGACCACTTTCCAATCATGATAACGTATGGTAATAACCCAACAACCTCCAGCAATAATGCCCCTTCACTCGTAAGTAATGTACGTTCCTATAAAAATTTCAATATCCAAACTTATCAAGCATATATCAATCATATTCTACAGCACGAACGTGGTACATCTATCACCTTTTCAACCTTGATTCCCTGTTTAACTCATTATTTAAATATGTTCCATCCGTGCAGACCCCTTAAGGTAATGAGCTCCCCCCGGAGTACGTAAAAAAATGGTGGGATAAAGAATGCCATGACCTCATTATTAAGAGAAAACAATTATTTAAACAATATCGTCAATCTATGACACAACATCTTTACTTCCAATTACGTCATCATATAGCAAAAACAAAGCTAATTTTTAACACAAAGAAACGTAAGGCATGGGAATCTTTCATTTCTACTTTAACTCCACAGCTACCGGCCGCGAAATTCTGGAATGTCTTTCGCATGATTACAAGAACGTTTCAATATCAAGCTAACTTTTTATTTCCTCGACAAGTTTTAGAGGACTTTCTGCACACTCTCGCCCCAGCATCAGTAAATCCCCCCTTTATACCCTCCCCTGTGGGTGATTCTTGTCATTTTAATTTATTATTAAAACCAATCACATATAATGAACTTCAATCTGTCCTATATAACGTTAATAGTTCCTCTCCAGGACCTGATGCAATCACGTATCTTATGCTAAAGGCATTGCCTTCCCAAGCCCATATCGACTTACCACAATATTACAATGGCATTTTTGAGACATTACAAGTGCCAATGCAATGGAACAATTTTTTTATAATTCCCATTTTAAAGCCCACCAAACGACCCACTGTACCTGACAATATTTGCGGAATTGTAATGGGATCATGTATCAGATTTTTTTTTGTAAAATCCTAATGAAAATAATGGCGTGGATATTAGAATATTATTAGTTATTACCTAATAACCAATTCGCTTTTATGCGTGGTCATAGTACACAGGAACCTATTATTATATTCCTTTTGGGTATCTTATTAACAAAATGGCGGAAGCAATCTACTATTGCAGTTTTCTTGAATATAAAGGACGCTTATGATGCCGTTTTATTACATATCCTATGGGAGAAGTTATCTACCTGTGGATTTCCCATCAGATTCATTTCTATTTTACACCAATTATTCACCAATCGTAGTTTAACAATTAAATCAACTCAACATAAAATTGATAGCCGGCTCACATCGCAGGGATTGCCACAGGGATCAATACTAAGCGGCATTTTGTTTTCTCTCTATATGAAAGATCTAGAATCTATAGTAACACCGTATGCCCGAATTCTAGCCTATGCAGATGATTATGAACTATATTGTTCACACCACAACATTGACAATTATAGAGTTACAATATCCCATGTTTTAAGTCTAGTTTTTCGGTGGCTATCGACCCATGGACTTTCTCTTTCCTTACCTAAGTGTGCGGCGATAATTTTTACTAACAAAAGAGTTTTTGATAGAAGTCCTATTACTTTCGATGATTATAACATCCCCTTTGTCCCACAGCATTTATATTTAGGCATTTATATAGACCAAAGGCTAACATGGCATCCTCAAATACAGTCTTTAATGAGAAAATCTGATCGATACATCAATATCTTAGGAACAGTAACGAAACGTGCATGGGGTGCTGACCCCTTGTCAGCATTACAGTTATACCGTGCAACCATTCGTTCCACTCTTGATTACAGTGCACATATAATTGATTTAGCTTCTAAACAAAGTCTATTAGCATTGGATCGATTACAATTTTCTGCATTACGTATCAGTGTGGGTGCCCTTAGAACAACACCAACCAACGTCCTGTTGGTGGAAACTTCAGAAGAACCGCTTCATATTCGAAGGTTAAAAATTTCGAAAAAATTTCTACTCAAACATATCAGTCGATCGAACTCCATTATATTCCCCAAATTAAAATTACTACATGAATATTACCAACAGCGTCCTCCTAATAAGCATCAATACCCCGCAATATATATGGCATACGTTGAAATGCAACATATTTCCGAGGCCATTTTGCGAATACCACGCTTGAATATGTACTCATATATCTATGATATTCAAATATTCCGTCCATCTATTATTATTGTGCCCTTTGGCTCGTTGAATCAATCTATTCGTGCACCTACCCTCAAACCACCTGCTCATAAGAAATTTAAGGTTTATTAAATTCTGTATATTATCATCTTTTTACCGATGGTTCAAAATCGTGTACTGGAGTTGGAGCAGCATTTTTGATCCACAAACACACAATAGCTTTAAATATCCGTTGCCGAATAGTTTAACCATTTTTACAGCAGAACTATATGCTATATACCAAGCTCTTTTATATGTCCAGCATTTGAATTACAGAAAAATAAATATTTTCAGTGATTCCCAAAGTGTGTTACAAGCTCTACAATCTCCCAAAGTCAAAATACGTATGTATACGATGTTAAATATCTTCTTTTCCAACTCGAGGCGTCTGGCTTTTTTATAACGTTATTATGGATAAAAGGGCATAGTCAGCACGTAGGTAACGATATAGCCGATTTAGCAGCCAAAGAAGCAAGTGCAGATACCGCTCATTTATTACAAATCAAAATTCCGGTCTCCGATTTCTTCCCACGTATTAAACATGAAGCTCAGCTTGCATCGCACACACAATGGCGTCTATCAGCTAGTACGAAAGGACAATACTATTATCAATTGCAACCTAACATCCCAATAAAACCGTGGTTTGCAAACGGTAAGTACACGCGACGTCACATTACTAACATTATTAGATTACGTTTCAATCATTCGCTAACCCCTGTGTACCTACACCGTTTTCATATCAAGAATGACTCAGCTTGTTCCTGTGGACATAATTATGGAGACAGCGACCACTTATTTTTCCAATGCCCCCAATACGCACACCAGGAAATTTTAATGCGGAAATTAATTAGCTTATACGTACCTTTACCTACTCGTCTTTCAGTCTTGCTATCACAACCTTCGCCACACATCATCACTATTCATAACAAGTATATTGACAACACTCAAATCAAATTGTAATTACGCTATAGAAATTCAGTTGTTTTTCCGGAATACAGAGAAGTGGCACTTCTATACGTTCCCAGAGAGTGTATCACGACCCTAGCGTTGCACTCTTGTTACATCCTAGTTAAGTGTTTTTTAGTTTTGTTTTGCTAAAGTCCATAAGGATCCCTATGTATTCCAAAAGTTCCTAAAGTGTAATGTTTTGTATGGCTCTACTCACGAAGAACAGAATAGTGTTTTTTCTTATTACATATAACCCAGTATACTTGTGTCTAAAACGGTTATTTCTGATGCGAGTGTATCGTAAAGTGACTCAAATGAAATATTAAGTAGGACTTGTGACTGGGAAATAGTGGTCTTAATCCCAAACCTACCTCCTCAAGAAAGAAAGAAAGAAAGAAAGAAAGAAAGAAAGAAAGAAAGAAAGAAAGAAAGAAAAAAGGATGAATCAGAGCAGTAGGCTTGTGCTGGTAAAGAATGATTAAAGTATTAATTTAACCCTATATTAGGCTGTAATAAAAAGCTGAGCTTCGCCGATATGTGATATCCATGATAGATATGGAAGTTCTTCTATTATCGGTGAGCTGATTTGTACTGTTGTTAACACGTGCAGATTAAAGGAATAGCCAGGTTATGTAATGTAAGTGTGAGAATGTTAGTGACGTGTAGTCAAATAAAAGAGTGACTTATAAGGCGATTTTACATTCATCAAGGAAATTAGTGAGCATATTAACTAATGGTTCCGTAGGAGTATGAATGAGACAAGCGACACTAGTTGGTAGAGGAACGTTATGATTTATTAGTCCTTGGAAAAACGTTTTTCGTTGGTTAGAATAGTTACAACATTGGATGAATCGTACCACTTGCTTGCTGACAGGCGCAAATATCTGTGTCACGATATGAAATATGTACTTATATTCAGGTGTAAGCGCCTGATTGAATCGTAAGCGGATTACTGTAGTTATATGTCTCCGAGAGTGAGTGCCCATAGTGAACTAGGGGGTTCTTTGCAGTTCCGGTTGTAGTTGATAATAAGCTTTACCCTTCTTTTTTGCGGAATTTTTCCAGAGAGAAGACCATTTTTGAAGTACGTTCTGTTTGATAATAGGGGAATAATCCGTGTGTGGAATGGCGAGGTGATAGGGAAGACCTTGTCCTGCAGCTGCTGCTTTAGCTAAACGATCAACCTGAACATAACCGGTATGCTGCAATGACTTGGTATCCAAATTAATATTATATCATGCTGATTTACGGAAAGGTTGTATACCAATTTACGGATGTTCCATATATACCAACTAGTAGATTCCTGCGGGGTTTTGATACTTTGAAGGACACTTAATGAATCGGTACAGATGATGGCATTGGGAATATTATATTGCCGTAAACATAAAAGAGTTTGTCGAATAGCAAAGGTTTCAGCAGTGTATATGGAAGCGTTGGGTGGTAACGTAAATTGTTGCTGAATGTTAAGCTGGGGGATGTAATAGGCAGCTCCAGTTCCCTCTGAAGTCTTAGATCCGTCTGTAAAGCAATTTGTGTATTGTTTATGCGGATTGAGAAATGCTTGTAAAGTTTTATTAACTAGAGTGGGATTATTCTTCAGATTACCCGGAAGGTGTTCGAAAGTAGTAGCTATGATGGAAGGGTGGTATGTAGATAAGTTGTATTCGTGAGAGTATTCCGGAAATGATCTTGTATGTACAACATTATTCCTTAAGGGAAAAATTACTTCATATGCCAGTAGAAGTGCCGGTATGTTGCTGGCTTTCAATTTTTGACATATTTGGTACTCATTTAAAAGCTGCAATTTAGGTAATATGGGATGACAATTCAGAGCTATCTTTTTAAGTAAATATTTAGACGCTAGATATTCTCGTCGCATAGCCAAGGGTAGTTCTGCTGCTTCAACCAGTAAGGCATTTTCTTCTCCTCCTTGATAGGTTTGTTTGGGCTTGAGCGTTGCCTACGAGATACACAAGGCCGGAAAATACAGCACACTAGACTCTTCCTCGAGATACTTCCGGCAAGTGCCGCTAGAGTTCTCTTTACTGATCTGTCTCGCCCGCTCAATGCAACACGTTCGAATATGAAAAACTATAAAAATTCATTAAAACTAGTAATTTCAGAAGGCAGCAAACAGATATGAGATCAAAGATAGACCAAGAGCAATTGTTTGACTTATTTTCTACAACATATTTCTTACAATATGCTTACACGAAATAAGTAATTCAGGAAAGAAGCAGAGATATCTGATACCGTATCGAGTTTGTCACTTCTTACCGATTCCTTTATTTGTGCCTCAGAATATCCGATAAGCGGATCGAGATTGCGGTCATAAATAAGTTTGGGTTTAATCGCCCTTTCACCAATTATCAGCGATCCAATCTTTTCCTCCGCACATCTGATATTTTGACATTCGTATTGAATTGTTTGGTGAGAGATGTTATGACCGTTACGCAAATATTTAGCGTCGTTTCACCGTATTTCTCTTTTTTTACTAAGGCCAGATACTCTTCATCTGAGTCCATTGTCCTTGTCTGAAAATACCAAACACCACCTAAATGTATTACCACAAATTGATATGATGAACTACCTATATATAAACAAAGAAAGTCAAGTTTAACATGTTTATTACGTGTGGACACAATGTTAAATGAAGCAGTATTCAACATTTAACATGTTGATGGTTTCACCAGTTAACATTTAACACTTTCAACATTTAACATGTTGTTGTTAAATGTTAATAAGTGGAGACCGGCCTTATAACCACTTATGGTGAATAATAAAAACTTTCTCACAGTTTTTAAAGCTGGTAAAACTGTAAACTTCTTGGTTATTACTATGTAGGGATCGTACCTTATTATGTGGATTTAATGTAACTATTCAGAAAGTACTTCAACACAATGATCTCCAGCAGGAGGAAAAATCTACATCGTGTGGGTATAAGGGGAATAGACCTAGTAGTAAGCACGTGGATACAAGGTACTCTATCTTCACGTCGAAGTGATCCATCTTGCTCCTATCTTACCAAGGGCGTATCCGAAGACCGTAAAAGTAGTTCTTTCTTTTTTCTTTCTTGATGCTTATGGGCTCTTTTACTGTTACCCAGGCACTATACTTGTAAATATAATGAAACACACACAAAAGAGAGTCTGGAGAACATAAGACAGATGTAATTTTCACATATTGGATATAGAACTAATGCACACTCAGAACTGGCAAGTTATTTATAGATCACACACGAAAAGGTCTTGCACATAGTTCAAAATGGAAGCTGGAAAGTAGTGTCTGAAGGTAGACAAAGAAAGAACGCAGGGTACAAAAACTTCGTCACCTGCGAATTTGTGCTGGCTTGACACTTGTCACTATGATCCAATACATAAGTATTAAAAAACTTCACTATACTATTAACCAGAAGGTATGCTAGTGGATTAGACACTATACCTCAATTTCAGTATGGGACAAAATTGTTAAGGTATGATTAAAGAATGTATAGGGTTCTATCATGTGAATGTTCAATGAGAGCAGCTATGTGAAAAAGTAGGATCACCCAGAACCTCTAAGAGTAGGGGGAGTGAGCAAATATGCAAAAAGGTAAAGAGACATAGGAGAAAACACACGGACACAAAGGTGCTAATCTTCACGCCGAAGTATCCATTTTGGCGTCTTTTCACTACTCGAACATGACCGGGTCTACAATTGGGATTAACAAACATAAAAGAAAGATCTATGGAGAGGAGAAAACACTAATAGGAGGGTGAACAATGAAGGAGTGGGTAAGAAATATGAGATACATACCGGAAATGTGTAGTGTGTACATAAGTGGAATTACCTAAAACCATAACACGCGATGTTTCATCTGGTTGACAAAGGAGGAACGCACCGGAAACACGTATGATAATGATTGAAAAAGGAGTAGTGGGAATAACAAAAGACTGTATCGATGTTCAGTAGCAAAAAGCACAGTAGCAACAGTAGCAAAGTAGAATTGAAGGCAGAAAAAAACTGACTTAAAACCAAAATTTGATGTATAATCTTATAGAGCAGGGGAAATTGGTCAAAGAACAAGTTTTGAGCGAAGGGTGGTTATAGCATCAATTGAGCATCATCAAGAAATTGATTTATAACATTAATGATGGCGGGGATAGATCAGATAACAAACCAGTTAGGCTAGTAGGAAAAGGAATTTTCATTCGTGTAAGACTAGCGAGTAACTTACGTCGAGAGAAAAAATATATAGGGCATTGGAAAAACAAATGATTAAGATCCCCGTCTGAATCACCACACTCACAAGTAGGCTGATTAACCAAATGAAAACGGAACTTATATTGCGAAGTAAGGGCATGATTGAATCGTAAGCGAATTATGTTAGTAATATATCGGCGTGTATATGTGCCCTTGGAAAACCACGGTTTTGTTGGAATGTATGGTTGAAGCTGGTAATAATAAGCACCTTTATAACGTGCAGATTGGTTCAACTCATATTGCCAGGACCGGTAGGCATTGTCTGTAAGGCTAGGATAGAAATCAAGAGGTGGTATAGCTACTGTGAGAGGAGGGAGGGGGGAGTGAGAAGACGGCTAGCTTCTTTGGCGGCAAATTCAGCTTGATAATTACCAGGAATGTTAGAATGTACAGGTATCCATACAAGCGTTATATATACTCCATCCTGTTCAAGTTGGTAAAGTGGAGATTTGACAGTATATATATATACAAATTTAAGGAAGGGGTAACCGTAAAAGTAGTTAGTGGGACGTAAAGCAAATAGAATTATTGTTATTATTATTATTATTATTATTATTATTATTATTATTATTATTATTATTATATAATTCGCTGGGGCCATCAAGGACCACGTTAAGTCTTGTTGCATTTGACACTGAACTTGGCCTTCTTTAGAGCCCAAATTTCCCTCATTCTTTGTGAGTGGGGCTGCTTACGCTCCTCCGTCCAAAGGGCACCGTGTCTTCTTTTCGGTTGCTCGTCTCGGTTTAGCCCGTTCGTAAATATTTTTTTGCGGAAGAGATCTCTGTTAAGGGCGTCTTCAGCTGAGGTATGTAGCATTTGCAGGTCTTCTTTGGTATTTCTAAACCGGGGAATTGTGGTTTTGGGGTTTGAATAAAAAAGTGAAAGATTTCTTTAGTTAACTTTCTTCCGTCCATTCTTTTCAGATGACCGTAAAATCGTGCCCGTCTTTTTCTGATTGTGTCGGTAATTTTCTCTATTTTGCTGTAGACTTCCTTGTTGGATCTCTTTTGATGGATTCCATTTCTGTACTTTGATCCCAAGATTCCTCTCACAATTTTGCGTTCTCTTTTCTCCAGTTCTTCAAGGAGTCCTTTGTTGGCATTTAGAGACAGGGTTTCGGCTGCATATAGAATTTCTGGCTTCAGAACTGTTTCATAGTGACGTATCTTGGTGTTTTGGGAAAAGCATTTTTTGTTGTAGATTGTGCGGGATGTTTGGTAGGCTATTTCCAGTTTGCGTACTCGCTCCTGAAGTGCTTATTTGTCCAGTCCATTTTTCATTATGATCTCACCCAGGTATTTGAATTTGTCTACTCGGGTGATGTCCCCGTATTTTTTATGGAGTTTTGGTGGAGCCTCTTTGATGTTAGTCATTACTTCTGTTTTCTCAAACGAAATCTGCAAACCAGTTTGTTCGGCAATTTTCAAGAACACAGTTGAAGAGTATCGGGAATAGCCCATCACCTTGTCGGACTCCTGTTTTGATGTCAAAGGAATGCGAGAGACATCCTTGGAACTGATAAACTTCACCTTGGATTTTGTATCGACCAGGGTGGCTCTAATTAATGCCAGCAGTTTCAAATCAATTCCAAATTCATTTAAGATGTTTAGCAGGACTTCCCGGTCAATGGAGTCGTACGCTTTCTTAAAGTCCACAAAGACAGACATATACTGCTTGGACCTTAGTGTACAATATCTGATGGTCGTTTTGAGATTTTGGATCTGTTCCGCTGTTGAGCGACCTTTTCTGAACCCTCCTTGGTATTCACCTATTTGATGTTCGACTTGTGCTTCCAAACGCTCCAGGATGGCAAGTGATAGAATTTTGTAAATCACGGGTAGCAAAGATATTCCTCTGTAGTTGTTGATGTTCTTCATGCTGTTTTTTTGTGTAATGGATGGATGGATCAAAGCTATTTTCCAATCTTCGGGTAGGGTCTCCTTGTTCCAAATTTCTTCTATTTGCTTTTGCAAGATATCAAGTGATTCCTGTGGGGCATATTTCCATAGTTCTGCTACTACTGAGTCTTCCCCCGGTGCTTTGTTTTTTTGAGACGGGCAATGTGGCGCTTGATTTCATCTCTGTCCGGTGATCTGCAATCTGGGTACCTGAGTAAGGGTTCCTTGGTCTCAATTGCGCTTTGCGGTTTAGAGCAATTAAGTAAATTCTTGAAGTAATCTGCCAGAATGTTGAAATTTTCTTAATTTGACGTCGCCAGTGTGCTGTCCGTTCGCTCAAAGCATATAGATGGTGGTTTATAGCCAGTGAGTTTGCGTTTGAAGGCTCTGTAGTACTCTCTGCTTTCATTCTTCCTAAAGTTTTGTTCTATCTTTTCAATGAGAGATTTTTCGTATTTACGTTTCTCAGTTCTGAACACCCTAGCTGATTGGGCACGTTGGGTTTTGTAGGTTTCCCAATCATTTTCTGATTTCGTAGAGGAGTACTGTTTCCACGCATTGAGTCTTTCTTGGAGGACTGATTCGCAGGTACTATTCCACCAGGCATGCTTTTTGCTTCTCTCGATTTCGGCAATGTCTTTGGCGGCCTCAGCAAGGGGACTTTTGGCGTTGTTAAAGTCACAGTCATTTGGTCTAGCCTTCTCCTGGAACTCTTCGATCCTTTGGTGAAGTTTATCATTGTCGAAGCGTGTGATCTGTTTGGTTGTCTTCCTTGTGTTTGCGGGAATTGGTTTGAATTTGGTAAGAGACATATAATGATCTGAGGCCACATTGATGCCTTTCTTTACCTTGACATTCATAATCTCAGGGTTGTTTCTCCTGGAGATTGCAACATGATCAATTTGGAACTCTCCGAGAGCTTGGACGGGAGAACGCCAAGTAATTTGCTTTCATGGTAGATGGCGAAATTGGGTCGACATGACCTGCAGGTTGTGATTTTCACAAATGGACACCGGTCTTTTGCTGTTGGGATTGGTTCTTTTGTGAGCAGGGTAATTTCCTATAACTTTCTTGTACTTCTGTTCACGACCTAGTTGGGCATTGAAGTCACCCAAAAGAAGCTTGACATGGTGTTTGGGGATTTTGTTTAATTTTTCATCCAGTAGGTCCCAGATATTATCAACTTCGTCTGGATCAGACTTGTTCTTATCGTTTGTAGGAGCATGTGCGTTAACTAGGGCGTAGGTTTTGTTCGCGCATTTAATTGTGAGTATAGACAATCTGTCATTCACAGGTTCGAAATTTGCAACCGATTTCAAGATCTTGGTTCTAACAGCAAACGCGGTTCCAAGCATCACAGCTCCATTGGGGATTCCTCTTTGCGCTTTGCTCTTGAAAAATCGGTAGCCTTCGGATTCAAAAATCTCTTCATCTGGGTACCTTGTTTCCTGTCGGGCCATTATGGATATCTGATTTTCGTGAAGAGCTTTGGTGAGGGTTTTCAGCTTGCCAGTTTGTGTAAGTGAATTCATGTTGAAAGTTGCTAGAAAGGTTTTAGATTTTGGCTTGAGTTTTTGACTCTTCGGGGTACACCGAGACGCTCCGACTCGTCTCTTGCATGATGTTGAGTCTCCCCCACAATCCGAACGAGACTCGTGCGCCGTGGCGTTCACGACGAGGGATTTATCCGAAGATTTACCCCCTGGGGTATGTTTCATGAAATGTTGTGCCATCATGCTTTTTGACTTGACTTTGCTTTGGACGGGTACCCATCATTTTACATCTAGGGTTGTTAGCCCTAGAGGTTGCCTCAAGATGTTTTCTGGCTTCTGGTCATTTACCAGTCTCCGCTGTAACCCTAGCAAGGGACCAGTTTTTTTCACGGTGGTATTTTATTTCCCTACTACCCTCTGACTCTGCTGGCGGCAGAGACAGCGAGCTTCCCCAATTCCAATGGGACGCGCCCGATGGAGGTAACCGGTAAATCCCCACACGGGTATTAGTATTATTATTTTAAATATTATTATCTTACCAAGGATGATCCATATGTACTGCCATGCAAACCAATGTTGCCAAGTACTTCGAGTATACATTTCCGTCTCACTGTTGACATTTCCATTATATAATAGCTCTTCCTCTACCCAATCCCCCAACGCTAACATTTCATAATCCTAATTGTTGCACATAATTATACTAAGGTCCACGAGAGTTGGAGCGTTGCCTACGCTGCAAACATAGGCAATAGTTGGAATCTGACATTTCGTTTACGCTACCGGCGAGAAAAAGTCGACTAACGCTGATAAAAAAATGGTTAGGTGCTATGGCAACGGTAACACAGGGTACACATTTAAGAAGACTGTCGCCACGTACTTCAGCCTCAGCAGTTCAAACCAACCCACCTACACTCCCATTGCCACGCCCCATCTGTCACCATTAATGAATGAATTTTATATTCTCTTTTTTAAGTTAGGGGATAAGCTATCAACTGATATACTCTCACCTACGGTACATATTTGCCTTGCCTACGATGTGGGTGTTAATGTGATTCATTATCAGAATCATTGTTAGAGAGAATTGAAATTCGTGACCGGGTCATGTTTCTAATACATTTCTTGAACGAGGTGGGCTATTATATTTAAAAGCGTATGGTAATAGAAAGTTCATTCAAATAAATGTATTTCTAAAACAAGTACCAGCATTGATTTATAGGAAGAAGAATTACGGACTGGAATACTTTACCAAGGGTGCCTACTACTATATCTACACCAATCCGATAAATTTTCAACTTCTTTGAAATAATTTAAGAAAAGACTAGTTAAATAACTGATAGGTAAATCTACCACTTGGACGACAGCCCTAAATTCAAATCATTGGTGACTGATTGACTGAACTGAAACTGCCACTCTTTGAAACGCATCAGATATTCTCCAGGACTGTCATTTTAGAATGCAATCCTATCTTACCCGTTTCCTGGACCATACTCGTTCATAGAGAAAACTTATATTTTGAATTTTCCACATAATGCTTATCTAAATATATCTCTAGATGGCATTGGTTCTAGTCCAGTCGTCAATGAAAATAGTAAACTGCTTTAAGAATCTGAAATATAGTGTGTGTACTGACGTACAGTACCCAGTATTGCCGTAAATGATTTCAAAGAAGTTGGAAATTTATCGAATTGTCCGGCTCCATGGCTAAATGGTTAGCGTGCTGGCCTTTGGCCACATGGGTCCCGGGTTCGATTCCCGGCAGTGTCGGGAATTTTAACCTTAATTGGTTAATTTCGCTGGCACGGTGGCTGGGTGTATGTGTCGTCTTCATCATCATTTCATCCTCATCACGACGCGCAGGTCGCCTACGGGAGTCGAATCAAAAGACCTGCATCTGGCGAGCCGAACTTGTCCTCGGACACTCCCGGCACTAAAAAAGCCGTACGCCATTTCATTTTCATTTATCGAATTTGTGTAGATATGGTAGTAGGCACTCTTGACAAATTATTTCAGTCCTTAATGCTCGTATTTCGTATTGCGGAAAATATAGTAGACGTAGGTTTTTATTTTTGTAATGTCATATCAATGAATTAAGATATTATTGAACTTCCCTGCTATGTTTTCATCTGTTTCACAATTAAGCTCTTAATTGACGGTTTACATGTAACGCATGAGCTTGAGAGAATGCTAGTGATACAATTAGTGTTCAATATCGCTGTTGTATCAATGTCATTAGTGCATAAATATGTTTCTTGCTAATAAGCCTTTGTTACATGTGTCTAGTGTGTACATTTAGTTAAAATGCGTTATATTTCTAGTTGGTTCTCCATATTGTGTTATTTTACCTTAATATGATATATTTAAATGTGTACATTATTATTTACAACTTAGCGATTCAGTACGATATTCAGTAGGTTATATTTATGCAGAGGCTTGTTTACATTCAACCGATGCGTTGGCCATGTTGATTTTGTGTTAAGGTCTGACTATTGGAGATGGTCTTGTTTACACGTTACTCCTAAAAGCATGGCGTCGAAATGTAAGAAGAGTGGTGTAAGTGAGGAGGAAATTAAAGAACTAATGAGTCCAGGAACTGTTGAGAAGCCTGTGCAGGACTGTCCTGGTCAACACTCCTTTCTTTTCAATCACTATTAGCATTAACATCTTCACTATCACTTGCTTGATTATGTACAGTCACATTCCGCACAGGTATTTCATTTTCTGAGACGAAATCGGTACTTGATTCTTTACCAAGATCAGAATCACTGTCCACGAAGTCCTAGCGGTCACTTGACTCACCTGTCACTAGCTATACGGCTGTTATTTTCACTGTCATCGTTTAATTGTGTTTACTTGTATGATTGCCATTTCTGGTGTATTTTTTCAATATGCTGGAATTTATATTTTCGGATTTTTGACACCCCTGCAGATACTTTTAGAACAAACAAAATGCTTTTCATGTATCTTGTATTATGTATATGTGCCCTCCAGTGTTTGTTTTGAATCTATTTTTAAGTGTGTGGTAACAGGAATAATAAAATTTTCGAACTTTTATTTTCCTGAATAAATGCATTTTATTAATCAATAACGTGAGGGATAAATGGTAAATTATCTGAAAGTAATCCTAAATTAGGATGACTATGTTTTGCATTTCCTGATTAAGTTTCGTTTTCATATCTTTAAAAACAGATGAGTTACATTCTTATTTTTAAAGCCTACATTTTCAATTAAAACAGCCAGGCACATTTAGACCTCACCTTTACATTTTCGCCTGGCACTAAAGGGTTAAGGAAAATTCCGGAACGTACCTTATTATAGGCCACGGGCACCACACATTCACCTTTTCCGCACCTCAATACACGGCTTCAAATCTCTTTTATCCTCTAGTAGACCCACCTTGCTCCATCAGGTACGGAATGAAAAGGTGTAATAGTACTAATCATTTATAGGTTGTTTCTTCGTCTACTTCTGTGCCAAAATACCAAGACAGATTCCGTTAGTGTCTTTATGGCAGCGATGAATAGTGTGGTGTTACTCTCATTACTCTGATAATTCTTGTAGGCTAATGTCATGTAATGCACATTCCGTGCACGATATTTGAATGTGAGTAAATTGTTAAAAATGATGCATTGCTTTGTTTCAGGATATACTTCAAGCAGTACAAATAAAGAAGAAAATGTGACGTTCCATCTGTTTCTTACTGATCCGACCTTACTAGATAAGTGGAAAATTGCCGTTTCGAGGTAAGGCTAAAAAATATTTTTTTATGCTTACCAGCAAGACCGTCGAAAGTGTATAGCAAGCATTTCGGCAAATCTGATTTTAGTGTTAGCCCCACAAAGAAGATGCTTCTTCCAGATAAAATGCCATCCGTATTTAGTGATTACCCCACTCATAATCTGATATGTTCCAAACGCAGAAGTGTTTATACCCCAGATTACATTCATCTAAACCAGAAAGAATTCAGTCAATGACAGCTTCACCTACGGAGAAACTCTTCGACCTCATATGACAAAAACAGCAATTCTAGTACCCATCCCAACTCCAAAAGTAACCCGAAGAGCTAAATACAGTGTTTGGTGACGACGGACTTAGCATCGGCTGTGTAGATAAGTACGTAAGTTTTCCATTATTTTAATACTTGTATATTTATTTTATTTTTGTCATTACTGGTTTCTGTTATCACTAAACTCTCTATCATTGACAAGCTTACACAACGTAAACAATACTGTACATATATAAGCATGTTTTAAGTGTTTTGATAGAATCTAAGGATGTTCTTGTAGAACGAAACATGTCATTCTTTGTATATTAGTGTGTATTTTACAAGTATGTTTATAGTGTTATAATTTATTTTGTAATTGTTGTGTGTTTGACAGACTGGGAAGTTTTTATTGCATGAAACATATTTGTGCACTAACGACATTGATATGTTCGAGATATGAAGCATTAATTGTATCACTAAAATTCTATTAAGCTCATGCATTACATGTAAACGTCAGTTATGTGGTTACCTGCTGTGTCGGGTTGAAAATATTTTAGCAGCGAAGGTCAATAATATCCTTATTTCGTGGATATGACATCGAATAAATAAAAGCCGACTTCAGCTCTATTTTCTTCCTTATGCAATATTTTCATCCTGTTACGTACGTACTTACGTACTTATCTACATTCCTGATTCTTAAAGGAGTTTACTATTTTCATTTAAGAATGCTTTATTTGAGGTTATAGAACCAATGCTACCTAGACATATATTTAGATGAGCAATAAATGGAAAATTAAAAACATAAATATTTTCTATGAACTGTTATAGTCTAGGAAATGGGTACGATAGGATTGCATTCCAAAATAACAATCCTGCGGAATATCTGATGCGTTCCGAAGAACGGCAATTTCAATCAATCAATCAATCAATCAATCAATCAATCAATCAATCAATCAATCAATCAATCAATCAATCAATCAATCAATCAATCAATCAATCAATCAATCAATCAATCAATCAATCAATCAATCAATCAATCAATCAATCAATCAATCAATCAATCAATCAATCAATCAATCAATCAATCAATCAATCTGTTCATGACTTAATAGGCGATATTTGACGCAATGGTAATATTGCGCAACAGGACGCCTAGTACCAGGGCACGATGCCGTATAGAATGCGGGAGCTTGGAGGTGGTTCCCTAGGTAGGGTGTGACCATGCATGAGTGAAGCCGAAGATGTGTTGGAGAAGGAAAGTGAGATAAGAACTTTGTTTTGGGAAGTACCATGCCACCTTAATAACATTTAAAGCGGGAAGAGTCAGGTTCACCACGTCACAGAAATCGATTGATATCTCCTCTATCTGAGGGTTTTCCAGGATAATAAACTGATGAAATTTATCAGCAGAAATTTCTGAACATAATGATATGTTTAACGCCATTAATAAGTGACGAAGTTGACAACTCCGCATTAATACCACCACCGTGGGAAGCCGTTTAGTGGCTGCATACCAAACTCAAGTGTGATTGGCGGGAGTTCACTCCGCATGGCTTTACTTTTTGCTCCCTATAAGAGATGAGAGATGTGGAGGGAGGCAGCTCATTCGACGGTAAGATTGCTGCCGGTGCGTGTCGCGGGTCTGTCTGTGTTATTGCGCCATAAACCATTGTCTAAAACAAAGACTATTATTGCTTTTGAAATGTTCGCGCTAACTTCATTCGAACTGTAGATATGTGAATAATAGTCTTTCTAGTGAGATTAGATTTCATTCGTCATAGTGTGGTCATGAGCATGTAATTAATTGACTGGAAATTTTGCCATTGGCATAGACTCCTTCACAAAAGTGGTACGGGTCAGCTCGTAGTATGATTTCGATCGTCAGTAGACTGTAATCTGCGAACTGAAATTATTTCTGTGTTTCAAAAGAACGCACGTGTGTAGTTGAGTTAGGATAATCAGTTTAACTCAACAAATAGGCTAAGAACTCATGTATAAGTAAGCCTTGACACACCCCAGTGCGTGTTTTATTTTTAACACTACATTAAACGATGTCTCAAATTCAATACGTTTCAGACTTGCCTAGTGTACGCAGGAAACGGTGTCTGTATAACGACTGTGCTGTGCGGATGAGTAACTACATATTTCATTCTAGTAATTCGGGAACCGAGTTTCAAATCCGGGTGGACATCACGTGGAGTAGAGCATCAAGCAGATGCCAGGAATGGACCGAACTGGAGACATCAGTATGAGTGGACCTACAGCTATGAACGCCGTCATCATGCTTGGCTAAATGGCATAGCCAAGTCCTGAACGAGAGAGGAGAAGGTCACCGAATATGAGCTAAAGCTAAGTGAACCAAACTTGTAAGCATGTGGTAGGATTAGTGACAGTTAAGCAGAAAGTTAGCAATTAATTAGATAAATAGTAGCCAGTTAAGCCCTTTGGCTATTAAAGTAAGACTTAATCATGACGTAGGAGTCTATCAGGCTATTTTGTTAAGATGGTTTTAAAGTCACATGTTTTTAATGTACATAACTAATCATTGGGGAACTTGCGCCGTGTGTTATATTATTTTATGGGTGATCCAGGAGCTAAGAGTTATTTAAGGTTGTTTATTTTAGTGTCAGGTCAGCATTTTCTCTATGTTTCGTGACTTATATTTTTGCTGTAAATAAGGGTCATCTAAGGAAAGCTTGTCACACTCTGATATCAGAAAGGATAGTAAGATTAACGTAACGTTGCCGTTGCATGTTGCATGTGTGCGATTTATCTGCATGTTTCACTACGTGTAAAGTCTGTTCAGTGTATAAAAACCACGTTGTAGGCAACGTCATCAAAATTTATGACCTAGTTTCGCACTGCCTAAGATATAACTCGAACCGAGATCTAGAGGGCATGAAGTCGTGCTACGTGTGGAAAGCGCTGTGTTGTTATGAGAAAATAGTACGGCATAGTACTGTGAATTTAATGAATTAGACCCGGAAGCGGTCTGGTAATCGAGCCTGATATTTAGAAAGGGAATTGGTTCCTTACTGGTTGTAAGAAATTGTGTAGAGGCTCATATGTTTGTCAAGAGAAGATGAAAATGAACGCCCTTATGTGATTTCGAGACCAGAAATGCTGGTGGGACAATGTCATTGTTAGTGTTGTTTACGATTTTTTGTGTGGCTGGGAGACCCTCACACTCCAGACAGCCAGGTCATTGGCACAGATACCGCACCCTAGGAGGTGTCGGCCATTTTTATAAACCGCAGGCAGTAATGCAATCCTTCTTTTTCCGGCTGAGATTTATTGGTGACAAAGATTTTTTTCTTTCCACTTGCTTGTCCATATTGGTGTGTATTGAATGTGTGATATCTTTGTGTACTAGTAGATTTGATGTTGATTGTTAGATTGTCTGGTAACTATGAAGTTTACCCAGGGATTTCACACTCCTATAATTTTAAGTTGGAATCGGGCCACAAGTAGCTTCAAAGTTTTGGTTTATTTTATTTGGGTTTTATAGCGTTGATTGCTTTCTGTTTATATGTAAATATCTCCCAGATGTAAGGGAACCTTAATCATAAATTTATTTCTGAAAAACGTCCCTAATCCTAGCACCATGTTTCATTTTTTAGGTCCAATGATAATGTTTACCGAATGACTTTCTAACCGGTTCATTTTTTATCCATCAGCACGTCGATATCATTTTATTTTGATCCTTTTAAATTATAATGTAAGCCGTCTTTGGCATTTTGTTGCACCATGAGTGGATACTATTGTAAATAATTATTGCCATTATTGAATTGACTCTGCTTTAACATTCATAGAGTTCCTCATTTCAAGTTGGTAATGAAAATATACTGTAGTTGTATACCTGTCCTATCACACTCTCGTCACAAGGACCCGTTGAGCCCACTTTCCGGCTGCTGCTAGTTAGGTGCATTTTTATTTTTATGGACAGGTAAGCAGGTAAGTTATGTAACCCACTATTGTTTTATGTGTTTGATCCATTGTTTTATGCCCTAAAGGGTATACTATCTATCTATCCTTGTAAATTATTCCAGTCCGTAATTCTTCTTCTTATAAATCAATACTTGTTTTAGGAATACATGTATTTGAATGAACTTTCTATTACTATACGCTTTTAAATAGCATAGCCTACCTGGTTCAAGGAATTTATTAGGAATATAACCCAGTCACAAACTGCAATTCTCTCATAACAATTATTGTGATAATGATTCACCTAACTGTTATACTTCATCTGTTACACTTCAGATAATTTTTGTCTCTCAATAATAGAATGGATTTGAAGTTCTCTGGTGGCACATGATTTATTTATCTATCGCATGGCTTTTAGTACTGGGAGTGTCCGAAGACATGTTTGGCTTGCCTGATGCAGGTATCTCCATTTGACGCCCATAGGCGTCAGGGTGTGGGATGATGATAATGAGGTAGGCAGAGGGTGAAACTCGGCACGTAGCCAACTACTGTCGAATAACACCAAGGGGTCTGCTCAAAGCTTTAAGTCGCCATCCAACGGACGAATCCCCACAGTGACATATGTCCTCATTCCATATGAGCACTGCGGAGAGGTTTGGAATTTAATCCAGACTTTTGGCATGTAATCTAGTGATTAGAAATTTTATACCACCACATCTCCTACCCTGCCGGTCAACATCCTGTTGGGGAATTTTCTTCAACCAACGAGACTCGAACTGGCTAACCAGGGTGTCAGAACATATAGACTTCAACACCTTAACGATCATGACTACCGGCGGGCTGGTGGCACATGAATTTTCGTAATAAACACATTAAAATCCAAATCGTTGTCCAGTAAATACTTAATGTAAGCGACAGTATATCCGCTGATACCTTGTCATCTAATTTAACAAAGAGAATATGAGGCTATTGGTATCAAAAGGAGCAATATCCAATTTTCGTAAAAATTGAGTTACAGACACTATTGTATTGTACTGCTAAAATATGTTGTTATTTGCAAAAAAGAACAAAATGGGATCACTTCAGGGCATGGATGTATAACGTTGCTTTTGAACAGAACAGTCAATCAAGTGGGACAATATCCACAGCTACCAATCAGCTCTTTCCGTTCTGGTCATGTGAGTGCTGCCATAGTGGTTCTAATGTCTTGCTAATTTGTCGGATTTTTAGTTATATTGGAAGTGCACAAACATGTTATCAAAACAAGCTGTACGTTCTTCGTAGTGTTCTGTGATGTAAGTTTGACATGCATTGCATGTCAGCTTTGGGAAGGCATTCTTTCTAATCATATTAGACATGTTTGCGAAATTAATAATTGGTTCGATAGAAGGTAGTTCGGTTTTAGGAAAGGTTATTCCACTGAAGCTCAACATGTAGGATTCCAGAAAGATATAGCAGATATCTTGGATTCAGGAGGTCAAATGGACTGTATCGCGATTGACCTGTCTAAAGCATTTGATAGGGTGTATCATGGGAGACTACTGGGAAAATTGAGTGCAATTGGAGTAGACAAAAGAGTGACTGAATGGGTTGCTATATTTTTAGAAAACAGATCTCAGAATCAGAGAATCAGAGTAGGCGAAGCTTTATCTGACCCTGTAATAATTAAAAGGGGAGTTCCTCAGGACAGTATTATTGGACATTTATATCTTCTTATATATATAAATGATATGAGTAAAGAAGTGGAATCAGAGGTAAGGCTTTTTGCAGATGATGTTATTCTGTACAGAGTAATAAATAAGTTACAAGATTGTGAACAACTGCAACGTGACCTCGATAATGTTGTGAGATGGACAGCTGGTAATAGTATGTTGATAAACAGTGTTAAAAGTCAGGTTGTGACTTTCACAAATAGGAAAAGTCCTCTCAGTTTTAATTAGTGCGTTGATGGGGTGGAAGTTTCTTTTGGGAATCATTGTAAGTATCTAGGTGTTAATATAAGGAAAGATCTTCATTGGGGTAATCACATAAATGTGATTGTAAATAAAGGGTACAGATCTCTGCACATGGTTATGAGGGTGTTTAGGGTGTTTAGGGGTTGTAGTAAGGATGTAAAGGAGAGGACATATAAGTCTCTTGTAAGACCCCAACTAGAGTATGGTTCCAGTGTATGGGACCCTCACTAGGATTACCTGATTCAAGAACTGAAAAAAATCCAAAGAAAAGCAGCTCGATTTGTTCTGGGTGATTTCCGACAAAAGAGTAGCGTTACAAAAATATTGCAAAGTTTGAGCTGGGAAGACTTGGGAGAAAGAAGACGAGCTGCTCGACTAAGTGGTATGTTCCGAGCTGTCAGCGGAGAGATGGGGTGGAATGACGTTAGTAGACGAATAAGTTTGAGTGGTGTCTTTAAAAGTAGGAAAGATCACAATATGAAGATAAATTTGGAATTCGATGGGACAAATTGGGGCAAATATTCATTTATAAGAAGGGGAGTTAGGGATTGGTATAACTTACCAAAGGGAGATGTTCAATAAATTTCCAATTTCTTTCATATCGTTGAAGAAAATGGTAGGAAAACAACAGATAGGGAATCTGCCACCTGGGCGACTGCCCTAATTGCAGATCAGTATTGACTGGTTGATTGATTGATTGATTGATTGATTGATTGATTGATTGATTGATTGATTGATGAATACGATACCGCAAAACTTGACACCTGTGTCAACCACAAAAGCAATCATGTGGACCCGGGATGAAAGGAAATGGAAATCAGTTGTTGCTAAAATACTATGGTAATACTAACCCTGCAGAGGAGGAGGAGATGGAAGCCAAAAAGTTAAAAACATGTTGGAAAGCAATATCAAAATAAATTTTATGTTCAGAACAGTAAAAATACTAAAGTTCGTGTGCAGATGCTGTTCTGAAGCCATATTGGATCATGGCACTTCAAATTTGCTCCAAGTAAACGAGTAATACTAATGCGGGGTGTCAAAAAGTGTGATGTAAAAGTAAGGGTGGAGGCATCATGCCGTGCTGACAATAACATGTCCATTTTCATTACAAAAAACACCAGTTCCTTGTCTGAAATAATCACCATTGGAAATACGTGCGAACACCGTACATAACTTATCAAAAGCTAAACTGAGAATCGTTTCGAAGTTTTGTCATCCCACTTCGGTGAAGACTGGAAAACGCTTCCCGAGCTTCGGTACTATGTAGAAGTGCTTCACGATGCAGAAAGAGTGGATGAAGGCGATGAGACTCTACAACATGATTTTTTGTGTGAAAATATTTACGATGATGACTCTATTTTGCAAGTTTAATTCATATTTGAATTTTGACCAGTTTATCTTTAGCTTTGATACTGTAATCCAAATCAAAGAATTTGGTGTGTAGTTCTAAAATTACATATCAACTGTGATTAATCTTTACATTTCTTGTTGATGTAGTTATGTCCAAAATTAGAGGGAACTTTATTTTTAGAGTTATCCTTAGTTTACAAATATTTTCTTCTTTTTTACTTACTTTGTGAAGGATAAAGTCTTTTATTTATTACCGAATACACTATTTTAATATTGTATTGTACCCGTGATGAATATATTGGTGATCGGAATGTTTGCAAATCTAAAATCTAATGCGTTTCATGTTCTTGTCATGCCTTCTGTTTTTTTCCGTCTAGATAATATTATCCGTCAATTTTGTAACAATGTTAATAAACATACCTTTTACAGCCATTGTTGAACTTTCAGTTTAGTGTGAAGAATATAATATTATAATGGCATTTATACTGAAATAAGGAGTGTAGATATCACAATTCTGTACGTTATTATCAGAAAGAGCAATCTCCATGCACTTTCATATCAAAAGGAGCAATATCCACGAAAATCTTTCGGTTTGTATCGAAAGGAACAGTTTCCAAAATAAAATTTAATATATCTAATTACTGTAACTATTAATCTTATGCTTGGTTCTTTTTGATTATTCGCATACAACCCGTTCGCTGTACATATAAGACAAAACCCATTCGGGTAGAGTGAATAGAAATGCGTTAGATAAATAATTACTCCTACTGTAAAATGAAGGAAGTTGGAGATTGCTCCATTTGATACCAATGGCCTTATATAATCTTCATATACAGGTAACATAGCTTATAAATTTTTATAACCACCATTTATATAGTAGTTGGAAAATGTACTAGGATGGGCATCAACTGAGAGCTTTGGCCTTATCCGAAAAAGTAGCTTATCAAGTACACAAGTACACAGAAAGTATCCTCTCTAATGAAAAATTTATCCTTGAATGGTTTGATGAACCCTATTGAGTTATTTGTAACAACGAAATCATCACGATGAGTACATTTTGATTTGAATGTGAGTGTATCTGCTTTAATATGATTTATATCCAGGCACACAGCACGTTGAATCTCCAAATGGTATTTCTGAGTCAGTTTTCGTAATGAAACTCTTTTTTTTTTGCTTCCCTAAGCTACAAAATTTACATATTCGATTAACTGACAGCATCCATTCTTAAATAGTATTACCCGTACTGTAATGATATTGCCATAAAATACAAATATAGGAGGGCGCGTAATATTAGCTGAAAAAATCCATCTGTCATGACGCTAGAAAACGGGCACTCAACATACCGTTATAACGAAGTAATAGCATTCCTGCATTTAAATGACAAGCATAACCTCACAACACAAAGTGGCTTTACCTTGAAATAATAATAATTTCGTGTGGCTATTACTAGCCGATTGCAGACCTTGGAAGGCAGACCCTCCGATGAGGGTGGGCGACATCTGCCATGTGTAGGTAACTGCGTGTTATTGTGGTGGAGAATAGTGTTATGTGTGGTGTGTGAGTTGCAGGGATGTTGGGGACAACACAAACACCCAGCCTCCGGGCCACTGGAATTAACCAATTAAGGTTAAAATCCCCGACCGGGAATCGAACCCGGGACTCTCTGAACCGAAGGCCAGTACGCTGACCATTCAGCCAACGAGTCGGACACCTTGAAATGAATAGGTGACAAATTAATACAAAGCTGATTTTATGACATAATAAATCTTTTCAAAAGCAAGACAGCAGAGCACAGCGTACGCAAAATAATGGGTATCACATCAGTACACAAGTACCTCATGAAAATAAAAATAACAGAATTAAATGCACCGAGGCAGGAAATACATAGAAATACATGAATGGAATTATTCAGCTTCCAGCCCGTGAGGTGTGCTCAAACAGGAAATACAGGATTTCAGGAGGATTGGCGAAGTTAAACAAGCACAAGGAACAAATATTTACAGTGTTTACAATTTCAAATAGCACAGGCACATGACCACATGGAATTCAAAGAACACAAATAGCATCATGGGAGCTATCGCCTAAAATCGATACGAGTGAGTTCGAAAAACATTAATCGATTGGGTAAAGTGGGATTCAATGCAATCTAGCAATATTATCTACACTAATACTTGACGTTATATGACTAATTCAGCTCGAGTCAAACAGCTTCTACATATTAAAATTTCTCATTTCATGCACACTTGCCTGCCACCTATAGAACCTGCATATAACTATCTTCATGCTTTGAATGACCTTTAGCGCGATCCAAAAATGACTGGAACTACCTAAAGCTAGCTACAGACTGGAACCAAAAGCTCAATTAGAGTTTCACCAGGGTGATCCTCGCATTCCATCTCTGGATGGAACTCCGATAGATAGTCTCTTTCCAGCGATCCACCACCACCATCGGACATCAAGCCCGAAGAGGACTGCTAAAGGGACCGGCAATTCTTTGGAGGATCGAGGGGTGACCGAAGCGGGAGACCCTCTTCCCCAATTTTTTTGTGGATTAACGAACGGTCCAAAATCGGCCACTAACCTGGCCGATAGGCTCTTCCACTCAGTCTGTGAGGTTAAGTTAGGACTGTTAGGTTAGCGTAGTTTAGGTTATGATGTCAGAGTCATTGACCTTGCTGACGCAACACCAATCAAAAGTGCTGACCCGGCAAAATTAAAATCTTCCGCCCTGGTCCAGAGTTCCCTTTCGCCGTACGACTACCGTACATTTATCGGGAGTAAGACTATGTCTTCTATGACTGAAAATAAAAAGTACGTGATAACCTGTGTTTCACTCTTTAGAGCAACTAACTTATTACCAATCCATTTTCCTTTTCGTAATCGATTTCGTCAGCTTATTACATTTTATTTTTGCTATTTGCTTCACGTCGCACTAACACAGAGAGGTCTTATAGCGACGATGGGCTAGAAAAGGCCTAGGAGTGGGAAGGAAGCGGCCACCCTTAATTAAGCTACAGTCACAGCATTTTCCTGGTGTGAAAATGAGAAAACATGGAAAACCATATTGATGGCTGCCGACAGTGGGATTCGAACCCACAATCTCCCAGATGCAACCTCACAGCTGCGCACCCTTAACCGCACGGCCAACTTGCCCGGTTTATTACTGTTTATTATTCATCTTGAGTTATTTTGGCGAATACCTTTCCACTTACCTTGATAACCACCCAAGTGGTAAGAACCAATCTGACTATTAATCATGATTAATTTCATTAATGTTAAGAGAATTGATACAACTTTAACCACTGGCAAAAGGAGTACCTGATTAAAGATATACAATTCAGTAACCTCAGGAAAGGTGTAAAACGTAGAAATATTCAAGGGCGAGGCTGACAGGCATGGTTGGCTCATAAGACGAACGGAATGCGTCAAATAGACCGCAAGTAAAAGAGAACAAACAAAATAGTTCTATCACTCTTCGTTTGGTTTAATAAGGTCAATCGCTCAAATACGAGATACGCCATCCTTCTGATAGTAGACCTTTTGGCAGGTAAGGAAAACCCTGCGGGACAAAATACGGCACGTCGCGGTTCCAAAAACCTTAAAACTAGTTATTTGGATGTTAAATAATAATAATAATAATAATAATAATAATAATAATAATAATAATAATAATAATAATAATAATAATAAAATATATACGTGGGGGGACAGCATAGTATTTTCTTTATCGTCTCCGAGTGGACGAAATACTTCTAAGACTTATTTGGATTCTTAACCTCCACTACTGTCAGTCTTTCCCATGTAACCAAAGAGTAGTATAAGAACAAATATTTTATTTTAAGAGACTGTACATTTTACTTGAATATAATCACTTTAACAATACACCTCATGACAAGGCTTTACCCGTCTTCTCGAAGAGTACATATTACAAAAATATTGATTTCCGATTATGGATGTTATGCACACGAAATATAGCAATATTTAATGAATAGGCACGAGAAACAATACACATTTTCTCTAAATGTTCTCCAAATGATTTCTTCACAATGGTACTTTTGAAAGATTTTGATGTTTTTAGGAAATATGTAGATGCAAGTAGAAGAATGATTTTGAAAAACTGCTGATTCTTCAAGTCGTTCACTCTGGCCATATATCTTTAACTTCTAATGATACAATAATTATAATACACTCACAGTGAAAATGAACTCTTTAAACATAAGAGATTTTCTGTGTTCAAATTTTCTTTCCACAGTAAGAAGTAAAATATAACGAGGTCATGGAATGTAGGGAAATGGAAAACATAGAATGTTTTAATCTGTTAAAAAGTAACGTTCTCAGCCGTACACAAGTCATTCATAATCTAACATTTACACTTTTGCACTTATTATCAACTTAAACGATACATTCACTCAAAATATTACATCACTTCATCGTACGGGAGAAAGAAACCTCTCTTTGACGAGCACCTGAAGCGACCCATCATAGAAATGAAACCTGTGCGATAAAAGTTAAATTCCAACGTTTGCCCTTTCTACAGTGAATGATGAGATCAAAGAAACCGTACTAGATGTACACACTAACATATATGATTGAAAATGAATAGTTTGTTGACAAAATTTTGAGTTTCTGATACGGAGGATGACAAGGCTTTTTCCGTCTTCTCGAAGAGTACATATTAAAAAAAGTATTGAAGATTTCCGATTGTGTATGTGTGGGTCTCTGTATTTCAGGGGTACAAAGTAGTTAAGATGGGATTCATTTTGGAGTTCGACATCTAATAGATATTTGTATGTATGTTCAGTCGTCAGCCCTAAGGCTGGTTGGATCCTCAACAGCTCCGCCATCAGCTGTCATAGATGGCTGAGACATCACTGAAGAGGCGTACTAGGGAATGAGGAGTGAGGTAGTTTCCCGTTGCTTTCCTCACCGACCCAGAAGTTGCTTTTACATATCAGTCTGCCAAGCCCACTGAAATGCATGCATCAACCGACCCCATGAGAAACATCTTCACACCATTCATTGCAGGGACTGATATTTACAGAATTAAATTTTTTTGACATGTTGATCCTTTGATCAAATTTTAAGAATATTCACGATTTTTGTTTGTTTCGTTTTTTCTTTATTTCTTTGAATTTTCTTTGCTAACTTATGTCTCCTCCCCTGCGAACCATGTGACCTTGCCGCGGTGGGGAGGCTTGCGTGTCCCAATGAAGCAGATAGCCGAGCCGCAGGTGCAACCATATCGGATGGGTATCTGTTGAGAGACCAGACTAAGGAATGGTTAATCGAAAGGGGGGTAGCAGCCTTTCGGTAGTTGGAAGGGCATCTAGATGATTGACTGATACGGCCTTGTACTAATACTCAACATGGCTTAGCTGTGTTGATACTGCTACACGGCTGAAATCAACGGGAAACTACAGACGTAACTACCTCCCGGGGGCATGCAGCTCTCTCTGTATGAATGATGTACTGAAGATGGCTTCCTCCCGGGTAAAATATTCCGGAGGTAAACTAGTCCCCGATTCGGATCTCCGGGTGGGGACTATATGAGAGGGGGCGATCATCAGGAAGATGGATACTGACATTCTGCGAGTCGGAGCGTGGAATGTTAGAAGTTTGAATCGTTGTGGTGGGTTAGAAAATCTGAAAACGGGGATGGATAGACTAAAGTTAGATGTAGTTGGTATAAGTGAAGTACGTTGGCAGGAAGAACAGGATTTTTGGTCACGCGATTACCGAATTATCAACATAAAATCAAACAGGGGAAATGCAGGAGTCGGTTTAATAATGAATAAGAAAATAGGGCAGCGGGTAAGCTACTACGACCAGCATAGTGAAAGAATTATTGTCGTCAAGATAGACACCAAACCAATGCCCACCACAATAGTGCAGATCTATATGCCTACTAGTTCAGCGGATGATGAGGAAATCGAAAGAATATATGAAGAGATAGATTTAATACAATATGTAAAAGGTGACGAGAATCTAATTGTGATGGGAGACTGGAATGGAGTGGTAGGCCAAGGAAGAGAACGTAATACAGTAGGAGAATTTGGACTGGGACAAACGAACGAAAGAGGAAGTCGACTGGTTGAATTCTACACTGATCATAATTTAGTCCTTGCCAATACTTGGTTCAAACACCACAAACGACGGCTGTATACGTGGACGAGACCTGGAGACATTGGAAGGTATCAAATAGACTTCATTATGATTAGGCAGAGATTCAGAAATCAGGTGTTGGATTGCAAAACGTTCCCAGGAGCAGACGTGGACTCTGACCACAACTTGTTGGTCATGAAATGCCATCTGAAGTTGAAGAAATTGAAGAAAGGAAAGAATGCAAAAAGATGTGATCTAGACAAGTTGAACGAAAATAGTGTGAGGGATTGTTTCACGGAACATGTTGCACAAGTGCTAAATGAAAAGGCTGAAGGAAACACTATAGAAGAAGAGTGGATAGTCATGAAAAATGAAGTCAGTAGGTCTTCTGAAGAAATGTTAGGAAGGAAGAAAAGATCAACTAAGAATCAGTGGATAACTCAGGAGATACTAGTCCTGATTGATGAACGACGAAAATACAAGAATGCTAGAAATGAAGAGGGCAGAAAAGAATACAGGCGATTAAAGAATGAAGTGGATGGAAAGTGCAAGGTAGATAAGGAAGAATGGCTGAAGGAGAAGTGCAAGGATGTCGAAGGTTGAATGGTCCTAGGAAAGGTAGATGCTGCATACAGAAAAATCAAGGAAACCTTTGGAGAAAGGAAATCTAGGTGTACGAATATTAAGAGCTCAGATGGAAAGCCACTTTTAGGGAAAAAAAGACAAAGCAGAAAGATGGCAGGAACATATCCAACAGTTGTATCAAGGTACAAATGTAGATAGTTTGGTTCTGGAACATGAAGAGGCTGTTGATGCTGATGAAATGGGAGACCCAATTTTGAGGTCAGAGTTTGACAGAGCTGTGAGTGACCTAAATAGGAACAAGGCATCTGGAATTGATGACATTCCCTCTGAGTTACTGACTGCCTTAGGAGAAACCAGCATGGCAAGGTTATTCCATTTAGTGTGTAAGATGTATGAGATACGAGAAGTCCCATCCGATTTTCGGCAGAATGTTGTTATACCTGTTCCCAAGAAAGCCGGTGCTGACAGATGTGAAAACTACCGCACCATTAGTTTATATCTCATGCCTGCAAAATTTTAACACGTATTATTTACAGAAGAATGGAAAAACAAGTTGAAGCTGAGTAGGGAGAAGATCAATTTGGCTTCAGAAGAAATGTAGGAATACGTGAAGCAATCCTGACTTTACGTCTGATCTTAGAGGATCGAATCAAGAAGGGCAAGCCCACGTACATGGCATTCGTAGATCTAGAAAAGGCATTCGATAATGTTAATTGGACCAAGCTATTTAAGATTCTGAAGATGATTGGGATCAGATACCGAGAACGAAGAATTATCTTCAGTCTGCAGTGATAAGAATCGAGGGCTTTGAAAAAGAAGCAGCAAACCAGAAAGGAGTGAGCCATGGCTGCAGTTTGTCCCCACTCCTTTTCAATGTTTACATAGAACAGGCAGTAAATGAAATCAAAGAGGAATTTGGAAAGGGAATCACAGTCCAAGGAGAGGAAATCAAAACCTTGAGATTTGCCGATGATAGTGTTATTTTATCTGAGACTGCAGAAGATCTCGAGAGGTTGCTGAATGGTATGGATGTAGTCTTGCGTAAGGTGTACAAGATGAAAATAATAAGTCCAAAACAAAAGTAATGGAGTGCAGACGAACGAAGGCAGGTGATGCAGGAAATATTTGATTAGGAAATGAAGATATTCTCCAAACCGAGTATGTCGCAGAAAATTTAGCGCTAATTTACCGATGAACAGATACGTTGACAATTTGTAATTATGAGGGGAACCATTTGAATATTGTTACTTGGGTAGTAAAATAACTAACGGTGGCAGAAGTAAGGAGGACATAAAATGCAGACTAGCACAACCAAGGAAGAGCTTTCTTAAGGAAAGAAATTTGCTCACTTCAAACATTGATGTAGGAATTAGAAAGATGTTTTTGAAGACTTTCATGTGGAGCGTGGCATTGTATGGAAGTGAAACATGGACGATAACTAGCTCAGAAAGAAAGAGAATAGAAGCTCTTGAAATGTGGTGTTACAGAAGAATGCTGAAGGTGAGATGGATAGATCGAATCACGAATGAAGAGATACTGAATCGAATTGGTGAGAGGAGATCGATTTGGCTAAATTTGACGAGAAGAAGAGATAGAATGATAGGACACATCTTACGACACCCAGGACTTGTTAATTTAATTTTTGAAGGAAGTGTAGTTGGTAAGAACGGTAGGGGTAGGCCAAGGTATGAATATGACATGCAGATTAGATCAGATGTAGGATGCAATAGTTGCGTAGAAATGGAAAGTTTAGCACAGTATAGGGTGGCATGGAGGGCTGCATCAAACCAGTCTATGGACTGATGACTCAAACACACAACTTATGTCTATTTTTCTTCATGTTACTTCGCCATTTTTGAATTTTATTCAGATCCTTCCAATGAATACCGTTTGCTCATATTAGCATTGTTTCTGAACAATATAATAAATGCCGGTATTCATTATTGTTTCATAATACGGGTTAGAGACTCTTGTAATGAGTTCGATCTATTTCCATGTCTGTGTGGGTTTAATTTCTATGTTTGTCCTGAAACTGGAGCCAAATATTTTTATCTCAAGTACGTGTATTAATAATTTACTGACTTTTTAAAATTCTAATTTATTATCGCAAAGTATTCAAGATCTCGTGAGTAGACTACATTTCCAACGACGAGGAACTCAGTCGTGCTGGGAAATCATGTGAAATCTCAACCCTCCCAAACAGGAAAGCAGTGTATTTCAGTCACGTCTTCTGAAATGACAAATATAGCCTAATACAATTGATCATAGAAGGTAAGACAAAAGGAAAATGTAGAAGTGGGCGGAGAAGATTATCTGACAGTCGCTCGATCCACGATATGGCAACTCTGATACAGGACGTTCAAAATAGGGAAAAATACGCCATGGTGGTCGCCAACCTTCTGTGAGGGGATCGCACAATAATAATAATAATAATAATAATAATAATAATAATAATAATAATAGTAATAATAATAATAATAATAATAATAATAATAATAATAATTGCATTAAATTCTTTATGCGAAATTCACTGAAGATGAAATCTTTGGAAGATATTAACGGTTTAATGACGTCGACATTAGAACTTGACAGAACAATTATATTTGCTCATCTAGCTCTGTAATGACATAAAATGCTAAATCTAATCTATGATCAGTACTTTTGAGTGGCTAGTAGTTTAACTACTCTACGGAGGGAGAATAGTTGCGATGAAAGTGACGAGTAATAGTGAAACAGATGCTCGTAACGGGAGGTTTATATTCTCCAAACCGAGTATGTCGCAGAAAATTTAGCGCTAAATTACCGATGAACAGATACGTTGATAATTTGTAATCATGAGGGGAACCATTTGAATTCATAACCCTTTAATCCAAATTCCTTCTCTGTGTCTTGTTTTGGAGTATCGGGGGAGTTCAGACCAAGATTCACTAATGTGATATTTGGCTGATATCCGAATTCATTGGCAACGTAATTAACATTTCTACCAATGCCATCTCGACCATTGACGAAATAACCTCCCTGCTTGTCTCCATTTCTATACCCTGATTCATGATGACCATGAAAACCCACAGTGTAATTGAATATATACAATAACTTCATGACGTCAGATATACTAACTCCTGGAGGTGGGCCGTCACGTATTACACCTATTGGGCTGGGAGTTGTTCTTCCGGGGGAAGTCGGCTGGGTTTGAGGTGGGAGACTACCTCGGTTGCTTGAGGTTGTTTGAGGAGGTATTATGCCATTGGTTGGAGAGCTTGGAGGAGAAAATCCTGGAATACCTGAGATTGCACTGTCTGGAGTATCTGGAGCATTGGTGTTGGGAAATTGAGGCGACGACTTACCAGGAACATAATTGTTTGAATTTTGAGGGTATGAAGCAACGGGGATGTTAAGGTTTGGAGTAGGAGATGGGCTACCGAGAGTATCAACGCTGGATGTTATAGGAGGGGAAGTATTAGGATAGTTATAGTTTGGAGTTTGAGGTAGTGGATTTTGCGGCGATCGAGGAGGTACACTACCCGCAGTATTGCTGTAAGGAATTTTTGGAGAAGGATTTGTTTGTACATTAGTATTTGGAAACTGAGGCCTTGAATTATCTGAAGGTAAACGCGGTGTTTGATTAGGTGTTATTGTAGATACTGAACCAGGAATATTAACAGGCTGTACTCCAAAAGAATTCTGAGGTGGTCTTCCACCTGGAGTAGTAAATGGCGGTGGTACTTGAGGGGATGATAAAGTAAATGGAGATTTCGTCGTAAATACATTTCCTTGCGTATTTTTATCATTCCGCGGGATCCCTGAAGTAGTTTCCGGGAAAAATGTTGCTTTATCTGCGCTAATGGGTGGTTGCAATTCCGTAGGAGGTTTAGGATTCGTTTCCTGATTCCTAGGAATGTTTACATTAGCTATGAGTGGCTGCTGGCCACCTCGAGGACTATCTTCTGGGGTTATAAAATTTCGCCTACTGTCTACAGGCTGAGGACTTGGCACGGGGCCATTTCCTCGCGGCAAAGATACTTCAGGAGGCTGCTCAGGGAAAGAACCCTTAGGAACTGAGCTGCTGAATGGGAACCCAGGTTTAGAAGGAAGCGGCGCTGGTCTGTTATCTCGATTCAGTAACGGCGGAGGCAGTGGCTTAGTCGTCGTCGTCGTCGTCGTTGGAATCACGCAGTTACTGCAACCATTATGGACCTTGAAAATCTTCTTTGTAGAAGTGATAAGGGGTGGAGAAGTGCTGGTTTCTTGTAAAATTGGTGGCCTCGTAGAACTTCCGGGGAAGGAGGCTGTTTTAGATGGCGGTGGAGGTTGAGTGCTAATAGCCACACTTGGAGATGAAGATTTTACTCCTGTATTTCCTATAGGCACAGGGGAAGTCTTGAAACTTGCATCAGGGTTGCCAAATGGAGCTGTAAATAAATAAATGAATAAATAAATAAATAAATAAATAAATAAATAAATAAATAAATAAATAAATAAATAAATAAATAAATAAATAAATAAATAAATAAATAAATAAATAAATAAATAAATAAATAAATAAATAAATAAATAACAAGAGTTTTATCTGTACATTGCTCAGAATTTAAAAAGAATGGTATTTCTGTATCGGTCATGTCCACAGTAAAAGGGAAATGTACTTTAACTTTTCCGTAATTTCTGTCTATCTGTCTGTCGGTATGTAAGTACACGCATCACGAGAAAACGGCCGAAGATGATTTAATGAAAATCGGTATGTAAAGTCGGGGAATAACCCACTACAATCTAAATAATTTTATTCACGCTGAGTGAAATGGTAGTTTAGGGGAAGGCCTAAAATTTAATTCTCAAATATTTATGTTATTTATTGTTCGTATCTACTAGTTACGTAGAATTAAATTTCCGATCATTTATGTCTTATACATTTCTATCTTACTGGCTATGATAACAGAGGTATTCATGACTTTGTAGTTTTGTTGCTAAGTCCATATTAACACCGAGTCACGAGAAAATGGGTAAACAAAATTCAGTGAATTTATATAGAGTCGGGGAATAAGAAACTACAGTCTAAGCTATAAAAATATTCACCTTGAATGATATGCTAGTTTAGGGGAATGCGCCTAAAATTTAGTTTTTAAATTCCTATGTTATTGGTCCTATCGAAAAGTACTACATAGCAAAAGTTATAGATAATACAATTTCCAATCATTTATGTTTTATTCAGTTGTACCATACCGACTAGATAAGAGGGGTATTTCAAAGTCGGAAGAAAGCTAAATGTGAAGGCCTACAATATCGAAAGCTCATAACATTGATCAACAGTAACATTTCATTGACCATTGTTTGTTGTGATAATCTTTGTCTCTTATGCTGCCACTCATCTCTGATAGATGGGATTACTGCTGCGAATGAAGTAAAACAGCCTGTCTGAATATTGGCAGGAAGTAACTGGGGAGTTAGATAACTTTTTTCTTTACCACGCCATTCCTCTGGTTCATAAATTTCCTGATACTGCTAGTACGTAACGCACTGCTTCATCGTAGTATTCCAGTTATTCGATCCCTACTCTGAGACACTGATTGGTATGGACAGCGTCCTCACTTAACAGAATAACAGCAGAGGAATGCTCACGACTCACGGCTGCTTGCGGCCTGGTCATTCCAGCTCTGGAACTTTGGACTGTTAGACCGGCTGCGTAGTACTGCTCGTTAAAAGTAAGAAAATGTGTGGTTTTTCATTTGATCGATTATTTCATATGCTAGCAATGCTTTTAATCGCGACATTCCTACTGGCGTCATTGTAATGACCTATGTTGATTTCAGGTGGCAAAAACCACTACGACGGTCTTTCTGAGGATGTAAAAGGGCAGGTGGAGAGTGAGTGTTTGCCATCATAATGAAAACTCCGTAACTTGATCGCGACTGTTGGTAGGCAAGAGGACCTACCATTACAATGACAATTCCCTAACCCAGTCTTCACTTAAGAAAAGGCGTTTGGTGACTTTCCCGTCGCGTTTCTAGGGTAGCGTTAATAGCTATGCAATTTAACAATCTTACTCACAACGTCTACACTACCTAACCTAGAATTCTGTACACAATGTAGAATTCCGTAGCGAAGCACGGGTACATCTGCTAATAAATAAATAAATAAATAAATAAATAAATAAATAAATAAATAAATAAATAAATAAATAAATAAATAAATAAATAAATAAATAAATAAATAAATAAATAAATAAATAAATAAATAAATAAATAAATAAATAAACATTATAGACTGTTATGCCTTTCAACGTTTAGTCTGCGAGCCTCTGTGCGGTGTAGCCCTTGTACGGCAGACCATCCGATGAAGGTGGGTGGCATCTGCCATGTGTAGGTAACTGCGTGTTATTGTGGTAGAGGATAGTGTTATGTGTGGTGTGTGAGTTGCAGGGATGTTGGGGACAGCACAAACACCCAAGCCGCGAGCCATTGGATTTAACCAATGAAGGTTAACATCCCCGACCCGGCCGGGAATCGAACCAGGGACTGTTGATCGCAACTGCGAGCTCACTGCATTAGGTTTACTGCAGGTATATTCAACCTCACTTACTATATTACCATCCTGGGAGAACACACGTCCTAAATACTTGAAATTATCTACCTGTTCCAGCTTTGTATCACCAATCTGACATTCAGTTCTCTTGGCTTTCTTATCTACTAACATCAATTTAGTCTTCGAAAAGCTAATTTTCATACCATACTCATTGCATCTATTTTCAAGTTCCAATATATTAGACTGCAGGCTTTCGGAACAATCTGCCATTAAAACCAAGTCGTCAGCATAGGCCAGACTGCTTACTACATTTCCACCTAACTGAATCTCTCCCTGCCACTTTATACCTTTCAGCAGATGATCCATGTAAACTATGGGCAACGAAGGTGAAATATTACAGCCTTGTCTAACCCCTGTAAGTACCCTGAACCAAGAACTCATTCTACCACCAATTCTCATTGAAGCCCAATTGCCAACACAAATGTCCTTGTTTGATTTTAATAATCTGCCCTTATTCCCATAGTCCCCTAGTATGGCGAACATCTTTTCCCTCGGTACCCTGTCATATGCTTTCGCTAGATCTACGACACATAAACACAACTGTCCATTCCTCTCATAGCATTTTTCAATTACCTTTCACATACAAAAAATGTGATTCTGACACCCTCTCTGTGGTCTGAAACCACACTGGTTTTCATCCAACTACCTCTCAACCACTGATCGCACCCTCCCTTCCAAGATGCCAATGAATACTTTGTCTTGTACGTAGTACAGTCATTAAGTTCTGAGACTGACCGCATGATGGCGCTACGGTGCACTATAGCGCATAGGTGGCGCCGTGGTATGGTACCATATCAGTTAGTCGTCCCTACAAGAGACGGTTGAGTGCATGCACTGGAAGCAGACGTACGGTCGTTGTTGTAACAGTGATTTGAGTGCGCCAGTCGGACCTTGACATGTCACAGTTTGAGCAACGGGCAAACATCAAGTTCTGCCAAAAATTAAGCAAAACCGCTGCCGAAACGTTTGAAATGATGCAGCAGGTTTACGGTGAGGACGCATTGAGTCGCAGTGTTGTGTTTAGGTGGCACCGACGTTTTGTGCAAGGACGTGACAGTTTGGAAGATGATGTGCGTACTGGTCGGCCACAAATAGTTCGAACGTAACGCAAGATCCAAGAAGTTGCAACTTTGGTGCGTGCTAACAGCTCCCAATCTGTAGACGATCTCGCAGCAGCAATAGGGGTCAGCCATGGTACTTGCCACAAAATTCTGACGGATGACCTCAACATGTCTCGTGTTACCCAGCACAGTGTGCCACGAATCCTGTCGCAAGACCAACGTGATGATCGCATGCCGATTTGTGGTGACCTCATCAGTAGTGCTGACGATGATCCGACATTTCTCAACCGGATAATAACTGGAGACGAAACATGGCGTTTCCTTTCAGCGGTGCTTCCAGCAGCTATACCAACGCTAGCAAACGTGCATAACGGTCAACAGCGACTATTTTGAGGGTGGATGTGGTTCTGTTTAAGTGGTTAACGGCCAACGGCGACTACTTTGAAGGTGGATGTGGTTCTGTCTAGGTGTACGCCGTGTATTGCGGCATCGTGTGCAACATACAGAGTCGTATGGGTGCCTATCCTCCAGGCGTCAAGTCTCAGAACTTAATGACTGTACTACGTATACTGATCAATGAAGTACGGTACCTCGATAGTTGTTGCAATCCTTCCTGTTCCCCTTCTTATAGGTAGGTGCAATTACTACTTTTATCCAATCTGAAGGTACCTTACCAACACTCCATGCTAATTTTATTACTCTATGAAGCCATTTCACTCTGCCTTCCCACTATACTTACACTATTTCAGATATAATTTCACCTATTCCTGCTGCTTTATGAAATGAAGTTTATTTACCACCTTTTCCACTTCCTCACGCGTAATTTCATCAGCATCATTTTCCTCCTCCCCATGGGCTCGGTTGTTTGCGACACCACCTGGAAGATTTCCTTTTAAGTTGAGAAGATTTTCAAAATATTCCCTCCACCTGTCCAGTGATTCCCTAGGATCTATTAGATTTCACCTGAATTACCCAAAACACTGTTCATTTCCTTTTTCCCTCCCTTCTTAAGATTGTTTATTAGGCACTGTTCAGAAAGGTTTCCATGCTGCCTGACCTAGCCTTTCCAGGTTATTACCAAAATCTTCCCACGGCTTCTTTTTGGATTCAACAACTATTTGTTTCGCTCTGTTTCTTTCATCTACTCACATCAGCCCTTGTTTGGAGCCATTTCTCTTAAGCCTTCTTTTTACGTTTACAAGCTGCTCTCACTTCATCATTCCACCAAGATGTTCGCTTTTTTCCATCTTTACACACAGTTGTTCCTAGGCATTCCCTTGCTGTTTATACTACAGCATCCCTGTATGCCACCCATTCTCTTTCTATATCCTGAACCTGCTTACTGTCTAGTATTCGGAACTTCTCACTAATCATATCCATGTCCTTCTGTCTAATTTACTCACCCTGGAGATTTACTACTCTTATTCCTTTGCAGACAGATTTCACTTTCCATACCCTGGGCCTATATCATCGAAAAAACCCGGACAACTCGTACATTCCTAACAGATTTTATGAATTCGAAGTCGGTTAAGATATAGTCTATTATGGATCTCCCATGTGTAGCGGTGAATAGCCTTATGCTTGAAGAACGTATTCGTAACTGTTTAACCCATACTAGCACAGAAGTCTAGCAAACTCTTCCCATTCCTATTAGCTTCCATATCTTACCCGCATTTACAAATAACCTTTTCGTATCCTTTAGTTCTATTTCCAACTCTCGCATTGAAGTCGACCATTAGCACTAACTATCCTTGCTGTTGACCCTGACTACGATGTCACTCAATGCTTCATAAAACTTGTCAACTTATCCTCATATGTACCCTCACATGGTGAATACACTGAGAAAGTTCTCTCCTCATTCCTCCAACTGCCAAATCTACCCACATCATTCGCTCATTTACGCGCCTAAGAGAAACTAATAAATAAATAAATAAATAAATAAATAAATAAATAAATAAATAAATAAATAAATAAATAAATAAATAAATAAATAAATAAATAAATAAATAAATAAATAAATAAATAAATAAATAAATAAATAAATAAATAAATAAAAAAATGTGTCTGTTAGATGCGATAAATAATTAGACAAGTTTCTGTGATCTGATTACTCTTGATTATTGTTGGATGAATCCTACGGTTTTGTTACTTAAGAGACATGATATAGTAAACAGACAGTACTGAACACAGTTTAAGTTTTTTTCGGATATAGAAATTGCGGCAATGGCTTTCAATTTAGAACATTTGTGCTAAACCAAGTTTGTCCTTGTGTTGCACCATTCTGACGTCGCTCTCGCGGAAATTTCTCGAACGTATAAATTTGTAATATTTCCAAACATGACGTATCTTTAGCTTCTCCTTGACAGATAGCGTCTCATGCCATCAATTTCTGACGAAGCATTTCTCTCTTGTGACACTCTCTGTTTTTCGCTCTCTGTGAGAGACAACAATGTCTGGAAGGCGGAAACGTTAAGGTACAAAATGATTGCACTTGATTTTGTGTGGTTTATCAAATGAATTTATCGTCCACCCTACGCGACTCTCTGCTCAGTGTCAATGATTTTGATTATATCGAATCTGCTGGTTCCATTCTTCGGGATGTAAGGTATTTATTTTTATTTTTGGTTTGCCGTAGTTATGCAGATCTAGAGTACTGAGACCCTGTTCTACAGGTTTTTTTAAAAATTTTCATTTGCTGTAGGTTTTATTGGTTTCTCTTGTGTGCGTTTGTTTTTCGTACAAATTATTCAATATTTGGGAACGGAAAATAGCTCTGTGTGAATGATGTGTGTTTGCGTGTTTTTCTGAATTGAGACCCTACGCTATGTTTTCTTCATGCTTATGATTGGCTGACCTTGTGTTGGTGTTGATGTTGCGTTAACGCTAATGTTGTGTAATTCATGTTTGTCCTAGAAGAGGCAATATGAATATGTCATGTAGCGTGGATACTAGATAAAGGTCATGATTGTTACTGGATGAGGCTATCCATTATGCGTTGATCCTTGGGTTACAACCTGGCAAGTTTTAATCAAGCTCGTAGGCCAGTGATCTTATTTATCATGCAGTACGAATTTTCTCGTAACGTATCTTGATAATAATATTCATTTTGTCCTGCAAACATTTGGCCTGTAGACCATGCATGAGTGAGTTGGCGTGGATTTATTTGTTTGAATATATGTTATTTTTCCGTATCTCACAGGTGTATATTTAACGCAACCCTTATTTTACTTTTTATTTGCTTGTGTTCTCGGCTTACACGCCGGTTTGATTGTGTATTTTAAAGATTTGCTCTTCATTTTACCTTCTTCATTGTTGGATACATTTAACGATCTCGTAACTATGGCAACCTCTCATCTTTCATATATTGTTCTTTTTTGTTTCTTGCCGGCCCATCTTCCCGGTGTTGTTTGTTTATTGTCTAGGGATGCGGATCTTTAGAGGTGATTGTTGTGAGCCGCGTCTTTTAAAATAAGATACGATTTGAACTCGTGTCTGATATTACCGAATGCTCGTCTGTGTGATTTAAGAAAGTAAATGTTGGCTTTCATTGTACGTATCCAACTTCTCGCTTTGGTGAAAGAGATGCTTTGTTCCAAATAATTAATTACTTCGCCAAGAAAGAGGTTGTTCTAATTCTGGTTGTAATTGCAATTCACAATGTTTCCTTACAATTTTGTTAATATCTACCAAACGGCACTTATTATGGGAAACACAACTGCGAAAGTCCTTACGTCTGTGATACGTAAGTAATCTCTTTTCTGTATCCTCTCTTATTTTTATCCACTTTATTTTTTCATTCGAATTCCTACTTGTGTTAATAAATTTATGTTTTTGATACCATTCTTTCATTTTCGGGTGCGGGTTATCACCTTTCTGCTTCCTATCGTTGATTGATGAGGTACGTGTCCAGCTCCAGTTTATTTTAGCCTGTTCCGAGCAGTCCACGAGATATTTGTGTTAGTAGGTGTGTGTGCGGTGAGGGGTACACATTTCACCTGAAGTCCGTCCTTCAAGATTGATTTAGGCAATACTAAAGACCCTAACGTCCTTTTTGTTTCTTTCTGTTAGTAGGCCTACTTGAGAACGTTTTACAGTTTTGAAGAATAATTGAGACCTTTTTAATCTGCCATCCTATTTCCTGAGTGCGGTAAGCGCAAGATATTTGTTATAACCTTTTGTCTTGTATTGATCACTAAATATAGCAAGGAGTAGTATCTCCCCTAATCTATTGAAAGGGGCCGTTTAGCTTATGAGTGACTACCTTAACTTACCTATTCATTTGACTTGATGGTGAAAATGACGAGTGCGTCGGTTGATATCATAAATGTATCTTCAAGTTTTGAACTCCTTTGTTTTTTTACAACTCTCTTACTCATGGTTTACAGATTTAGTCGATCCTCTATTAAGGGAAACTTTAAACATCTCGCAAGGTTTACGCCAGGGCCTTTCAGAGTGCATGCACCATGCACCGTGCACGGTGCAAAAGACGACTTCGCTTAGTTGACCAGAGTGCAGACCCCCACTCCTCAATTTGGAGCAATAGCGCTGTCTCTCTCTTTCCCCACGCCTGTCTCGCTCGCTCCACCTGTCTCCCTCTTCCTCACTTGCTCCGTAGCGCTCCACATCCGAGCCGAGCTTAGCCGAGTAGCCCAGAGACGAAGAGTTGGTCCGAGTCGAGCCGAGTGGGAACGATGCACTGTGCACAGGAACTCTGTGCCCCAGTTTGCACGCGTGAGATTTTGGGCGTTTGAGAGACCCTGGCTTACGCAGTTGACAGATGGAGCTCGGGGGAATCCATCCGCCCATCCTCAACACCCCCCCCCCCCCCAACACCGAATGAACACCCAGATTTGTTCTGCTCCTTTTACTCTCCACGACCAAGTCAATTAATTTTCTATGTAGCCAACTTTTCTCCTATCACCCTGCTTCACCCCTCCATGGAAACAAGATCCTACGTACATAGTCATCCAATGCGTTCGTTCCATACTTAGTCTTTGTTTCTCATCTCTTGTCATTGTTCACCCCTATACACACAATAATATATTCAATCTTTTTATTACTTCCATTATACTGTATATAAGATGACTGGTGCCTTCTCAACATTCATTCCGATACAGCAAGGACAGTCTGTAAAGACAGTGATGTAATAATTATCTGTACCATGAGATGACTTCCTTTTCATAAAATACCGCTTATCACAATTGTGTTAACACTGTTACAGCTCGATTTGACTTCTCTCACTGTAGTAAAATATCTGGAGATTCTTAAAAAGGTACTGTTGATCAAAATTTCATTAGTCTTTTTTATAACTCGATTTTGATTTTCTGACTTACTAAAACATTGGGAGTTTCTTATGAGGTACCATTGGTCACAATTATTGTGAATTTACTTTAATTGGTTTGTTACATCTTGATTTGACCTTTCACACTACACTTAAATACCATGAGAGTATAAATTTTCAATACTGTATTTGACATGATCACATGCTCCAATTTTGTATTCTCTACCTGGGTTTCAACAATACTGAACAATAAAGTAATATGAAAACGTATGGTTTCTTGAGAAGGTTTGCAACCCACAAAGTACAGGGTAAAGTTTGTGAGGCTCTAAAACTGTGCGTAGTATCTGATAACAAAGAAACGAAGTAACTGGTTGGTCCAAAGGGGATATTAAGAGTTCCTCCTGAGGACTGAGTTCATCCTCCCAGGGAATAGCCTACATCTGTAATTGTAAATAAAATTAAAGCGTATTCTATCAGTGCATTACGCTTTTGCTGAAGGGCATTATTTCTATGTACACTGACTGACAGAGCAAATGCAACACCAAGAAGGAGTGGTCAGAACTTTATGCCAATTACAGGGTAGACTGACGTCACTGAGGTATGCTCATGATGTGAAATGCGCCGCTGTGCTGCGCACGTAGCGAACGATAAATGGGACACGGCGTTGGCGAATGGCCCACTTCGTACCGTGATTTCTCAGCCGACAGTCATTGTAGAACGTGTTGTCGTGTGCCACAGGACACGTGTATAGCTAAGAATGCCAGGCCGCCGTTAACGGAGGCATTTCCAGCAGACAGACGACTTTACGAGGGGTATGGTGATCGGGCTGAGAAGGGCAGGTTGGTCGCTTCGTCAAATCGCAGCCGATACCCATAGGGATGTGTCCACGGTGCAGCGCCTGTGGCGAAGATGGTTGGCGCAGGGACATGTGGCACGTGCGAGGGGTCCAGGCGCAGCCCGAGTGACGTCAGCACGCGAGGATCGGCGCATCCGCCGCCAAGCGGTGGCAGCCCCGCACGCCACGTCAACCGCCATTCTTGAGCATGTGCAAGACACCCTGGCTGTTCCAATATCGACCAGAACAATTTCCCGTCGATTGGTTGAAGGAAGCCTGCACTCCCGGCGTCCGCTCAGAAGACTACCATTGACTCCACAGCATAGACGTGCACGCCTGGCATGGTGCCGGGCTAGAGCGACTTGGATGAGGGAATGGCGGAACGTCGTGTTCTCCGATAAGTCACGCTTCTGTTCTGTCAGTGATAATCACCGCAGACGAGTGTGGCGAGGGAGTGGAGAAAGGTCAAATCCGGCAGTAACTGTGGAGCGCCCTACCGCTAGACAACGCGGCATCATGGTTTGGGGCGCTATTGCGTATGATTCCACGTCACCTCTAGTGCGTATTCAAGGCACGTTAAATGCCCACCGCTACGTGCAGCATGTGCTGCGGCCGGTGGCACTCCCGTACCTTCAGGGGCTGCCCAATGGTCTGTTTCAGCAGGATAATGCCCGCCCACACACTGCTCGCATCTCCCAACAGGCTCTACGAGGTGTACAGATGCTTCCGTGGCCAGCGTACTCTCCGGATCTCTCACCAATCGAACACGTGTGGGATCTCATTGGACGCCGTTTGCAAACTCTGCCCCAGCCTCGTACGGACGACCAACTGTGGCAAATGGTTGACAGAGAATGGAGAACCATCCCTCAGGACACCATCCGCACTCTTATTGACTCTGTACCTCGACGTGTTTCTGCGTGCATCGCCGCTCGCGGTGGTCCTACATCCTACTGAGTCGATGCCGTGCGCATTGTGTAACCTGCATATCGGTTTGAAATAAACATCAATTATTCGTCCGTGCCGTCTCTGTTTTTTCCCCAACTTTCATCCCTTTCGAACCACTCCTCCTTGGTGTTGCATTGTCACTGTCAGTCAGTGTATATAGTGATAAAATGAATGTTTAACATTTGTCATTTGATGAAAAAATGCCATTCGGAACGTCAGTGAAAGATATTTAATGCTCACTTACATGGGGCAACACGAACATTCTTCATACTGATGATCTTGAAGTCACCGTTCTCATCCGTTGCGTAAACTGTCACATGGTAGATACCGTCCGCCGTAATGAAGCCGAACTCGCCAGTTATAATCCCGGCTTCATCTGGGAACAAACAATTACATTTATTTTCAAGGGGCGATATAATTGAAGTATGAAATTTGAACAAATAAATATTGTTCCATTTCCCCCCTTGTTTTCTATTATTATTAAATATGATTTAATCCCTCTCGCATTTTCTAAGTGCCCAATGCCCATTTTAGATGGTGGTACAACGAACATAAACATCTCGTACTCATACCTGTTCACCTTAACAGTATTCAATATTTTCTTGAGTACAACGTGCTCGTTGTGGGATTCCAATTTGCTTTGTATTATGAAGTGCACTGAATATTAGTATCGATTTTGATATGTAGAAATGATAGTTTTTCCATTGGTATTCCGGAAGGAAAGAAAGCTCGTAGTCATACGTGACTGTTGAGTTCGTGATCATACTCATGCGACTTTCAGTTTTACGTGGAATTCGGACGTGAATTTGGATTCCTCGTAAACAAGAGGTCCCATGGTTATGATCATTTGACTTTATGGGTATACTGTAGGAGTACGTGGAATCTGTGATTTTAAATTTAAAAATACCAATTGCGGTGGCCGTGACGATGTCATTCAGCCATCACATCCTTCCCACGCCTCTCTTCTGATTTGGCCAAAACATATTACTTGTGAAATGACGTCTCCTCTTTGTGAAAGGAAATTTGTTTGAACTTAATATAAAATTATTACTCTGTCTTTATTTACTTTCATATTGGTTTCTCTTATAATATTTTATAGAGTTTATTAAAGATTGTCTTCTCTTCGTGCGATAAGAGACATGCCTGAGCATTCGCTCAATTTTAGACCCACTAAGTTTGTCTCCACCAATTTTTAAATTATGAATTAGTAAAGTTTCGAATCCTCATAATCACCGGAAGTGTTGCAGTTCCTTTTAGGTTTACCGGATTGAGTGGCTCAGACAGTTAAGAGTCCGAGTTGACAGGTTCGATCCGTGATATTTGAAGGTGCTCAAATACGTCAGAAGCGTGTCGTTAGATTTTTTTTATATATATGCTTTACGTCGCGCCGACACAGATAGGTCTTATGGCGACAATGGGACACGAAAGGGCTAGGAGTGGGAAGGAAACGGCCGTGGCCTTAATTAAGGTACAGCCCCAGCATTTGCCTGGTGTGAAAATGGGAAACCACGGAAAACCATTTTCAGGGCTGCCGACAGTGGGGTTCGAACCTACTATCTCCCGAATACTGGATACTGGCCGCAATTAAGCGACTGCAGCTATCGAGCTCGGTTGTCGTTAGATTCACCAGCACACTAAAGAAGTTCTAATAGACAAAATTCTGACACTCTGGTCTCCGAAAACCGTAAATGTAGTTATTATTATTATTATCCTTTTAGGTTCACAAGTATGTACCTTTGAAATATGTTCAGCACTTTTACATCTCTGACAGGCTAGAAATCGAATATGGACCTCCGAGGATGACAATTAGTAACGTTACGCAATAACGACGGAATGAGCTGAATATCAACGATGAAAATCATATCTATACCCTGCTTATATAGCCTACCTCTCCTAACTTACGATCCCGTTGACTATAAGAGCTGTCAGGTTACTATGCAGTTCGAATTTTTCAGATGATATTGTTCCAAATTTCATGATTTATATCTTACTCAGCGACGCTAAAACAATGAGAAATTGTCTTTTGCCTTTATCGGAATATCACCGTTGTTGCTATTTCACTATAAAGGATGGAAATATGTTTAATATCTTACGATCAAATGTCAAACGGTCTGCGGTTTTACAACTGAGATGAATCACAGAGACAATATATTATCTCAATTGAAAATCTCATATTAATTATCCTGGACTCGAAACTCAAAAATCTTGATGAGACGCCAGAGAGTTATCACATTCTGACTGCTATCACTTTCTTCGCTAATACATTTGTCTTTTGGAGGGGTGCGATAGCTGATTGACATATTCATAGGATTTTTACCTAGCTTCTGCGGTTTGAATTTCAATCAATGTATGTGGGATTTTAAAAACGAAACCCCGCGAAAATCGTGGAGATCCTGCGGCAATGACCACTATATCAACAGCAATTGCTGGTAATTGCTTGATTTTAATTACCAGCAAGGTAGTTGAGTTTCGAGCCCTCTGCCACACTGGGCGAAACGCTGTGTTTTTAACATTTGAAATCGATGAAATTAAATTATGATTTCGGTCTGGGAACTCATTTTTTTTTAACTACAAGCTTATTTGCTTGATTTTTCATTTGTCTTTATAAATATAAGTAATAATTAGGGTAGTGGATTTTCTGCAATAACCATATGCCCATAAAGGATTAAACTTGTACAGTATTTTACTCTTTCGTGACCTGTAAACCACTTGTTAATGTGTATTGAAAACGCGATACAGTATGAAATTTATTCAAAATGAGTAAATTTCTCCTCACTTACACAACCATTTCTAAATCTATTTCTTTCCAACCTGCACCTTCTTCCTCTTTAATGTCTTTAATTCTCTGTTATAATATAGCGGGTCTTTAACAAATTTTACACACCTTTCTTCACATTCCTCAACAATTGCTTTAAACCCATCTCAGAGTCTGTTTACATCTTTAGTTACCGTTTTCCACCGTTCGTAATCACTTTTTAAAACTCCCTCATGCCTATATTATCTGGATGCTTTGTAAACAGGGACAGAATAGGCCTATATTTTTATTTAAAATGCTTTCTACTTTGTAAGTGAATGATGTAAAAAAAATCTTTTTTCTTTTTTAGTTTGCCTTTGCGCTTCCCTGCTAAGACACTTTTTTTTTTGCTAGGGGCTTTACGTCGCACCGACACAGATTGGTCTTATGGCGACGGTGGGATAGGAAAGGCCTGGGAGTTGGAAGGAAGCGGCCGTGGCCTTAATTAAGGTACAGCCCCAGCATTTGCCTGGTGTGAAAATGGGAAACCACGGAAAACCATTTTCAGGGCTGCCGATAGTGGGATTCGAACCTACTATCTCCCGGATGCAAGCTCACAGCCGCGCGCCTCTACGCGCACGGCCAACTCGCCCGGTGCTAAGACACTTTGAAGAGCCAATTTATTACAATAAAAACTCATAAATACTATCTTGTGACTTTTGTGTACACAAACTTGATAGTTACTTTGCATTTCAGTTAGCAATTTTAACAGAAAACTGTTCTTATTTCTTTTTGTACTCCTGTTAACAACTATAGGTTTGTAAGTTGTTATTATGTATTCTGTAGAGTCTTATTCTGAATACTGGAGACATAAGAAAGAGGATATTCAGAAAGTGACTGCTGAAGGCATTAAAAGTATGCCAGGTCACATTGAAACTCTTTCAAAACGTGAGGTGGTGAAACAAAGTCATGAATTAGACGAGTATTACATAAATTACAATAATACCCCCTGAAAAGCTCATTAAGTTTCATGAAATAGAGAAAAGTAACAATCTTCCTTATTAAGTGACAGACTACTGTATATAAAAATTTATATAGCAATTCCACCTTAGCTGTTGCAAAAAGCGAGAAACTAGCAATCTCATTATGTAGCTACCTAGATCACGCTAAGCGCACTATTCGCTCATCACGGCGGCTAAGTAAGGCAATTGGTAATATCAATGAAGTCTTGGATTGAAGAAGATTGCTGTATTTCCAGTGGATTTGGTCAAGTCTGCAATCTCTAATGATCTTGCACATTGGATGAGTGATGCTTCTGTGCGGTTGGAAATTGAGCAATTCCAGTGTGCGTATTATTTTGTTACAGCTTTTCATGTTCAATATTTATTACTTTCTGTTGGGTTAGTCTTTTCTTATTTAATGGAGCAGCGCCGAATTTTATGCGAGTTAAGGAATGGTTCGAGTCAAGGTTGGCTTCTTATCGTACTTCCAGGTCATAATTTCTCTAATATTCTGCTGTGAGATAGCATCATGATCTAGCAGAAATTCATCGCTGTCATATTTTGAATTTTGAAGTATGTGGACATACGTTTAAGATTAAAGGTTTAGCACAAATTTAAACGGGGTTAAAAATCAGGTACCGGGAGAGTTGGCCGTGGGGTTAGGGGCGCGCGGCTGTGAGCTTGCATCCGGGAGGTGGCGGGTTCGAATCCCACTGTCGGCAGCCCTGAAGATGGGTTTCCGTGGTTTCCCATTTTCACGCCAGGAAAATGCTGGGACTGTACCTTAATTAAGGCCACAGCCGCTTCCTTCCAACTCCTAGGCCTTTCCTATCACATCGTCGCCATAATACCTATCTGTGTCGGTGTGACGTAAAGCCACTAGCAAAAAAATGTTAGGTTGTGAGTTTCACAAATAGGAAAAGTCCTCTCAGTTTTAATTACTGCGTTGATGGGGTGAAGGTCTCTTTTGGGGATTATTGTAAGAAACTTGATGTTAATATAAGGAAATATATTCATAGGGATAATGACATAAATATGATTGTAAATAAAAGGTACGAATCTCCGCACATGGTTATGAGGGTGTTTTGAGGTTGCAGTAAGGATGTAAAGGAGAGGGCATGTAAGTCTCTGGTAAGAGCCCAACTAGAGTATGGTTCCAGTGTATGGGACCCTCAACAGGATTACTCGATTCAAGAACTGGAAAAAATCCCAAGAAACGTAGCTCGATTTGTTCTGGGTGATTTACGACTAAAGAGTAGCGTTATGGAAATGTTGCAAAGTTGGGCTGTTGGGAGAAAGAAGACGAGCTGCTTGACTAAGTGTTATGTTCCGAACTGTCAGTGGAGAGATGGCATGGAAAGACATTAGTAGACGAATAAGTTTGAGTGGTGTCTTTAAAAGTAGGAAAGATCACAATATGAAGATAAAGTTAGAATTCAAGAGACAAATTGGGGAAAATATTCGTTTATAGGAAGGGAAGTTAGGGATTGGAATAACTTACCAAGGGAGATGTTCAATAAATTTCCAATATCTTTGAAATCGTTTAGGATAAGGATAGGGAAACAACAGATAGGGAATCTGCCACCTGGGCGACTGCCCTAAATGCAGATCAGTAGTGAGTGATTGATTGATTGACTGATGATTTATATCAACCATATGGAACTGCCTAATAGTCCTACTTTTACGACCTTCCTTTCCACCACATTTATTTTTAACTACGACGTGATCATTAACACCATCTATTACTTCGGTTTCTCTATAGATATAATTTGATTTTACCAACACCACGTCCAAAATATTCTTCCCTCTAGTTGGTTCCATCACTTTCTGATTCAGCTGTCCTTCCCAGATCAACTTATTTGCCATTTGTTGGTCATACTTCCCGTGGTTCGCATTACCTTCCCAATTGACATTTGGTAAATTGAGACTACCCGCTACAATCACATTCCTTTCCACATCGTTTCCCATATAGCTGATTATCTTATAAAACAATTCCGAATCAGCGTCTGCTCTATCCTTTCCAGGTCTGTACCATTCCATAAACAGCGTTGCCTATTATCTTTAGAGATGAGCCTTACACCTAGAATTTCCTGTTTGTCATCTTTAACTTTTTCGTATCTGATAAATTCATCCCTCATCAGAATTAATACTTACGCTCCTACCATTCCTATCCTGTCTCTACGATAAACACTCCAATTCCGTGAGATTATTTCTGTATCCATTATATCATTTCTCAGCCATGATTCAACTCCTATTACAATACTGGTGTGTATCTATTACATTATTTAATTATATTCCTTTCTTTACAATACTTCTACAGTTCAACACTAAGATTTTCATGTTATCCCTACTTGACTTCCAGATCCCTGTACCCTCTGTATCAGTTCTCCTTGAAATTTAACTAGAGCCTACTCAAAATTTACAGAGAAAGGCGTCATAAATATGTTTAATTCAGGAGACATTTCTTCGATATTTCTAAACTGTTGCCGAATTATTTAAGGCTATCACAGTAACTACCAGTGTTATATTTGGACATGTTACATGGTTTTAAAGATAGGAATTCTTCCACAATTTTCTACTATAAATGTTTTTCGAACAACGAAAATTCCTCCTTAAAGTACGAATTTCGTTCCACATAGCACCAAACAACACAGTTTTGTCTTGATAAAAGATATTTAATCACTCTAATGGTTTGTCATGTCGGCTAAAAGAGTAAGGTCAGCAACCTAGCGCATGCGTTGTTATATCACCATAGCCGCAGCGACAGAGATAAGTGGGCCGAGGTGGGGGATGGGGGTCGTCAGACACGCGGTAGCATCTGGGTACCTGTGCCTCAACCGCAGAGTTAGGATGGCCTGAAAGTTAATTTTGTGTATTTTCCTTTTATTATTCTGTTTTTGCATCAGTATAAATGTCTTTCTCTATGTTACGCTTTAGCCTACATCAATTTAAAGTAAATGTAACATTTTATTATACTTTGGATTTTTATTTTACTGTAAGTTCTGTGCAAATGCGATTTTAATCTTACTTTAATGTTTTCAAGATACATGACCAATTTATTAGAATTTAGTGAAATCCTATGTTTTTCTTCAAAATTCTATCAAACGCTAAATTACAAAGGAATAAACTCTACAAAATGCTAAATATCTGATTTCAGAACGCTAAAAGACACGATCCTTAATAATAATGTTACTATTATTATTATTATTATTATTATTATTATTATTATTATTATTATTATTATTATTATTATTATTATTATTATTTATGATCTGTTCATGGGTCTGTTGTTTATCAGGTGACAGTATTTTCCTTTTCCTTGTGAGCTGGTTTAGGTAAGTTTTGTTATTTTTTCTCCACATAAATGGATCATATACACATTATGTAGATCTGGAGAAAGAATAAAGAATATGATATGATATGATATATGACAATAATAATGTTAGTTATGACACATGTGAAATTAAAATTTAGTTTCTAGTTTCTTTATATTTTGCAATTTGCTTCACGTCGTAAAGATGGCGACGATGGGATAGGAAAGGGTTAGGAGTGGGAAGGACGGCATCATGGCCTGAATTAATGTGTGAAAATGGGAAACCACAGAAAACCATCTTCAGGGCTGCCGACAGTCCGGTTCGAACCCAGTATCTCCCGAATGCAAGATGATAGCTACGTGACCCAAACCGAGCAGCCACTTGGTCGATTTTTAGTTTCTTATGCGGAGAGGTTTAAGAGAGACTCATATTTGCAAGAAAGTCGTCCTAAAAGTGATACTGTAGCCAAAAGCAACCCAAGAGAAGAAATTATTAAGTGTCCAATTGATCGGACAATTGGTTGAAAACTTCTAAATGAAAAGTGGTTTCAAGTAACATCTTACCTTTCTTTTCGTGCCTGTGTTGTTGGCCTTCTATTACAAAGCCGAACTCATAGGGTCGATTTTCATCAGTATATCGGTCCGTGGTTTGGGCAGCTGCTTGCAGCCGGACGGTACCTGTAGCTAGCAGCAAGACCAGCAGAGTCTATGGGAGAAAGAAGAACAGTGCAGTAACGTAGACAGTCACATTGTGTGTTTGAGGGGAAATATTTGAAGGCTAGGGAAGAACAAGACTGACAAGGAACTGACGTACTCTTGTCAGTCAAACTCCAAGATATCGAGAAGAGACCCAGTGAACAAACATTATAGCGTATTCCTACGCTTCACGAAAAATTTGACAGCGTATTTTTGGTGCGTGAAGAGGAAGAACATGTTGACAGTGAAAACGGAAATACGCAAATAAAAAAAGAACTGTGACTTTGTTTTTCCCTAATAAAACAGCTGTGGTCTGAGAAAAGCTTCAAGAATTTAACCATTTTGAAAATAATATTAAATGTGACAATGCAGTTCCACTTAAATATCTTTATTCCACCAAAGTACAATTTTGCAAATGGAGCAATCTGCGTCAAGACATTTCTAAGGCCCCACAACGTGGGCGCTATTTCTTTATGACATGAGCTTCTAAAATAGATGTAGTAGAACCGAAGATTTATCCACACGTAATGAGCCCTTCTGTGGTGTGTTATATTTTTGAAATTTCTATGTTAGACACCATGTAGCTATTATGTGGATAGAGCGTCGTTCTGTATACTCGCAGATTTTTATTGTTTTGTCGGTACTAATTCCATTTTTCTTTTCTTGAGGAGCGGGTGGGGGTTCATAGGCTATAACCCTCTTTATATGTTTCTTTTACATTTTCTTCTTCGGTAAGTTCGAATTCTTCGTAATGAAAAGTATCTAAGTTGTTAGATATACTTTAAAATATCTCGAACGAATATTAAATACAAAACAAAATAAAAATGCTAATATCTGTAAGTATTATATATAAATACAGTATTTGACAAGAGTGAGTAGTCAAATAAACAGAAGTTCCACTGTAAGTTCAATGTTAGCCTCTTTCCCTTGTGGAAAGCTCTAACACGTTAAAGAACTTATGCAGGCGACATTTTTTAAAATGTAAAGAAATTGAAATACTAATACTAATACTAATACTAATACTAATACTAATACTAATACTAATACTAATACTAATACTAATACTAATACTAATACTAATACCGGGCGAGTTGGTCGTGCGATTAGGGGCGGGCAGCTGTGAGCTTGCATCTTGGAGATAGTGGGTTCGAAACCCACTGTCGACAGCCCTGAAGATGCTTTTTCCGTGTTTTCCCATTTTCACACGAGGCTGTACCTTCATTAAGGCCACGGTCGCTTTCTTCCCACTCCTAGGCCTTTCCTATCCCATCGTCGCTATAAGACCTATCTGTGTCGGTGTGACTTAGAGCAAATTGTAATAATAATTTTAACAGTACCGTACTTAAATTGCTTTTTAAAAATCACTATTCCTTTATAAAGAGCAATGGATGTGTAATGTATGCGATGCAATTAAACTTCAAATTAAGTTCGTTTTGAAACTTTCCTAACGAATACTTCTTACAAGTCACGGCACATGAACAGCGTTTACGTACTAATACAGGCAGGTTTTCGGCGGTGGAGGCTGGAGGCTTGGGAGAAGACTAGGACTGGGAAGGTAGTAGATGTAGCAATATTTAAGGCACAGTCCCGTAATTTTCCTGTTATGAAAATGGAAAACCACGGAAAACTGTATTCAGAATTGCCGACAATAAGATTTGAACCTGCCATTTCTTAAATGCAATCTTACAGCTATGTGTCACACCGAGTAGCCAACTAATTCGATAATTGCATTTCAAACGAGTAGTACTAAAGGCCAAAACTATCGCTATTCGCAAAACTTACGTGCCAGAGAAGCTGCTGATGAATCAGGGCTCTGACGGGAAGCGAGCAGCAATTGACTTATCTTTCAGATAGAGGTAAAATAATGTGCAGTTGCAATTCAAATATTAGTTGGTAAAATGTCGTACAATGTAACATCGACCATAAAACGATTATGAGCATTAGCCTTATAGCAACTGCGCAGTAATTATGAATTTTTGAACAGTTATTCCTATCGAAACGACTATCCTAACTGTTGGATCTATCATCCTTACTTACTTAAAATCCCAGGCACCTATCACATTTAAACCGAAATAATTATACATGCACAGAATTAACAATAATACAGAATACCAGATCATTTCTACGATTAAAACATTTAAAATCAATTAAATTTTTTTTTTTTTGCTAGTTGCTTTACGTCGCACCGACACAGATAGGTCTTACGGCGACGATGGGACAGGGAAGGACTAGGAGTGGGAAGGAAGCGGCCGTGGCCTTAATTAAGGTACAGCCCCAGCATTTTCCTGGTGTGAAAATGGGAAACCACGGAAAACCATGTTCACCGCTGCCGACAGTGGGGTTCGAACCTCAGTTAACAAAGATGGCAGCTACATTTCCTTATGGAGAAGTATTTTCACAATATTAGTGGTGCTGACTGCTTCGACTGTACATATGATTGTTGGCGACGTGATTGTCTTAGTTCTAATTTGAGTTTCTTTCTAGCAGCACTAATACAGGCAGGTTTTCGGCGGTGGAGACTGGTCGCTTGGGAGAAGACTAGGACTGGGAAGGTAGTGGATGTAGCAATAATTAAGGCACAGTCCCGTAATTTTCCTGTTATGAAAATGGAAAACCACGGAAAACCGTATTCAGAATTGCCGACAATAAGGTTTGAACCTGCCATTTCCGAAATGCAATCTTACAGTTATGTGTCACACCGCGTAGCCAACTAACTCGATAATTGCATTTCAAACGAGTAGTCTACTTCCTAGCTCGTGAAAGTTACGGGCTCTGTGACATTATAATAAGTATTATGCAATAGACACATCTTTACATTCAGTACACGTAGGACTGACCACACGTGTGTCGTAATGCCCTTAAACCAATAAGCATACGATAATCACACAGCAGGTAAGCTGCTAATTAACGCTACTGCTTCGATGACTTGCTGAAAGTAAAGGGTTCTGAAAGTTCAAACGGCTGTTAACCTGCAGGTGGAGGCTGGACATATAAATCAAAATATGTTATTAGCTGACTTATCTATATATTTTGAGTGGTGTCTTTTAGTAATACCTGCTTCGAAAATGACTGACTTGATGACTGATACAAAGTCGGTATAAGAATATGTTGACTCTGGACAGCAATTCACAGCTCTGATGTTTGCAACGGCCAAATTAATTGGTGTAATAATATTAAATGTTATAGTGATCTTCTTTCTTCTCTTTTAGTGCGTCATCCGTTCTGGAAGTTCGCTATCAACATGGCGATTTCAGACTTGTTGGTGACGTTTCGGAACAGTTCTGCTGAATATACTGTATTTCGTGCCAGTCTCTCAGATTCCTTAACCAGATCATTCGTCAGCGTCCTTTACCTCTCATCTCGTCCGGTTCCATGGTAAGTGGTTAGCGTGCTGGGCTTTGGTCACAGGGGTCCCGGGTTCGATTCCCGTCAGGGTCAGGAATTTTAACCATAATTGGTTAATTCCCCTGGTACGGGGACTGGGTGTATGCGCCGTCTTCATCATAATTTCATCCTCATCACGACGCGCAGGTTGCCTACGGGAGTCAATCAAAAGACCTGCACCAGTCCTCTTCGGAGGCCACACGGCATTACCTCTCATCTCGAAGACGCGCAGGTTGCCTACGGGAGTCAATCAAAAGACCTGCACCAGTCCTCTTCGGAGGCCACACGGCATTACCTCTCATCTCGAAGACACGCAGGTCGTCTACAGGCGTCAATCAAAAGACCTGCACCAGTCCTCTTCGGAGGCCACACGGCATTACCTCTCATCTCGAAGACACGCAGGTCGTCTACAGGCGTCAATCAAAAGACCTGCACCAGTCCTCTTCGGAGGCCACACGGCATTACCTCTCATCTCGAAGACACGCAGGTCGTCTACAGGCGTCAATCAAAAGACCTGCACCAGTCCTCTTCGGAGGCCACACGGCATTACCTCTCATCTCGAAGACACGCAGGTCGTCTACAGGCGTCAATCAAAAGACCTGCACCAGTCCTCTTCGGAGGCCACACGGCATTACCTCTCATCTCGAAGACACGCAGGTCGCCTACAGGCGTCAATCAAAAGACCTGCACCAGTCCTCTTCGGAGGCCACACGGCATTACCTCTCATCTCGAAGACACGCAGGTCGTCTACAGGCGTCAATCAAAAGACCTGCACCAGTCCTCTTCGGAGGCCACACGGCATTACCTCTCATCTCGAAGATCTTTCCCTGCATGAGGATCTGTAGTATACAGTACTTTTCTTCATTTTCCATGATCTTCCCAATGTATTCTAGCTCCGATAGCTTCTTCAGGACAAATATTAGGCAACATCTTGAAGATATTAACAAGTACTCCTCATCCGCCTTCAACAGGTCGTGGCTGGGAGATTTGTGACACAACTGGAGAAGGCAATTTGTAGGAATGAGAGTTTAATGCATTTCTTCTTGGCAAATCACTGATCAGTTAAGAATGTGTTTCAGAGTGAAGACAATTAAACTGTGCTTCTTGGAGTATTATATTTTCACCTAAGTGGATGTTTAGAACATAACATTTTATAGTCATGGTTGACTACTTATTTTTCATGATTCGTTAAAGATGATTTTCTTCACTTGGTCCTCTTAGTAAGAAATAAATTACATCCTTCAATGCACAGGTCTCGTACTTAGTGTCGATTAAAATTATCAGTATCGCTATTATTTTAATAAATAAACTAACTCCTTGTAATGTATTCAGTCATAATGAGCTCTTCTAAAACAGCCCTCCAATAAAGTAACTTACAATTAAAAAGGCAGCAATGAAGTTGATATCACTCTAAATTATCTTAATTACAGAATTTATTCCAAGAGAACAAGTAAGGGCTGCCTGGACTTTACACATACTTTTTATTCCAGGAATTTCAGCAATTTAACTTTAAGCGGGCTGCAACTTACTCATTGCTGTAGCATGTCTTAATAAGAGGTAATCGGCATTTATTTCTCTTTGACTGCCTGAGGAAGTTGTTTGTTGTACGTTAAGGTGCAGGAAGAGTAAACTGTTTGTAAAAGAGAAAGCAAAGCAAACACTGTCCAGCTCTTTGGCTGAATGGTCATCATACTGGCGTTAGGTTTAGAGGACGCCGGATTCGATTCCCGGCCGGATCGAGGATTTCACCTGCGTATGGTTAATTCCTTTAGGTCAAGGACTAGATATTCGTGTTCGTCTTAATACACATCCTCATTTACATAAAACACATCACACTGCAATCCACCATAGAAATGTATCCTTCTACATAGGTTTGAATAATAATAATAATAATAATAATAATAATAATAATAATAATAATAATAATAATAATAATAATAATCATCATCATCATCATCATCATCATCATAATAATAATAATTGTACCGGGAGGTACACATCAACGCCGCACATTCAAAATTAGCGCCTAAAGGAACTCCTCTATCAATCAAAAGTGAAACTAATAACACAACAAGTTGGAACTTTAATCAGAAGATGTCTACACTGAAATATTAAGTAATTTTGTTATTGTGCAGTTTCCTAAACTGACTGAATTTCTCCTTGTTTTGTTTTGATATACATCAAGAAGTTTGGACATTTTTCCACAGATGGCACTACTAAAAACTATGATACATGCACCCTGGTGCAAGGTGAAAGAATTTATAATTTAAAGAAGTTTCATATTCCTAGGTTTTCCATAACTGATCTATGTTCATTTATTTTTGGGTTGGCAATACTTCCTTTTTCTTTCCGCCAGTTTTGAATCTGGCCAATTAAAACTTTGTGTAATTAATTTTCAACCTATCACAGGCTTCTTGTTCGATTCTGAGTGTAACTTTGAGATTAACCAATTAAATTGAGAGGGTGTGGCTGGTTTAGTCTTGAATGGTCTCGAACATTCCCTGAGGGTTTATACACTGCGGCTTTTCGCGTTTCTTGGCCAATTGATTGTCGTCTATCTGAGTGTGTGTGTTTAAGCAGGAGGCGGGGGCCTCTTTCGTCGCCAGCAGAACATCTATAAGGTAATGGCCACATAACTTTATTCTTTCTTGCTACCTCCGCAAATTATTCCAAAGGGAAGGTCCGAATCTTTAACAATGTAACCTACTTTTCTAAAATGTAACTTTTCTTTCGGTTTCATAAACTCTTTGATTATAAATCGGGGATAGAGAGTGAGTTACCCTCTCAAGCTCCCCTTCATCTTGGTTTGAGGTGATTACGTTTTGTAACTGTTTTTCCTTCTGTAATGTGTTAAAGTAATTTCTATGCCAGTCACCTCAGTAGTTTGGGAATAGCCCCTGTTTCATCGGCCTAGAGCCCTGTTAGTTTTTCAGTTTTCGTTATCTTGGAGCTCAGTGTACGCGTCCATTCCTTTTGTGTTTGTGCCAGTTATTTAACCTGTTCTTTTTTATGAAGGCCCCGTAGGTTGGGTATTAAATACCCCATTATAAAACATTCTCAAATTGTAAGTTGTGCCTTAAGTGCCCAGTGACTGTAAGTTGATGTGGCCTTGAGTAGGCATGGAAACCTGAGAGTCTGTTAGCTCTTTTTCAAGTTTTGTAACTGTAAAGTGTGTCTCTGGGAGGCTAGATATTGTGATTTAGGGAGCAAGTGCTCTTGAATTAGGGGATTTCTGCCCCTCACTAAATAATACGTCTTCCTTTTGTAAAATTGTAAAACTAGGGGCGTGAAGCCCAGAATTGTAAAAATCACTAATCTTGGACTTTCTTAATCTTGTTTCAAGATTGCTTTTGTACCTGATGGTTCATTGTAAAATATTGTTAAGTTTGTTGTTGGAAAATAAATATAACCTTCTAAAGTTTTAACTCAACTTTGAAATTGTAGATAGACCCATTCACCCCGGCACCTTCTTTAACCTCTTTCTGCTCCACGGGTAACCCCGTAACAACAACAACAATAATAATAATAATAATAATAATAATAATAATAATAATAATAATAATAATAATAATAATAATAATAATAATAATAATAATACAGAATTAAAATCGTGACCACAGCCACGAAACCTCCGGTTTTATACGGGGTTCGAACCGCGAGGATATAAATTCAATTTTAAAAGGGGCTTGGGATATCTTGATCGACAATCCCGTGTACTTGTGTGTGTGTGAAGTCTTGTCTGATAATAATATACTCGTATGTGGAACTGGTACGTGTATATTTGACGTTATGATTTTTTTTTTGCTAGGGGCTTTACGTCGCACCGACACAGATAGGTCTTATGGCGACGATGGGATAGGAAAAGCCTAGGAGTTGGAAGGAAGCGGCCGTGGCCTTAATTAAGGTACAGCCCCAGCATTTGCCTGGTGTGAAAATGGGAAACCACGGAAAACCATCTTCAGGGCTGCCGATAGTGGGATTCGAACCTACTATCTCCCGGATGCAAGCTCACAGCCGCGCGCGCCTCTACGCGCACGGCCAACTCGCCCGGTACGTTATGATTTGAAGCAAGTTACCGTAGTGTATGTTACCAATACGGTATCACTTTTAGTTTAAGGTGAAGATACAATAATCTACTACTTGCATCGTCACGGGTGGGGATTTTAATTAATCTCTCTATTTAATTACGTTTACCTAAAATTGCGTGAATTGCATTTCAGTTTCCGAAACCAATATTAGATTCGTTGCAGATTCTGTAATCGAACCCAGACTAGTCAGGTTAATTCCTAGAACCAGATATCTTACGATGAATTATTTATACTCTACTTAGCAAGTAAGAAAAAACTTTAAACTTTATAGCTTTGGTGTGGCTTTGAATTCTGTTTCCGCTATTGAAGAGCGGTGTGTGGCTGCATTCGTTATACGGATAACTTGTTTAATGTAGCTGTAGCAGCTCATCTTCATGATTTCTTAAAATTACTTTTACGACTCATAAGTTTGTGCAAGATATGCTGAAGTATATTACAATCATCACCGCTAAAAAGGTAACTAGGAACAAGCACGATCACTTTTCAAGTAGATTCTAATATTTTAAATAAATAAATAAATAAATAAATAAATAAATAAATAAATAAATAAATAAATAAATAAATAAATAAATAAATCAATCAATCAATCAATCAATCAATCAATCAATCAATCAATCAATCAATCAATCAATCAATCAATCAATCAATCAATCAATCAATCAATCAATCAATCAATCAATCAATCAATCAATCAATCAATCAATCAATCAATCAATCAATCAATCAATCACTAAAGATCTACATTTAGGGTAGTCACCCAGGTGATAGATTCTATATCTGTTGCTTTCCTAGTCTTTTCTTAAATGATTGCAAAGAAATTGGAAATTTATTGAACATCTCCCTTGGTAAGTTATTCCAGCCCCTACAAATAGACTTCCTTTGGCTTCTCCCAGTCAGTTTTACGGATGGTAGAGTCTCATTTTGAGTTACGGTCGGAGGTTAACGGCTGTATACTACATTATTTTAGACTTGGACATTTTTCTCGAGGGCCCGTTAGAATTCAAACCTTGACCTTCTGAGTTGAAATACTGTGCTAAACACGTCCCCACGCTCCCAAGAATTTACAATGCGCACTACATAGAGAATCTGTATAAATGAAATTGTAATTATGTCTGTATACTTCAGATAATTGTCTCATACTTCTTTTATATCTCTGATGAGGTACAGAAAAGTCTAAAGTAGTTAACAGTTCATGTTATTTTTATTTGTTTGTTTGTTACATCATGGAAAAACGGTTAGACAGACTTTCTCGAAACTCAGTATTTAAATTCAGCGATAGGCAGTGTGTGCGCTAGGATATATACACTGACTGACAGAGCAAATGCAACACCAAGAAGGAGTGGTTCGAAAGGGATGAAAGTTGGGGAAAAAACAGAGACGGCACGGATGAATAAGTGATGTTTATTTCAAACCGATATGCAGGTTACACAATGCGCACGGCATCGACTCAGTAGGATGTAGGACCACCGCGAGCGGCGATGCACGCAGAAACACGTCGAGGTACATAGTCAATAAGAGTGCGGATGGTGTCCTGAGGGATGGTTCTCCATTCTCTGTCAACCATTTGCCACAGTTGGTCGTCCGTACGAGACTGGGGAAGAGTTTGCAAACGGCGTCCAATGAGATCCCACACGTGTTCGATTGGTGAGAGATCCGGAGAGTACGCTGGCCACGGAAGCATCTGTACACCTCGTAGAGCCTGTTGGGAGATGCGAGCAGTGTGTGGGCGGGCATTATCCTGCTGAAACAGAGCATTGGGCAGCCCCTGAAGGTACGGGAGTGCCACCGGCCGCAGCACATGCTGCACGTAGCGGTGGGCATTTAACGTGCCTTGAATACGCACTAGAGGTGACGTGGAATCATACGCAATAGCGCCCCAAACCATGATGCCGCGTTGTCTAGCGGTAGGGCGCTCCACAGTTACTGCCGGATTTGACCTTTCTCCACGCCGACGCCACACTCGTCTGCGGTGACTATCACTGACAGAACAGAAGCGTGACTCATCGGAGAACACGACGTTCCGCCATTCCCTCATCCAAATCGCTCTAGCCCGGCACCATGCCAGGCGTGCACGTCTATGCTGTGGAGTCAATGGTAGTCTTCTGAGCGGACGCCGGGAGTGCAGGCCTCCTTCAACCAATCGACGGGAAATTGTTCTGGTCGATATTGGAACAGCCAGGGTGTCTTGCACATGCTGAAGAATGGCGGTTGACGTGGCGTGCGGGGCTGCCACCGCTTGGCGGCGGATGCGCCGATCCTCGCGTGCTGACGTCACTCGGGCTGCGCCTGGACCCCTCGCACGTGCCACATGTCTCTGCGCCAACCATCTTCGCCACAGGCGCTGCACCGTCGACACATCCCTATGGGTATCGGCTGCGATTTGACGAAGCGACCAACCTGCCCTTCTCAGCCCGATCACCATACCCCTCGTAAAGTCGTCTGTCTGCTGGAAATGCCTCCGTTGACGGCGGCCTGGCATTCTTAGCTATACACGTGTCCTGTGGCACACGACAACACGTTCTACAATGACTGTCGGCTGAGAAATCACGGTACGAAGTGGGCCATTCGCCAACGCCGTGTCCCATTTATCGTTCGCTACGTGCGCAGCACAGCGGCGCATTTCACATCATGAGCATACCTCAGTGACGTCAGTCTACCCTGCAATTGGCATAAAGTTCTGACCACTCCTTCTTGGTGTTGCATTTGCTCTGTCAGTCAGTGTATTATTTGATTAATATACTGTGGTGTGGCAATATATATATATTACTATTTGCTTTACGTCCCACTGACACAGACAAGTCTTATGGCGGCGATGGGATAGAGAAGGCTCAAGAGTAGGGAGGAAGCGGGCGTGGCCTTAATTTAGGGACAGACTTTCTCGAAACTCGGTATTTAAATTCAGCGATAGGCAGTGTGTGCGCTAGGATATATATTATTTGATTAATGTACTGTGGTGTGGCAATATACATATATTACTATTTGCTTTACGTCCCACTGACACAGACAAGTCTTATGGCGGCGATGGGATAGGGAGGGCTTAAGAGTGGGGAGGAAGCGGGCGTGGCCTTAATTTAGGTACATCCGCAGCATTTGCTTGGTGTGAGAATTGGAAACCACGGAAAACCATTTGCAGTGCTGCCGACAGTGGGGTTCGAACCCACTCTCTCCTGGATGCAAGTGCACAGCTGCGCGCCACTAACCACACGGCTAACTCGCCCGGTGTAGCAGTATTAAGGTGTTCAAACCAAAAAATACCAAATTTCTTCGTTAATATTAGCTGAATCGAAAAACTACATAATAACAGTTGTTTAAAACAAATTTGCAATCTTTTATATATACAATAAATGAACCAAAACACACAGTCTATATCATCACATTATATTTTGTTAAAACCTGTTTTGGGAATTTAAAACCCATCATCAGTAACGTGCGTAAAATTTACATTTAGAATGTCTAAATATTTTCTGAAATTGACTGGTGACTTGATCGGTTTGTTCTGTAGAGAAAGAAGCAGAAAGAAACAAAATAACAATAAATTAAAGGAACGTTCCCTATAGTACACAGTTCCGTATTTAAATTAAATGACTACATTCCACCAAGGTGTTTAATTTTTCTCATCTTTACACATGGCTATTCTCAGGAATTCCCTTGCCGTTTATATTAAGCATCCAAGTATGCCGAACCTGTTGAGCGTATATTCGTTTGAAATTATCACTTATCATATCCATGTACTTCTATTTAATGCCCTTATCCTGGAGATTTTCTACCCTTATCCGCCAGCAGACAGGCCTAGTGATAGCCTACTTCTTTCGCTGTAAATCAGATAGCGGTCTGTATCGTAGAAAATATCCCAGGAATACCCATAAATTTCTAATCTTTTTCTGAATTCAAAGCCAGTTATAGTATATTATGGATCTGAAGCACCGTCCCTCCCATGTGTAACGCTTAATAGCCTTATGCCTGGAGAATGAATTCGAAACTGCTAATTCCATGCTAGCACAGAAGTCCAGTAAACTCTTCCCGTTTACTTCCACATCTTCCCCGCATTTCATATACTGTACATCAGTGCTACTTCCAATTTGATAATTGCTGTTGAGCCAGATTACGATGTTATTCAGTGTTTCATAAAACTTCTCTACTTTATACTCATCTGCTCCCTCACATGGTGAATACACTGAGACAATTCCCGTCGCAATTCCTCCAACTCCTCAATCTATTCAAATAATTCAGTCATTTACGTGTCTAAAAACACTATGGCGTTTCTCATTAACTGTCCATTCCAAGACACTGCTCTTTCTCATTTAATATTTGTTAAGAACATCTTAAAATCCGCTATCCTTTCCTCATTATTCCCCTCTTACCCGAACATCATTAACTCTTAACACTTCCTTTGCTGACTCAGCCAGTTCTACTTTCTTTCTTCCATAAATCATATTAATGCTGACAGCTCCCCGTCGAATTCCATTTCGCTCACCAAGTTATTTCCGATGACTCCCTGGCCTGTCAAGTGGAAATTGGACTCCGTTACTCATACAGGTAACGCCTGTATAATTGGGGTATTCAGAAACTGATTAGTCCCTCTTATACCAGGAGCACCAGAAGTAGCCTTCCCTCATATAATACAATATGAGATTTTGATTATTGTCCCCTCGCTTAAAACGATCTGTGTGTGCTTGGTGAATTTTCTGTTAACTAGGGTGGTACCATACTTACTGTAAACATAGTCCCAATAAGAATCTCTCCTATAATTTTTAGAAACACCCGATGGATTGAATAATCCTAGCCGCATGAGCACAAGGGCCCACACCACGAACCAACAAATAATAATAATAATAATAATAATAATAATAATAATAATAATAATAATAATAATAATAATAATAATAATAATAATAATAATAATAATTTATGGACATCTTATGAGAATGAGTGAGAGCAGACTGACAAGTGGACTTTTCAAGTACATCACCAAAGTAAAGACGACCACAAAATAGATTCAGGAGACAATACAAGATAGAGAAAAAATTCGGATCCTTACAAATGAGATCTGGAATCGAACAGTGTTTCAGACTAATACATTCAAGGGGTTCCTTGAATAACATACAAAGGTCAAGAACACCTGATCAGAAGAAAGGAGGAAAAACCACAGTGAAAGGATGAAAAAATGCACTGTTGGCGGCTCTGAGGATGGTTTTCTGTGGTTTCACATACATTAATTAAGGCCACGGTCGCTTCCTTCACATTCCTAGACCTTTCCTATCCCATCGTCGCCATGTGTCGGTGCGACGTAAAGCAAATTGAAAAAGAAATCTGGGAGGAGCAGAAGAGACGGACCAGTAAACCAGTTGTTTCCCGCGGTTCATAATAATAATAATAATAATAATAATAATAATAATAATAATAATAATAATAATAATAATAATAATAATAATAATAATAATAATAATGTCCGCGTCTGTAGTGTAGTGATTAGCGTGTTTAGCTGCCACCCCTTTCGTTCTTTCTTTTCTTCCTTTCTTAATCTGTTTACTGTCCAGGATTGGTTTCTCCCTTGGATTCAGCGAGAGATCTCACATATACCACCCCAAGGGCAGTGTCCTGGAGCGTAAGACTTTCAATCGCGGGATACAACTTGGGAGAGGGACGAGTATCTCGCCCAGGCGGCCTCACCTGCGATGATGAACACATGGGCCTTGTTGGGGGGATGTGAAGATTGGAAGGGATAGACAAGGAAGAGGGAAGGAAGCGGTCGTGGCCTTTTTTAAGTTAGGTACCATCCCGGTATTTGCCTGGAAGAGAAGTGGGAAACCACGGAAATGCACTTCTAGGATGGATGAGGTGGCAATCGAACCAACCTCTACTTAGTTGGCTTCACAAGGCTGAGTGGACCCCGTTACAACCCTCGAACCATTTTTCAAATTTCGTGGCAGAGCCGGGAATCGAACTCGGGCGTTCGGGGGTGGCAGATAATCGCGCTAACCACTGCATCACAGAGGCGGACATACTACTACTACTACTACTACTACTACTACTACTACTACTACTACTACTACTACTACTACTACTACTACTACCACTACTACTATCTTTAATGGCCACTCAATCATTATTGATCTTACATGAACGCAAGTGTATTAAAACTGTTTCTCTCAGGTGATGACATTATCACTTAGTCATCCTGGTACCGTATATTCACTTGCCCTTCAAAACACGTCTCAAATAGATTCATTCAAAAGAATGAACAAAATGGGCCAGCTAGGTCAGTTGTAGGTCTGCCTGGAACTAATGCACTTTCCTAACAAACATGCGGTCAGAAGTGTAGTTTTCAAACAGTGAGTCGAATAGCGTATCTAATGCTCCTGAGCACAGTGTCTATGAACGGCGCCGAGTGAGTGGTGTGTAAAAGCCACCTGTTAGGTGACATAATCGCCAGTATTTTACAGGATATTGGCCGCTGACCTGCTCTTGTGTAGGATGAAGAAGCTCCTCAATAGTGCCATAACACAAGTTGGCTCTCAGGTGATATTTTAGGATTAACATCCAATGCATTTGTGATGGTAGGTACTAAGGTGCATTGCGATCATCACTTTCGGCATCTCCCGATTCGTAAGCAGTTGTACTACCGACAATCCTGAACATACATATCCAAAAGATAGCATTTTCAGTTCAAGGTTTTATTTTTCGTGTGGCCTTCGGATAAAGGCTGGTGCAGGTTTTTCGAACCGACACTCTATAGGCGACCTGCGCATCTATGAGAATGGGACCCTACCTAAGATACATTCTAATGATGAAGATAACACAAACACCTAGCCCTCGAGTCAGAGTAATTAAGAAATTAAAGCTAACATTTCCGACCTAATTGGGTATCGAACCCGAACTCTTTCGACCAAAGGCTTGCATGCTAACCATATAACCATAAAGCTGGACAACTCTATGTGTAATCTATAAGTTATATGACCGTCAACTGTCTCAACCCAGCGTTAATACTACTACTACTACTACTACTACTAATAATAATAATAATAATGTTATTTGTTTTTACGTCCCACTAACTACATTTACGTTTTTCGGAGACGCCGTGGTGCCGGATTTTAGTCCCGCAAGAGTTATTTTACGTGCCAGTAAATTTACCGACACAAGGCTGGCGTATTTGAGCACCTTCCAATACCACTGGACTGAACCAGGATCGAGCCTGCGAAGTTGGGGTCAAAAGGCCAGCGCCTCAACCGTCTGAGCCACTCAGCCCGGCCACCAACCTAGCGTACGATGCTAGCATTTTTTATTCAATTGACAGATTCATCACTGCGGTTTCTCAAAACCCTGTTACGCACGATTCATCTATTGATAATCTAATCAGGTGTGTGGATGATTACTTCTGACGTCCGACTCG